>NC_136866.1:21365274-21707774 GCF_951799975.1 Gobius niger
TGTGTGGAGCCAATAAACAGAACCATATGAACAAGTTACAGGGTGGATTTAGCCGTTAATGCTTTAAAATCTGACTCGCATTTGCTGGAACATAAGACGGGACAGACACCCCAAAGCCTCAGATGTTTTAGCAGGCAGTTTTACCGTCACTTAAATTGCTTGACTTCATGTACAGTAGTGGCGGTGCGGAGAGGGGGGGGCCTAACATGTGGGCAACTGGATCCGGGTCGGAAAATGTGTAAAATAAGATGAGAGGCGCGTGTGGTGACGAGTGCGGGGATAAGCAATTATAGCAGATCGCACTGAGATCACACGTGGAGCACCTCCCGTGAAACAAAGCAGGCCTCAAAGGGCAGATATCATGCAAAATCTGTTCGCTTTAAAGCTTTTAGCCATGTTACTCCCTCATCTGATACCCATCATTCGTTTGAGTAATCCTGTTTACTTTGGTCAATACAACTTGCGTAATAGGGTGCGTCCTCCATATTTTCACTGCCCCCAAAACCATCACCATGTCTGTTCCGCACTCAAACTGGATTTACCACAGCATGATTGATTTGTTAGCATGCCGTTGGGGTGGCCTTCTTTTTAGTTTAACCATGGTTCATTTCCCTTACTGCCAGCGAAGGGCGCTACCAGCATGAGATGATTATATGAACAGTCACAACACAATCATATAAAAAGTGAAAAGCCAATGTTGCATGACAAATGTAAAGAGTTACAGAAATAAATGTTTTTTTCAGTAACGGAGGAATACAATATATTGCTATAAATAATACGGCAATATATTAGTCGTTAAACATGTTGTACTGTTCCGAGTTACAAGTGCACTTATATGGTTTGCAATCATCATCAATGGTGTAGTCTACGTGACACACAGGTATATGCTGTAAGGGTGGGCCGAGACACAAATTCCATGAGACGAGATTGGAGTTACAAGATGAGATTTTGACATGATTTGTAATAATAAACAAAGATGAAATATTTTCTTTTCCTGAACAGTTTACCAAAATTAAAATCTATTGAAAAAAACAAACCAATATATTACGTAACTAACTTAACTAAATATTCCTTAAGTACCTTTAAGCCGTCTATAATGAGTATATTGGAATAAAAGGCAAAAACTCCATAATTTGAATCTACTCGGGACTGAAAAATCTTGTGCCATTTGATCTTGCGAGATCTTGTGGCTTATTAATTTTACAAGATCTTGGCCCATCCCTAATATGTATAATCATTAGAAATCCTGCAGGATAACTGTATGCCCTCTACAAATTGAGCAAAGATACGAATCAATGAGGGAAAACATGTATGTGTATGAATGTGTTTTTTTGTGCTGTTACTCTTGTAAAATGTCAACTGATCAGTTATAGTTTTTTTTTTAGAATGCTGTCTCATGCTTATATTGATATTTTGACAAAAGTAACTCAAAGGTAATTAGTAGTGTAACTCAGTTACATTTTTAGACAGTGTTCGAGGATAGCATTAAATCGCTATTTATCATACTGGGTCAAGCTGTAAAGTCGTACTATCTCTGTCATAGCCTTGACTGTGGTGCTCAGACTCTTGCGTATCAGTATGATGACTCTGAGAGGGTATTTATCCCTTTTCTGTGGAAGCATAGACAGACTTGAATGGTAGGACTCGAGTTCATGTCTCTGGGTCCCGTACTGATGGTAAATAAACATTTCCTGTATAAGACATCCAGACTGCTGCCTATTCTTCATCTATCCTCTCGGACATCATTGTAAATTCTCTAACAGACGTTAATATGTAACGCTTGAGCTGTAACTTGTAATATAGAATGTGTTACAAATGTAAAGTACCTTACCCAACACGCTTTATCAGCCACAGACTTTATTAGCCACAGAACACCAGTGGTGTTCTGTGACCCACAGTCGCACGTTTTCCAGTCAAACTACATAGATAATATGTCGCATATATCTGCCGGCCTCCTTAAATTATCTGGAACACCCATGGAGTCCTGACCATCCAGGCTGAGATCCACTGGTCTAACACTTTGGAGTTTAATATGACCAAAGAGGATATATGGATGCTGCGAAACAAGGGTTGGCAGTGCAAGAGAAGTGGAAGCCGAGAATACAGTCGATGACATGTTACAAGGAGAAAGATAAACTATTTAGGCATTATTACATCAATATCCATATACCTCTGCAGACTGTATCTGTTCTTCAGTACACCCTTGTTGACCTTTGTTATGGGATAGTCCACCGTCAGCATATCTCCCCCAGCAGTTTTATGCTCCCCATCTGCAAAAGTTCTTTGTCAATCCCTTCTCTGGAGCTACATCAATTAGCTCTCATGTATCTATAAATCCTGCTCTTGCCTACACAGCTGACGTGCTGACATCCACTGGTTTCAACTTCAGTGACCCCTGCTGCAGCCTGTGAAGTAGGCACAGAGTCAGGCCCTGCAAATATGTGCGGTCAGCTTCACTGGGAGGAGGGAGAGAGAGAGAGGAAACTTGCTTTTAATAAACAAGATAATGGCTGCCATACGCCCCTTCTCACACCACGAAAACTGCCTCTGCATCACTCTATGGCTACTACTCTTCTTGATTCTCTTATATAAAAAAAAATGAGACTCATTGTTGAAGAATGGGGCTGAATGAGAGTGTGAGAAAAGAGCAGCAGAGGGATCTTCAAACTAACAATTAAGTGGCGTCAGGATGTTTATGGCCATGAGCTTGTTAGTGCGGACAGGCCGTAACTGGGCCTTCGCGGTGGCCTTTGGTTTAATGCGGACATTTTGGAGAGAGAAAAGACGCAGGGATTTTATTGCGAGAGTAAATTGGTTTAATTGAGTGGTTATTGAGCTTCTTTTTATGATAGGAAATCCTTCTGCATGTGGGCTATTCCTCCACACATTTTGAAAAATACATATGAAATGTTCTTTTTTTTTCATGAAAACAGTAAAACATAGATTATGATTAAGGATTAAGATGAGGACCTATAAAGTTATCAGTTCAATATGTTTGTTTAAGCTCTCTGGAGTTTCATCGTAGACAAAATCAGTCATCTGATTTTTGTGTCAGCAATTCATGATCTGATATCTGGATAATATACAGATCTAGCAGGGGGACTTTGGTTCCACCCATTTTATTTTACGAGTTACAAATGTTATTTTACAGTTTATTCCACATGTTAAGAGACACTTTATCTTAAACCCCACCTTAACCAAGCACATTTTCTCCAGTTCAGCTTTACCCAAATCTAAAAGCTTCTCGACTGGAGCTTACAACCGAAGTCAGTGTGACACCTCATTTGAAAGCTAAGGCCTGCAAAAATCTAAGATTTTTCCTCGCATTATAGCCGAGTTGTCACTTTTTCGTCATATTTTTTATGCTTTTTTGTTGCATTGACGACATTTTTCTGTCACTTGTTTTGTTGCTTTTTCATCGCCTTTTTGTTGCCAGTTTTGCTGCGTTTTTGTTTCTTTTGTGCAACCGTTTTGAAGCTTCTTCATCACTTTTTTGCTGCCTGTTTTGTTGCTTGTTCATTGCCTTTGTGTTGCCTGTTTTGCTGCATTCTTGTTTTTTTTTTGTAACCGTATTGTTTCCTTTTCATCACTTTTTTGTCGGCTGTTTTGCTGCTTTCTTTGCTGCGCTTTCGCGCGGAAACGTGCTCGGTTAAGGCGGGGCTTCAGAGGTAAAGATTGGTAAATCAGTCAATGACACTAACATAACCAATGTGTCCATAAAACATAATCAGACCTTTAGGAAAAAGTCAGATTTAGGGCCTGGGGTGTCATAAAACTGTTCTTAAAGTTTCAGACAGACAGCTGTGGTCGCTCATGAGGCCTGGCACACTTAAGAGTACTGACATGTATTTGTATCTACAGTATACGCAACACGACAATGTGGATCCAAGGAGGTGCAACAAATCTTCACCCAAAAGTCACACAACACTGGCCTGATTCAAATTAGCAAAGGATTTCTTCATCCCCACAGTGAAGGGTGTGGAGCCCCGCGCCTCACTCATCATCTACAATACAATTATGCAGCTCATTTTGATTTATTACAGAATAGGTTATGACCCATACAACGAGATGTGACAGTAATAATCCAATTCATCTATTTGAGCCTTGATAAGCGATTGAAGATTGAGCGAAAGTGCCCAAAGCCGCGACCCTCGCCGTACGCCTTCTTTTGTCTTAAGATTTACAAACATGTACAAAATTAACAAGTTCCTCAAAAAGGCAGCTCACACGAGATGACTTTCTGTTTGAAGCACAAATTAGAGCATGAATGGATGACCTTGTTATTTTTGTCAACGCGGGCTTCCTTTTTAATCAGAGCTTTTGTCTTACATGGTAGTTGTAGTCTCAGATTGTAAGATGTTTGAGATAGTTTTGATATAAAACCAAGTGACATAAGAAAGTTGGTATGTGATGATTAGACTGAGCGTATACCCTCATTTTTACTTGTTCACTCATTCATTTTATCTGCGGATATAAAGCTCTGGTGACCAACCTGTGTGACTAAGCTGGCATGGCTGGACACAAGTTTAGTTCTCTGCATCTGTGTGTAACGTTTTCTACACTTTCGTAGATGGGCTGAAAAACCAGAAGGAGAGGTGAAGAGTGTGGCTTTCTATAAATGACTTGAAAGACTGAGAGGTGGCCGTCTGTGATATGCTTAATTTATTTAATTAATTTATTCACTCAGCAAACTACAGAACAATGGATTAGGTCAATGGAAATCTGACTCTTAAAGCAGTACTAAGTCACTCATGCCCCTAGAGGCCATAAGCGCCACTGCAGGTGTTGTAGCAAGTTGTGTTTTTTTTACTCATTAATTGTCCGTGAGAGTAAATACTACGCTGACAGAAAAGACAAAGGGAGAGAGGAATATTGTACATCCAGTTACACAATGGAGATATTTTCTTTCACTCATTCTTGACTGTAAATACTGTTTAAGTGGTGGTAGCCCGCAGTTAGCTTTGCCTGTTAGCCTGTTCGCTTCTTCTTTGTAATTCCATTAATGTGTATGGGTGGCTCTGACCCGGTGACAGTGAAGTTGCAATTGTGGTTTTCTGGCCAGAGACACCAGAAGGAGATGAAAGACTCCCCAATCACCCCATTAACACTTTTATTACCTTTAGAGGGACTACGAAAAGGATTTATTAAGGTAAACAAGTTACTTAGTACTGCTTTAAAGAAGAATGGGATGATTGGTGGGGTCTTTTATCTCCCCCTGGTGTCTCTGTCCAGATTACCACACTTGCAGCTTTCCCTGCCTCTGGGTCGGAGGTGCCATACACACTAATAGAATAATGAAGAAGAAGCTAACAGGCTACCAGGCAAAGCTAACTGTGGGCTAGCGCCACTTTAGCAGTATTTTCAGCCAAGTTTGAGTGAAAAAAATATCTCCATTGTGTAATTGGATGTAGAATATCCCTCTCCCTTTGTCTTTTCTGTCAGCGTAGTATTACTCTCACGAACAGTTAATGAGTAAAAAACCACAACATGCTGCGACACCTGCAATGGCGCTCATGGCCTCTAGGGGCATGAGTGACTGTGTTCTGCTTTAAAGGACGTATGCCAGACTTTTCATGAAGTGGAATAAACATGTGTTGTTCAGTGTACAGTATTGTAAAAGCTGATGTTTGTGACAATAGACCATGGTGCTCCATGTGTCTAATTATTAAGCCTTTCATCTATTGTGAAGTGACAGCAGTGATGTCAGAAAAGCGTTATGAGAGGCACGTGTTTGGATCACACCTAATATCAAATTCATGTACTTCCTCTTTTGTCAGGTTTGGGGCTGTGAGCGTAACAAAACCTTAACCTTAACCAAGTTGTACATGTTTTTAGTGGTAGGGGAAACCGGAGTAACTGGAGGAAACCTACGCAGAAATTGGGAGAACATGCAAACTCCACACAGAAAGGCCCCGTCCAGGTGGGAATTGAACCCTGGACCTTCTAGCAGTGAAGGGACAGTGCTAACCGCTGCGCTACCGTGCCGCCCAACAGTACTCCTTACAACCCCTATACATAGAATCATATCTAAGGAGGAAAAAAACAAGATGAAGACTTTTATTATTGAGGTCAAGTCATAAACAAAAGGATCCATTAAAGGATATCAAGCAATTGTTTGTATTGTCTGATTTCAATACATTCCAAATTGCCTTGTTTTTTTTGCTTATTCATAACTAAGCAGCGAAAACAGGAAAGCCGCCCCTTTGTCGCAATATTTATACATTACAATTTGCACAAACAGCAAACAGCAACTGCACCCCATACAATCACCAAAGGCTTATTCCCCAGCACCACTTCAGGCTCCGAACTCACTCCATTCTTTAGGCTTTATTCGGGACATTCGCAGAGTGAAAAACCTCCCGGATGAGTTTTTTGGACAGTGCTAATGTCCCAGCTCATGGTTCTTTATGAACACATCATTTACATCCCAGGCAGCCGAGTGGTTTTCCCCCCCCAAACTCATAGCTGCAAAACCGCGGCCAACTTGCTTGATGTGGAGCCCATGTTTCCTGTGAAATATGCTATCCCATATGACCTCCATCTTGGCCCCGCCGCTGCACTGGGACCCCGTATATTTCTTTATTAGCATGTCTTTCTCATTCTTCTCTCCTCTCCATTGTCTTCCCCTTGCTCTGTTCTCGCTCTCCCGGGGGCTGCTGCTGTTAAGCCCAAGGAGACTACCGCTGTGGTGTCGGGCCAAGTATTTTTGGCTCCGCTGCTTACATGCAAAATGCAAATCGGTCGCCCGGCCCGATCTAATTTGCTGCTAAAACCGCATTTTACAGTGATATCTTTTCTGTCACTCTCGCCGACATATTAGTTATAGTGGCTCATATTCCTGGTAACGGAGCATCTGTTCTATTCAATTATCTCACTTGACTCGGAATTGACATTTGGTAATGGATACGGTGGAGATATTAAAGCGTCGACGCCCGTCCGAGCTGATCTGCATTGCATCCTTTTATGTGATTTGTGGAGTCTATTACAGATCATGGCACGATGAGCACAGGGTTTCCCAGGTAGATCACTCTCCGTGCACTGAAAAGACAAGATACAAATCAGGCGCTTTTGCTTTTGGCCTCAATTTCTGGCAACTGACTTTTGAAAAATCTCATGCGTTGAGTTCTTTTAGAAAGACAATCACTAACACACAATAATGTTTTCAAATGTATGATTAAATTTGCTAACTTGCTTGTACAGATCAGACTTTTGGCTAATGCAGTTTAAACACTCTAAATCTAATACTGCAATCCTTTTTACTCACATTATACAGTGCATTGACATAGGTCTATTGTCTTGGACCTACATGCAGGCTGGGAATCCCCGCGCCCGTGTTTATATGGTATTACTGAGCCCTTTGGCCAGACACTTGGCCGGCCTCCTGTGTCTGGCACACTGTAACGCCGGGCTTGCCAGGACATGCCGGAGAGCCAGGCTGTAACAGCTCTGCTACAGGAATGTGTCAGTCACTGCCAGTCCATCGCTGCTGATAATTTAGGATGACAATATAATGAAAGCACTGAGGTCCAAAGTGCTGTGATACTGCAATGTGCTACTTTCACCCTCTCTGCCGATCATGTGCAGCGCCGGAAAAGACACATAAAAGGAGGTGGTGAATGGAGGAGAGCGAGCAGCTCGGCCAAATTATTTGTGGATCTCAACCGTTTTGGCCCTCCGACGTTTTTGGCCAGGTTTGCTCAGACTATCATGAGCGCTGTTCCACAAAGAGAAAGAAAAGCTGCTCTTTTTGGACCATTATGATCAAATGTTTTGTTTCCCGTTTTGAAAGATGGTCGCCAGAAAATGACATCAGACTTTGACAGCAAGACAAGGCGCAAACAGGGGATCAGTCTTCCTTTGAGAAACAAACTCCTCACACATTTCCCCATTAAGGAAAGAAATATTAAAGAAGATGGATTGCCGCGCGCTGTGGTGGCTGCACTGGGACATTACCATACCCAAAGCCCTTTCAGCGCGCCCATTATTCCTTCTTTGAGATTCCACCTTGTGGCTTGTGTCAAGCAGAGAATACCTCTGATGGAGGTGTCCTAGTGTGTCTGGTGCTAGCTGCGGTGCCAGACAGATGTTGGCATTTGAGTGAGAACCCTTAGGGGAGCGGCCTGTTTCTCTGGGGTGAAGGGGAGAGCAAATTATATTGACAAACATGCATGAGATTCATCCTCAGTCAGACAACCTTTTCAGCAGAGGAAACTTTGACTGATGCCGGCACCACATGAATATTCTTTGTAATTATTTTTCCACTCTCTTGGCTGACTGACAGATTAAAAAAATATATACTTTTGAAAAACAAAACATCTTGCAACCAAATTTCTGAAAGTTTCTCTTCCGCAACAGCTCTAATATTATCTCAGCGCCCCATGTCCCGGTGAGAGCAGTAGCCGGTGTAATGTGTAGATAAGTACGGCCACACTCCCCTGTACGGTGATTCCTCCCGTGGGACGTCCTGGCGCGGCCGTCAGCGCAGGATTAATTAGGAGCTGCAGTGTCCCCAAAGACAAATTAGAGCGCTGAGCGGCGGTCAAACAGCAGCCACAACACAGGCGAATGCCACGCTCCACACACACGCCCCATACACAGGCAGGTAGCGTAATTAATAACACCTCTGCGCTCCGGCATCACCAGTTATTATTTAGCACCTCTGACCTTAAGACATTTCCTCCCGACTGTTGTGAGAGAAGAGCCGTTTCCCTCATCGCCAAGGGACCTAACAGCTTATTCCACCTCCAAACTCTTCATGTATTTTTAACTTCAACGGGTTTCTTCGCACAAACAGGCATCCAGACTTCCAGACAACTGCAGGTTTGACCGTATGCAGAGTAAAAGGCTACCCTTATTCATTAGGATTGCTGCATATTTTGCATTTGTAGTACAATACAAGAGCGACGTCAACATTAAAGTCATACCTTGTAACGTGTTGTCAGTAAATAAAAGCACAGACTTGACTTGTAACTGTGCTGTGATCGTCTCCATAAAGATAATAATAATAATAATAATAATGCATTGGTTTTATATAGCGCTTTTCTGGACACTCAAAGACTCTTTACATTGCACTATTCGTTCACTCCATACCCGGTGGTGGTAAGCTACTATTGTAGCCACAGCTGCCCTGGGGTAGACTGACGGAAGCGAGGCAACCAGTCTGCGCCATCGGCCCCTCCGACCACCACCAACCACTCACTCACTCACAACATTCGCTAGGCTTCCTGGTGTTACTAAACGGTCTCCCATCCAAGTACCGACCAGGCCCTTCCCTGCTTAGCTTCCAAGGTCTGACGGGATTGGGCAGAGCAAAGGCGGTATGACCACCACCAGATGTCACTGCTTACTTTTGACTTTTGACGTTAAATGTCTTCCTCTTCCAAAAGAAAGTGTAGTAAGTAGTGATTACTTTATTGTTCAGTCAATGAATAAGTTTAGACACTGTTATAAACATTCCCAAACCATTGTCCCTGACCTTAAAAGGGACTATAAGGAGTTCAAAAATGTTAAAATGATGTATTATCCTTCCAGCAATGTCCTAGTGTAGAATGAGCCCAGACCTATTCACCACAACTGCCTCTAAAATCCTGCACTGTCACTCAAAAAGGTGTTAATTCGGGTCCGAAGTGCTGTCATGCACAAGCTTAATATAGAACCTGCAGTTACACGTAAGACCTGAGGTGGCAGTAGTGAGTATGAAAATGACATCTAGTCCCTTTAAAGGAACAGGCCACCGTTTTTCCATACTGAGATATGTTCTTAACTGAGCTTAGACGAGTTGATGCGTACCTGTCTTGTCTTTACGCATTTAGCCTCTCCTCCTCTCCTCTATGGACCCAAATGGGGGTGAAGTTAGAAGCGACCAAGCTCTTCCACGTTTTCCCTTATAAATGCGGTTATTTGAGTCTAGTCACACAAAATTAAACATGCAGATTTTCTAAGCCGATATAAAGGGGGACTATATTGTGAGGCGCAATAACACCTTAGGAGCACTACTGTGCGGACGTGTAACTACTCACAAAACCGTATTCAAATAGGGAAAACGTGGAAGAGTTGGACGCTTCTAACTTCACCCCCGTTTGGGTCCATAGAGGAGAGGAGGAGAGGCTAACGCTAACAACAGCTTTGGTCTTTTTGCGTGACTGAGCGCACGCGTAAAGACCAGACAGGCACGCATCAACTCGTCTAAGCTAAGGTAAGAACATATCTCAATATGGAAAAACAGTGGCCTGTTCCTTTAACGAGACTCGGGTATGGTGCACAATGTCACTATTCTATCTATTTAGATGCTAACCGTGGGTTAGCAAACTGTGTGAATGTCTTATAAATGATGAATTATGTAACAATGCATTACTAACTGCTTGATAGTATGCAGTTTTATTACACAATAAATTAAAATTGTGATTCCATTTTGATCAGTTATTACGTAATGCAGTGTTTTTTACAAAATGCGGCTTAACAGGCTCCCATCAGGGATCCCTCCTTTGTAATGTCAAACAGGAGAAAAGTGGACACTGTTAATCCTTTCCCAGTGCTCCCAGGATTCAGAGAGAAGTGAGCCGTCTGCCTGCTTGTGCCCTGTTCCACGCAGAGGCTGAAGAAGTCATTGATCCCTGGGGTAACACAGCTCGGCTCCTCACAGCCAGATTAACCGGACTGTGCCCCTCTAATGTGGCTCTGTGGACCGGCGGTAATCTCCACAGAGTGCTGCGGCTGCTTGGACTGCGGACGTATAATGGACACAGGCTGCACATCACCAAACTGCTCTGCGGGCGCTTTCACCGGCACTAAACGGACATTTTCTCCTCTCCTCTTCCCCCTGTGGTCACTGCACTGGTTTACTTATCTCAGCGATTCTCAAGTTTCTCGCACTTGTCAAATGTACATCGACTAACATAAAGCATAAACTGGAGTTTCCCAAACCATAAACATTAATAGTTTTAAGTAATAGTCTATAAATCATGAAAGAAAGCGTTTCTGCGGTTGATTCCGTCTGCTAATCTTAATCAACGACACTCAGAGATGACACAATGGAGGAGAATTGACATCATTTGGAGCGGTTGTAAAAAGCAGCTCAGCAGTGGGAGAACAGTGATGGTATTAAAACATTTCACACAAAGAAAATGAATACGCAGTGATTAGATCCTCAGAGAGAAGCCTAAAAAGAGGTGTTTTCTTTTAGACAAATGCAAAATGGCAGAAAGATAATTTAGTTTGTGCTTTATTAATTCAACAGAGATTAATACCAGTAGTTTTCTAAGAACAAGATAATGTTCTATTTCTGCAGCACGTAGCCTACTTTCCATACAGTATCTATCTATAGGCAACACATTAATGTATCTAGTTAAACTCAAGCCATTTAACTGTGGCTCATATGAGTATAGGAAGACAACTTACTCAAAATCAGAATAGCCTTAAAGAACAAATAATGTTGTAAGCTCATAAAGAGTTTTCATTCATTCTTTATAGTTTCACCTCTGATCCAATAAGCATTGCCCACAAATAAAATTATGAGACTTGAAGCTTACAATACAAAACAACATGGTAAATAATGCATATTGGGCTCAGCAGGTCAAATGTCTAAATATTGATCGATAGACATAATGAACAGTCAATGCTTAAAGTGATAGTCTGTAAGTTTGCAAGGTGAGGAGAGATGAGAAAGTAAACAAATTTGTCCCCCCTTTAACCAGAAAGCCCCTCTTAGTTTGCAAAATGAATTTTCATAAGTAAACGATTAAGCTCCCTCCCCCTCCCTCCTGATTGGACTTGACTGTTGTCTCATTGGTCAAAGTTGTATCCCAGGGATTCTCATTAGATGCTGAAATCTTCAAAGGAAATTTTGAAAATATATGATTATTTAATATTACTTATATTTCAGGCCCAGGTGGTGAATCTATTCAATTTGTAAAACATTTAAACTTACAGACTGTCACTTTAAAATGTTTCTTAATGTTTATTGCAGATCCATGCAAAATACTGTATATTTTTACAGGAGGGCAAGAAAAGTTGTTTGAGAAGGCAGCCACTGAAACTTAAGGATGGGTTAAGGCCATTATCTGTGAGTGAAATCATGTCAGCCACATTTGCCAAGTTCATTTTTTGGCCATGAGTTGTTTTTTCTTCCATTTTACCCATAAAACCATAAAATAATCCTGCTAGGAGGCTGATGAAATGATCACGTCTGTTCCTCTGCGTAACACCAAATTGCTCAACTGGTCCTGTTCTGATCTTTGGTAATCCTACTTTGATAACCGAGTACTGTATACCTCATCATCTAAATAAAAAACGGCAAACATCGATGAAGTGTAAGTCGAGCCATCTTTTTTTCCAAATGTCTCAAGCTTGTTGCCTGGTCTCGTGAATAAACATGCTCTCTGAAGGAAGGGGGATCAGGGCGGCCCGGATTGCCTGGGGTTTGGTGAAATGTCAACGCCGAGACGAGCCGAGGTAGATACCGGGCTTGTCCTGCTTGATCACTCAGTCAAACCGCGTCCACTGAAGGTTGGGAGATTTAGGCGGAGGAGGTGCATGGCTCGCGCCACTTGAATGTATTCAAAAGCAAATTCAGAACGGATCAAGTCATATCCTCGCTGCCCTCGCTACAAGGAGAAGAAAGGACGCGCAGACCTGCCATCCCGGGGTTACAGGACTGACCAAGGCCTTTGAAGGGGACTGGAAGAACACATAAGGCTACAGACAAGCTTTAGAGTAAGTCCTTGCAATATTAATGTCCAAAATGTCATCGGAAAGCTGCAGTATCATGCAAAAGGCTACAAGTCGAGCGAGGGCCATGGAGTGACACTAAAGCTACACAGAATAAGTCCTGAATAATGAACCTGCTGCGGCCTGGGCCTTCAATCCCACTGGACTGAGCTGAGACACAGGATACAGGCAGTTCTATAGGAAGAAACATGATGAAAATAGTGCTGACCATTTTACTGATACAGGAAAAAAAACATTACAGCAAAGGACATCATCATTATTGAAACTATTGTGTCAGGAACTTTATTCTTGAATTGTATTAATTGTATCTAATTTTGTAAAAGTGTAGTGTTTTGTGAGCGTCAAAAAGTGCATCACATGACCTCATCAGTGTTTTAATAGCAGCATCCAGAAACCATTAAAAAAAAAAAATACTCCCATGACAAAGATGATTTTCATTTACAAAAAAACGTATACATAAAGGCCACACAATGGCTGATTTTTGTACTTTACACCGAACGTACATTATTGTAGCTCAGACTCATTCCAACTTTTATACCACATATTTCCATCCCGATTCTTCAAAGGTTTGAGTTTACAAGCACATTTTGCCATTTTATTGGAGCATAGCTGTCATGGTAATGGAAACAAAAACAAGCCTATTCCTGATCGATAAAAGGGCTTTATAATTAGATGCAACATGCACAAAGCTCTATTAGTTTTACCCCTGATAATACCCTTTTTGCCCATGCATATGACAACTGAAAGTATTCTTGCCTTTTATTGTAATTTATTCATTTTTATGTTGATTTTATCTGTTTTCTTGTAATTTTTTTGCAACTGTGAAGCACTTTGAATTGCCTTGTGCTCTACAAATAAACTTGCCTTGACTAATGTCTTTTTAACCTCTTAACTCCCGCCTTAACCAGGTGTATTTTTTCCAATTCAGTTTTACCCAAATCTAAAAGCTTATAGGCTAGAGTATCACCTCTCTTTTCATTGCTTTTTTATTGCTCTTTTGTGGTGTTGCCGTCACTTTTTCATCACATTTTTGTCACTTTTTCATTACTTTTCTGTTACTCTCGTGTGGGGGTTTTGTTGCATATTCGCCGATTATTCTTTTGTCACAATTCTGTTATTCTTTAGGTTGCTTTTTTGTTGCGTTTTCATCCTCGTTCGCCTCTTATTTTTAACACTATTTTTCAAGAAGTTTTTAGATTTGTATAAGAAAATGTGCTCAGTTCAGGGGGGGGGGGGAAGAGGTTAACAATATAAAGAAAGATAATTTCACTCTATAACTGAAAAAATAAAATACAAACATATATAGGCTCACCTAATATTTTCCCAGTCCTCGTTTTTGAGGAGCATGAGGATTTCGAAAACTCCCTTGTCACCTCTGAACGTAGTATTGTATTTTTATATGGTCTCCTGTGGACAGCACCACACCCGCTCACATCTGGCTTCCAACAACGCCAAAATAGGCAATTCATTTGTACTATAGATACATTTGTTTACTCGAAGTCCACCCTCGCACGACGCTGATACATATTTATTGATTTGTTTTCAAACCGGTTGAAGACATTGCCTATATAAGTGTCCAGTTCAAACACACTGCGACTCTCCTCAAGCGCCTTAATTTGCTGCCGCGCGCCGCCCCGATTATTTTCTGATTGTTCCCGGATGAGAAATCTGTTTATCCGCCTCAAATAAAATGCCAATTTGGCCTCTCTCCTCCTGATCACCCCCCTCCTTTGTAAATGAATCCGAGGAGGCGCGCATGTGTGTACATTGATGAGCGCCAACGCTGCTACATGTCTTTGGAGAGTGTGTGATAAGCCTCTTATATCAAAACGCCTTGTTTGTCCCTCAGTCACAAATCATTAACTGTTTTGCACTACTTTCTGTTTTTTTTCTTTCTCCCCCCCTCTCCATCCGTTGCTCAGTGGATTGTGCAAAAGCGTGAGAGGAGCCCCTATCCCTCCTGTGTACAGATTATGAGCGTGTGTTTGTGAAGGTCTAACTCTAATGGGCTAGTAATTACAGTTTGTTTATGAGTTTATCCATGCATACCGCCGGTGCCGCCATTCTTTGCACGGGTTATGGGCAAACGCTAGATAAGAATCACACATTTTGTTTTTCTTCACCCCCGTCCCTGCCCTCCCGCATCCCCCCCCCCCCCCCCCTCCTTCACACCACGAAGTCCCACCGAGATCATGTTACCCAACCCGATAGTTCTGATCTGAACACAGGTCCGGGCCGCGGAAAGTTGACGGATGTGTGCACGTGTCTCCTTCTCACTCCGATGTTGACACAGAGCTGTGAAAAAGCAGCGCCTTGTTAGAGAACGTCCAATTTACACCTCTGTTGTGTTTTCGGGCGTCATCATTCATGCTAAGTGTTTGGGCTGTCGCTGGCACTTGGCGGAAAAGGTGGAGATGGTGACCAGTGCGTTGCAAAAAAGGTGAGAAAGTACAGGGACTTGGACCCATGATAGCACTTAGTATGTTAGTGTGGGCAGTTAATCTAATTTGAATCCACTCAAATTTTGTAGACCATGACCTCTCTTTTTATTGCATCAAGCAGAATCAGAATTGGTTTTATTGCCTTTGTCAGTGAACAGGTTCTCAAACTAGGATTTGTCTTCGGAGCAATCGTGCAATATGAAACATAAAACTTAGATAAATAATACACTATAAAAACGATAAGGACATGCAATATGAGTGTGGACATACTAGTGCAATAGAGCAGTGCAAATGTCTGGAACAGGTTATTACGATCATGAGATGGATACAGAGTTATTAGGTCATTTTATTTTGTTCGAGTCTGATGGCGGGGGGGGAACTGTTCTTGTGGTGGGAGGTTTGGGTTTGAGTGGACCGTAACCTCCTACCTGAGGGGAGAGGGGTGAATAGTCCGTGTCCAGGGTGAGAAGGGTCAGCTGTGATCCGACCTACACGTCTCTGGGTCCTGGAGGTGTCCAGGTCCTGGAGAGGTGGGAGGCTTCAGACAATCACCTTCTCAGTAGCACACACAATGCGCTGCAGTCGATACTTGTTCCGGTCTGTAGCACCGGGGTACCACACGGGGGAGGTGAGGATAGACTTGATGGTCGTGTAGAATTGCACCAGCATCCTGGTAGGCAGCTTAACTTTCCTCAGCCGGAGGAAATCATCCTCTGCTGGGCCTTCTTGATGAGGGAGCTGATGGTTGGCTCCCATTTGAGGTCCTGTGTGATAGTGGTGGCCAGGAAACGCAAGGAGTCCATGATGGAGGTGGGAGAGTCTGTCAGGGCAAGGGGGGACTGTCCACGATCATCTCCACTGTCTTCTGGGCGTTCAGGTTGTTGACGTTGCACCAGGACGCCAGCTCGTCCACCTCCATACAATCATGTTGATTGAAAAGGAGTCCGAACTTTAGAGGAATAAATTAAACTTTTCTGTGTCAATAGTTGAGTGGAGAACTGGTTTGTCTATGGGCATGAGCAGAAAGAAAATCATAGAAAGATCAGCAAGACTGATACATGAACTAGATGAGAAAACAAATACCACATCTACATGGCGTTTTTATGTTTGAACCTACTACAACAACATAATATCTTGTGGTATCAATACCCTTTGCAAAAGTGTGTAAGAAAAGAAGCAGATACAATTGTGTCCTTTTAGAAATATAGCCAGCAAACTGTGAGTGCTATGTTCCTCTCACTTCTTCTTACCAGCCAGCCTTTACCAAATCTATTCCCAACCTGACTGCGAACATCCAGACTAAAGTCTTTAACATGTCCTCTTTCCTAATGTTTACACGACTTTCCATGGCCGGCTGTTAGGTCAGACCCTGGTGCTGTTTGTGAGGCTCTGCGGGCATTTTCCACACTTGTATTGTTGTCAGCATTGCACTAACAGCAGGAGGCCTTCAGATCCTTCGCCTCTGCGTTTTTTTCCCCCCTCCCCGGCTCTCCACCGCGACCTGCTACGGCATATGCTCTGGGAAGGCTCTCCGCGCCCCCGAACCCGTTCTCTTTCCATTTGTGATCGCGCGGTCAAATTTAATCAAGCTGGCATCTGTTGGTGTTTAATGTGAGTAATTGTCTTGCACTGTACAGCGCGCCGCCGGTGTGTGAAAGATGGAGTTAGTATACACTGAGGAGAGGCATTTAGCTCCAATGTCATTTCTTTCCATTTTCGCGCGTTGCGGATAAGTCTTGGTGCATAATTTGGCTCCATATGCTGTCGACACCTTTAACAGCACCTCGAAGAGTTTTCCCGGGCTGTGTTATGAATGCGGTGGCAGTGGCTCCGGTAATAACTGTCCTGTATAAATCTACCTGCGACGGGCTGGCCATGCAAAGTGAATTTCCTTCAGAGAAACAACAGGACAATAATCTCCCTTGCATATTAGGTGAAAGGCTTATAAAAAAAATAGAGATGTTTTAAGTAAAGTGTCTGTCCATTGACCAAAGGGTTGTCGTCACTGCAATAATAATAATGGATCACACTTTACAAGCTTGAGTTGGCAAGGCTCTCTTAATGCACAGTATTCCTTCACTAAATGGTGGTGGTAGCCAAAGCTGTTCTATGGTAGACTGATGAGGCTCCCAGTCTGCACCATTGCACCAACACCAATCAATCATTGGCAAGGTGGGTTAAGAGTCTTGAACATGGACACAACAACTGCTATCTAAGCAGAGATTCAAACTGAATATATGGATCCGTGAATAAACACTCTTATACAAACATTCACCCTTTAATTTGTTTGTTTGGTCGGAACAGAGCATGGAAATGAGCACACATGAGACACATTCACGTAAACTCGCCACACTCGATTGTAGCCATCAGCAACTTTGCCTCCATTGGCCTTGCATTGGCTCTCGCAAAGACTCCGTACATACATACACAGAATCTGAAGGCGAAGTGGGTAAAGTGTCTTAAGGAAACAATAAGGGATTTGGGGTTGTATGTTCAACCACTGAGCCACAGTTCCCCACTTTGCCAAGCGTGTTCTTGTGTTTTGTCAACTAAAACCTGCCAAATCACTATTCAAACTAGATTTAGAGACCGTGAATGACCTATGTGAGTGACCACCTTGTAAATCATTGCATGAACAATTGCAGCGGTCAAAGCACAAGCCACACATTTTGTTTTGTCTCAATTAACGTTGACCAAACGGCTTCAGAAAGTCTCTCTTTGTGACTTGGGAGAACTGGTCCGGAAATGCAGAGAATTGGGTTGGTGAAAGGAACAATGGAATAATAAATAATTGGATTTTGTAGCATTGTTTTAGTGCCTGCTATGGCTAAGATTTAAATGGTTGATGTGTATTGGGCAAGGTCATGCCAAAAAGCACATACAAAGAAGATTTGACAAATTCAGTGTGAGTGTGCCCCCATTGAAAACAGTTGAAAACCTCTGGCGTGATATTGCAAACTCTTCCCCCTGGACAGTGGCTAGTATAAATACGAATTCTCCATTCTAGAACAAACATTTGCCAGCATTGTACGTTACTAAACGGCTTAAGCACTTGAGGGCAGGATAAGTTAGGCCACAGCGCTAATGTGTTGTTGGCGACTATGGCCGACACCCCAGTGGATGTGTGTGGTCGTCTGTTGTGCATCTCTCCCAGCGAAAAGACCAAAGACAAAGTGCAAGTGTGTGCATGTGTACAGTATGTGCGCGCTCGATTTAAGGTTTGCCTAAGAGTCCATTGTTGACTTCAAACGGATTCCTCTGAGGTTTTAATTATGCTACTGCTTAACTTGGCACCAGAGAAAGAGAGTGATCCTGGCTGAAGCCTATAAATCTCCCCCGGCGCAGACACATCCACGCCCTCTCCAAAAGCCCTCCACTCCTCCGGACCTCCCAGACTCATCAGGGAAGGCGCATCAGGCCAGGGCCCCAAACCACACTCACCTACCGCCCGTCACAAAAACACAAACATGGGGGCAAAACAGGCGGCCTGTCCCAACAAGAACTCCTGTATGCAAACATGCTCCATATATGTGCATTTTGTTGGGTGGTGACACTCTTCATATGAACATTGTAGAAAGCTGGTACAAGATCTGGTACAATATACAAGGAAATTGGTCCAGACGCTCATGTGTTTTTAATCAGAGACTGTGGGTCATTGAAGTACTAAAAAAAAGTGGAGATAGTGGTTTGTGTTTGCCTCATATTGCTACTTGATTTCGGGCCGGGTGGAGTCAACTTTTTGAGCTTTTCATCAGGTTTTCAAGTCGATCCTTCATCAACAACATAGCTGGAGTCGTTTATCACTTCATTCACACAGATTTGAGTAATCTTGTTTGCTTTAGTCGTTCCCTCTTGTACGTTTTGAAGGCTAGCACTCCAGTTAGTATTTTCTGGATTTTGTTGCGCCATAGAGGGAACACAGAAGTGTCCGCCACAAGTTTAAGGCCTATAATCCATCACTGTGTTCATCACAGCTCCACGGATTTGCAAGTATGTCTTTGAAAGCATGATTTCACTTATAACATGTCATTCTATTACCAGCAAAAAACTGTGTTAATCAAGATTCCTTTTTAAGGTATCACCTACTGCAATTGACATTAATGCACTCCTCCTCCCCACCCTCCTCTGCATCAACCCTATAACTTTAAAACAAGTGGAAAAGGCAGAGTTATCTCAAAGGCAAGTGATGGTTGTGGGTAGCAGACAATCTTCAGACGACTGTATCTTTCATGTGCGCCCCTTCTTCTTTTGCTAAAACAGACGGATACCTCTGCGCACCGCCTTAAAACACTCCTTACCTATTTTTTTCCCTTCTTTCTTTTTTGTTATTCCTCGCCACATCGCTCCACCTTCCTCATTAAAGCCCGCACATATTCTCCCATGAGAGTGCTCCGACCCAGCGCTACACAACAGATACAGGTAAAGCTCTCTGGGGCCCCCTGCACTTTTTCGAATACTGTTCCCTCTCCATTTCTTTCATGTAGATCCCACTAACACCCACCGCACCCCCCTCTCTCTCTCCTGCAGACGCTGCCTTAGATCCTGTCTGTCGCCTCCCATCCACCTTTAGTCGCCTATTCTAATGTTCTGGAAATCACTCATACCGAGAATATGAATGTGGAGCGAATGTACACGGAATACGGTGATGTCTGTACTTTTTGCTATATTTGGTAAGGTAAAGAAGAAATAAAAAGGATTTCTTGGAACTGTAATTCTTGAAAGTACAGTATTAATTTTAATGACAACTGCCATTTTTGTCCACATATTTTCTTTAACTGGGTTGAGGATAAGGTATACCATCTTGGCCATAATGCTCATAAGTGACCAGTGACTTTTTACTCAACCTGTTCCACTCAACCGGTTCTGCATCTAAAGGAGCACCATGGGGCCGCCCTCTCGTGGACCCATCACTTTGTTGAAGGTGTTGTAACTTTCATTTCGGAGTTCAGTTTTTTGACCAGAGGGGTCTTGTAGAAATGAGCAAGAGTCCTAGAGTTAGAAAGAGAGGCAGGAGACGCAGGAGATTATTTACCGAACCCAGAGACATGAACGCTCGACACTTTGTGGTCTTGATCATTCAAGCCTAACTCTGCTTTTACCTTGGAGGTTTAAATAGTCCTGACAGAGGCCTTGCATCGGTAACCTTGGCAGCTTTTTCGAGACATCTTGGTCACAATATATATAAAAGTGCGAAAGCACAATTTTATGAGGCCAATTTTATGCCACGGGAAACTGATGATTGTTACTGGGACAAATACAACACAAAGGTGCAGGGAATGGATGGAGTTATCCGCAAGGATGGTCTACAATGGCCATAAGAAGAGGTGTCCTTGGTGTCTTTCTGCTGCGGCTGGAAAGTTTTCTAACAAGGGGACCCTATTGTACATGTTTATAGAAGGGGAAACAGGCGCACACAAAGAATACATCACTATTGCAGACACAGGAAGAGCAAGCAAACTCCACATAGGAAAACCCCACACAATTTGGAAACATTCCTCAACCCTGTTTACCTCTGCCCTTACACTCCAGCCCCTCTCCTCTCTTCCCATTGTCCCACCTTTAGTCCCGCTCACCTTCCATCTGCATATGCGAGAGCTTATTTTGAAGCCATAGCCCACAACAGACATTCAATATTAATGAGCTGCCTCATGAATTTTTGAGCTCTAATTAGACGGCTCTCACTTGGTTAAAAAGGCTGCTTCTCCGGGTGCTCAGTGCCTCTGATGGAGGGTGTGAGAGAGGGAATGTCCCACCTCCACACCAAGCCACCCCCGCCCCCGAACCCACGGAGCATCCCACATCAGCTTTAGAGATATGTTCACATTCATACGTGGGGGAATTGGTTAAGATTTTCCCAAGACAATTGATTGATTATTATTTACTAATTTGACCAAAAATGTGCACATAACTCGGATGTGCAATAGGCATCCTCTTCTTCTTGTGGTGGTGTTGTACAATAGTGGCTGACACATGTTCCAGTTTCCACCCTCATGCCTTTTTCTGGCAGAAAATCTGGACGTATATTGGTCCAGTTCTCAAGGTCTTCTAACAGCACTGATAAAGGGCTCTCATAGCCAGACCTGTGTGTTTATTTATATTTCTGCAATGTTTTTTTTGTCATGCAGGAACTCATATGTAGGAGAAATAGGACATCAGGAAGAAAGAATATTGAACAGAACGTGCAAAGAAACATCAAAAACATGCACTTGAGCCACCCATTGACAAGCAGAACAAGAACAATTAAAGTCTGCCATATACGACCACATCAAGAGAGAAAAGCATCTCATGGATTGCGATAATGCCCTTTTCATCGGCAAAGAGAGCACCGGATCAGAGAAGCCATCGAGATCCGGAAGCGTCCCATGAACCGGGACAAGGGGGCGTATCAACTTTCTCACACCCGGGACAAAGTTCATAAAAAGTCGGACAGCAGATGCCGTTGTCGCAAATCGTAGCAACATCACGTGACCATAAGGCCACAGAACCAGCTGAAAATGTCAAGATATAAAATAAACATAGCTAATTTCCTTATAGAAACAATAGATTAAAAAACTAATAATAATTGCAAGCTTAACTTACAGTACTTGCGCTGCAACACCACAATGGCTTCATATAATTTGCATGAATCTGTTGCCTATATTTCCCCCCTCCTCTCTTCCCTCCTCCCACAGTCCCCCTGGTCATATGTGTATGTATGTGGGGTAATCAGAGAGGCGATCACCGGGGCCCGTGATAGGACAGCTGGCCATTAGTTTGCAGCCCGGTGCATTGTATCATCTCCGCGCTCGGCTTCCTGCTGGGACGTTATTTAGCTATTCTATTTCATCGTCAGTTCAAATGATGCAACGTGCTTCTCAGGCGCAGGCACACAGGCAGGAGCTGGTGAGAAGGTGACACCTCCGCCCCTCTGTGACAGGAGACCCACGGCTGTTCGTGCGAGCAGATGACCAAAGACACAAAAACACTCATGCACAGGCAGGTGTAGGGGATTTTTAAAACTCACGTTAAAGAAGACGCCGTTTAAAAATTCCTATGATGATAAACTCCAATGCAACTCACACAAAACAGTTAGTGACCAAATTCAGTGTCAGTATTGGACTATCGCGGATTTGAAGCGCCACGTTATGCTTTTTCTCAGTTTTTATGTTTCTTCTTTGTTCTTGACCATAACATTCTCAACAAAGGTCCAAGGCTCAAAATCAGCCTGACCTTGGCATTGCTGTTGCTTTCTAAAACTCTATTGAACACTGTTTACTCTGAATAATATTGTGAAGAAGCTCAATAGCATGACCTCTTCACCTCTGCAAAACATTCAGTCCTTGTTTGTCTCTCGGGAGGTACACTGTCCAGAAATGTTTTTGATAAAAATCAAATTATATTTTGCATGGAGCTTTAATCATCAACCTTGGTATTTCACATTTAATACCAAGTATAATAGGCCTATGTAATGGTGAAAAAAAAAAAAAAAAAGTCTTTGCATCCAAACACGCACAGTGTGTATCATGATATAAAGCCAAGTGAAGAAGTACTTTAAAAATGCCTTTAAAAGTTGCCAGCTATTAAGAATATTTGCATAATAGATTACTTGACCATAAAGACCTCGGACTGGGTGCATGATTGACAGATGGATAAACTAATCAATGAAACACATGGTTCGTCAGTAACAAAACAAACATGGCGGCTTACCCGAGTACAAAGAAATCACACAGAGGACTAAACAACAGCGCCATTTTCTGCAAAGTCACCAGGCGAACCTCTAAACTCTTTATATTACAGGTGAAAGAAGTAATGAAGTTTGTTCTGAATGAAACAGGAGTCTTCCGCAGCGAAAGGTTACAAATTTGCATTAGTGATTGGGTTGATAAGAAAAAAAACTTATAGGAGAACTTATTGGCTCCCTTTTTTGAACAAAAAGGTGTGGCTTGCAGGCCAGGCTACCAAGTGGAGACAACTAAAGCGCTGAAAGTGTTTCGAACTCTTGAGAAAAAGGCCGACTGTCATGAGGGAATGACATTTTTGTTAAGGTAAGAGTTTAGGAAGAAGGTCAATTTACAAAACGGGAGAGTTAGAGAGGAACTAAAAAAAAGAAAAAGAAGTCAAAGAGTTGACAGAACCCGCCTTTACCACCCCGACCATTTGCATAGCACATGATGCTTTACATTTGTTAATTTAAACCGCGTAAGGTAACTGTCACCATCCTGTTCGCCGTATAATGTCACGACCCTTCTCTCCGTATCCCCCAGTGGCCTCACGCTTCCTGCGACTCCCAAAGGTGCGTCGGGATCGGCAGACACCCGAGGCACCCTCACCCACCCCTTCACCCCTCTCCACCCTCCCTCTATTTGTGCATATGCAGAGGGAGCGGGTCGGAAGCAAGGCATCTCCACCGTGGCAGCACCAAAACAGCGCACTACAAAAGAGACACGCGCACCTCTGACAGCCAGCATCAAGCGCGCTGTTGACAGAATAAGGGCGGGTGATCTGAAAGGAGGGCTCAGGATGGAGGGGCGGATAGAGGGGTAGATCGGAGAGGGCGCCCCTTTCTCTCCCCTGTCTTCCTCTCGCCGTACTTTTCGCACTCCGTTTTCTCGGGATTTATCAACCCCCCACTTGACACATGCCTTGATTGTGTGGAGTTGATCTCCCCAGAGGGCGGAGTCCTTTTAGCCAATCCTTTCCGCATTAATGACGGGATCTTTGCTTCTTAATGGGAGCCGAATCTCTGGAATTGGATAGCAAATTATAAATAAATAAGTGACCACCCTATTCTTGATTATATCTGAAAACAATGGGACCTCGTCAACTTTCGGGGAATAAAGCTGTCACGATAATGTAAATAACAACAACCACCAACTAGTAGGCAAGGCAACTTTATTTTTACCGCAAATTTCGTACACAAGGCAACTCAATGCACCTAGTACTCAATCAATAGAAATCCCTATTATGCCCAACAAATGCCTGTCTTCACCATATACTAAGTTTGCATATTTTTTTGTGTAAAGTCACACCGCATTTCACCCAATAAAAAGAAACAAATACACAGAAAAAAGACTGGATTTTTCTTTTGCCCGTAGGCTATACCAGACAGGACAGCGCAGGATGAAAGGGGCTGAAGAGCGGGCAGAGGCATACTGCAAACTGTCAGAACTGTTATCGTTTATTAAATGTACTGGATGTACTATGTTGAAGTAAAATATTGCAACAGTTATTGCAATATTAAGAACAGTTATCATATATTGCAGCTTTTTCTCATAGTGTGCAGCCCTAACTAATTATCCCTAAATAATTTCAAGACAAACCAAGTCAAACAAAGTCTCTTTAAAGGAACAGGCCACCCTTTTTCCATTCTGACATATGTTCTTACCTGAGCTTAGACAGGTTGATACATACCTGTCTGGTCTTTGTGCGTCCCCTCAGTCACACAAAATGACCAAAGATGTTGTTAGTATTTAGCCTCTCCCAATGTATTCCTATAGCTCTAAACGGGGGTGAAGTTGGACGCTCTTCCACGGGCACGCAAAAAGACCAGACAGGTACGTATCAACTCATCTAAACTCAGGTAAGAACATATCTCACTATGGAAGAACTGTATGCCCCCAGCCATGCAAAAAGAACAAAGATGTTGTTAGCATTTGGCCTCTTCCAGTATATTCCTATAGCTCCAAACGGGGGTGACAGGTACGAATCAACTCGTCTAAGCTCAGGTAAGAACATATCTCAGTATGGAAAAACGGTGGCCTGTTCCTTTAAACCTATTTATTAACCTATTTATATTTCACAAATGAATTCATATCATTCGCGTTAAAGAGCCACTCAAAATGCGGTCGCGAACGTCCCGCCATGTCACATCGCTATTCCCCCACGCCACTCCTTCACCGAGGAAACCTTTTCCCTGTCAATTTACATTTCAAAACAGGCTATAGAGGCGATCAAAGGCGGTCACTAACGATGCTGTCTTTTCATCAGCGGGCCGGCGTGCTGTATGGTGGTTGCAGATATGCGCAGGTTGGCATTGATCATCAGAAGAATGGCGTGCGCCAGTTTGGGTCGGGATAGGGGGGGGTGTTGGGTGATGCCTGGCGCCTGTCATTGTTTTATCATAACTTTGTCTCCAGGGGCACGACGTCGCTGGCGGGGGATATGCCAGTGGGTCTCACAGGAGAACGTCTCTGTCACACCGAGGCTTTGCGCGGGGCAGAATTAATCGTATACAGCGGGGGGAAAAAAGAAAAAAAAACATAACAAAGAGAAGACAGCTGAAAGTAAAGGTTTTGTTGCAACTTTTCAACCTGTTTGTCGCCACTTATGAGTGTTAATTCGGGATAGCAGTTTCACGATGAGTAAACAGCTGCACCTTCTTTTGATAATCTGAGATAATTCAATGTCCGGGAAACTCTATCCAAGGTGATGTCCGGCTTCCAAGTTAGGAGTCAGGTTGATGGACGAGCTCTCTCGCAAAAAGACAGCTGTTGGAGGTATTTTCCCCCAACAAAAACACCCATATTTGTGTGTATTTTATATGTTTTGTTGAGAGAACGTTATGCAATACAGCTTGTATTTGTTCATGTTCAAAAGCTTGACATGAAAGCGTGTCTATAGAAGAAGGATTATGCCCGAGAGATTAATGTTCAGTATTTGTTTTACACGTGTAGTCACTGGATGGAAAAAAAAAACAGGAAACTTTCATCGACTTTGTGGTGATCTCTGGTTTTAATCAAAATTACAACTTTTGAGCCACTCCAAGGGCTGCAGACTGCAATGAACACTGAGTCAGACCCTTAATCTTGGGATCATCCCCCCGGGGCGGGAGATTATATTAGCACAGCCATTCATCTCCAATAATTTAGTAATGTAGATAGTAGATTAGCTCTATTCCCTCTTGTCTGCCAACACCTGGGGCATAGCTCACATTCAATGCCTCCTTGTTCTCTGTTACTGTATATCCCGGGCTGTACTAGGTGGCCTGGCCTGCTCACTTCGCTCATTTGACTTCAAATTACCGAGTTCTCTGGAGACACGATTACGGCGGCAGCTGACCAGGAGACACCCCACACACACACACGCCCACACACACCCACACACACACAACCCTCCCCTACGCCAGGCCCCCTAGTCTTTGTCTCATTGGAGATAACACATGGAGGTGTAAAAGGCCGCGATTATGTGCGTTAACGCCTTGTCACATGTCATCTTTATGTGGCGTGTAACCCATGCCCCGCTTCCTGTAATTACAGCCACCAAACGGCACCAGGAGCCCATGCATAATTGTTTTTGAGAGAATAATGGCCGTGGCACAGATAGATTTCAGATGCCATATTTCTACTGAGGAATTTCAGCATTGCCCCCCTTTGCTCTCTTTCCAAAAAGGACCCTGTCGTTCTCTGCGCCTGCCGCTCCCGGGGTAGTATGCTTTTTATTATTTTTCCAATTAGAGTCAATTGACCTGACAGAATGGAGGGCAATTAGTGATGTTTCCCCCCTCCTCGCGGGCCTGCGGGGTAATTTGCTGGCGGTTCTCGGCAGTGCTTTCCGTGAATACACGCCCTGCCCCACAAAGCCTTTTTGGAGCATAATGGCTTATGATTTTTGAGAATTGTGGATATCTCCTCTTACTTTATTCTTTCACTCAGTAAAGTACATTTACAGTGTGTTGAAGGGTGTCATCTCTGGAACTGCCTATAATGGACTGCACTGCTCTCCATCACATAAAGAGAGCTATAGTGGCTTTGCAGAGCATTCAGTATTTATACAGATGTGCAGGGAGTGTTGGTTTCACTAAATATCCATGCCGGAAGAAGCATTATTGTAAGCATATGCAGAATTAACTTGAATGCCAGACTTATATCACGGCAGAAGAGGTGCTGGCTCATTGGCGTAAATCCCTCTTGCTTTTGATAAACTTGATGAATGTCATTTGTGTTGGAACCCTGGGTTATTGTCCTCTTCTTTACCTGCAATGCCAGAACACTGTGTTCCCGTTCTCAGAGGAGCTCAAAGGCTCGGTCCGCATTGGCTTCCATCTGAATACCTGTATCAGTGCCTCTGCTGAGCAGCCTCACACACAAAGAGCCAAATAATCTTCTGAACTAAGCTTGTCTGGCATATCCAGTGCTGAGTCTATAAGAGAGGAGAAAATCTCCTCAAACTGATGAAATAAATACACTTAATTTACCCAATGCACAAGCTGCACTGGGGACTGTAAAGGCCAGCGGATAAAAAAGCTATTGGCGGAGTTGTTTGGAGATTGAGAAACAAGACAGTGTTGGTTAGCGAAGCATGCAATGCATATAGTCAAATGCAAATTCAACGAGAGGGGGAGAGCCTGCAACAAAAACACGTTTGATACATTGGGTAAAATTTATTCCATGCATGCGAATGCACGCCCCAACCCGAGCACATCATTTGCTCAACATTCAGTACATCTGTTGTGTTAAGTGACTGTAATTTAGGTGACATTGGCACAAAGCCTCTTAATGTCGCCCCGGTGGACCCCCTGTAAGAGGGGCGCATGGGACCAAACACAGGCATCTCGCAGCTGGAGCTGCGTCAAGGATCATTTCCCTCTTCACATGATTAATTACAGTTTGATCACTTGAATCTAAATCTGATTAATTTTGGTCACATGTCAGGGAGGCATCAGTGGTCTATAAAGTACACTGTGCTAATCTGTAGTCGCTCTCCTTGAGAATCATTTTATGAGGTTACAACATGTGAAACTAATGTGGTGCATGTGTGAAGTGGTCCAACCATAGCTCCATGTCACTGGCGTGTGAATCTTCAGAATTATCATGTGCAAATTGCTGGCGCTGGCATTATAAGAGATGCAGTGCTGCCGGTGGATAACCTTAAATGGGCCGCACATCCACGGCACGTGTGAATGATTTAAGCTGCACGTTTCTCGCTGCATGACCTGAGAGTGTAGGGGGAGGTAACTTTAACCTTGACAAGTAAATAGACTTTTGTGTCCTGAAGAATCTGCACTCAAAACAACAGGCTCCAAATCCTTGTCACTCAGGGCTGTTTGCGTTGACTCTGACCCTCGCCTCAAATTCCTCCTGCACAAACTCATCCAGCGCTTTCCATCTTGACCGTAGGCGAGATTCCTGTCCTAAGTGTCTATTGAGGAACCGTCTTTCACTGTAATCCCATAAAAGGTCAAGTCACATGTCAGCCAGCACTGTACCATGCGTGCTGTATAGGTACACTGTAGGGAGTGGAGTTTTATGTTTGTTATTGCTTTTTGAAAGGTGTATGTTCAATGCACTTGTGGACGAGAGTCAAAATTACATGTGTTGTTTCAATAATTTACACCTGATTTTTGTATTTTTTTCTAGTGTTGGAAATGTATTGTCCGACTTTTATGCCTCTGTTTTATCAGTTGTGATCTTGAAGGCAACAGTTTACTCTGATGCAAGACCAGCAGTAGGAGACCAAATACATGAAAAATTATATAAACTGTAGAAACTGTATACTGTCAATATTTTCACATTTCCTAGCAAAACATTACATTAGGTCATATATGATGTACAAAACTAATATTTTTAGGAAAAAAGTGGCATTGCTGTGGGCTTGAATTGTAAGTTTCGGCCCTTGGCGTTTTGGCATTGAAGAAAACAAGCCCTCCATGACACAAACTTGTGGTTAAACTTGTAACCAGAGGGTTGGTGGTTTCAATTCCAAGTGCACACTGTTGTTGTCTCTTTGTGCAAGACACCCACCTTGCATGAGGAGTGAATATAGGTAGACAATTGCTGTATTATTGTATTTATATCATGTAATAGTGTTATATCCTCATCAGAAACAAACCTTGAGTGGTGTTTTGTTTTGGTTGTACGGCATATTCAGTCCGTCTCCCTCCTCTGCACTCACAACACCAGCTAACTAAACCAGTGGTTCCCAACCTGGGGGGCCCAGAACTTTGCCTGGTCAAGTCATACATTGTATTATTTGAGCAAAATAAATGGTCTAAAATCATCACATAATGGCTGTGTAAGGACCACAGGTGCATTAAATACTCTAATTTCAATTTATTTGTTTGAAATATATAATTATTAGCCTTTTTTTTTTAAAATGTTTTGATACATTTGTGGGGGCCACAGTTTTGGACACTACAGCACACACAGGAGGGGCTTCAAGGAAAAAAGGTTGGGAACCACTGAGCTAAACAACTACCTGTGTACTTCACTCTTTCGCTCTGTTTTATGGTCATGGTCAAGTTTATCATGATGACTTCTTTTCTTTTTTTTGTGCTAAAGTAAATCTGTCTTTTTGTGTTATGTCGCAGAGGAGCACTCGCAGTCATACTTTGTAACAATGTGTGTTATGTGACCGGACAAATATGGCAGGAATGCTTTTTGATGAGGAATTGTACAGCACAGAGATAATAGGGTCTGTCTAAGTGTTTGCCCAAAGGCTCTCCAAACCTTCGCTGCTTTTGTGTGAGGCGGGTGGTCCGTTTGGTAAATGTAGTTCACATGGAGTTTACCGCACAAAAGCTAATAGCAAAGAAGGAAAACCTGGATGGATGTTTTTTATTCTTTTTTTGTATCATTATTCTGTACAATGTTACATGGACGCTGTAAAACCTCCCATTTGAGTCGTGCTCCAACTGTCACATGACGTCTCACTCAAAAGCAGCATCGTTTTTTTTTTGTTTTTTTTTCAATTCCCAAAGACAAAGGCGGCCCATGTCCTGAGCATCTTGTCAATGTCACGCATTGTTTGGCGGAATCAGCATCACCTTGGCTCGCGCGTTGTGGGCAAAACAGAGCCACAACTGTAATTGTAGATATGCTTTACAACAGCGCAGTCTAAAGTAAAAGAAAAGAAAAAAAGGTGGTGGTGGTGAGGGGCTGGCAACTTGCAGGGGGGGGAGGCTTTGTGAAGAGCTGGGGAACTGTGATCCTCAAGGGCGCAACCGGCACAAAACAAAAGCACACAACAGTCGTGGCCTACATTCGTGTTGGAGTGCTTTCAACGCCAACAGAGCTTATTTTCATACGCCATTAATTGCTTGAATAGATTGCCTGTTGAATTCTTAATGCGCTATAAATTCCGTGTTTGTTTTTCCGCGGGTTGACAGCGCGAGGGCATACTGTGTCAGGCCTCGTCCTGTAATCAGCGCCGGCCTTGGAAGAAGTTCGGAAAATAAAAAGTCAATAAAAATACAAATCAAATCTTCCACATCGACCTCTTCAACCTGTCTTTGTTTTCCCACCGGTTTGTCACTGAATGATCACAATGAAGTCAGTCCACACTGATGGTCCAGTGCCTTAAAGGTTTGCTTTGTTTCAGGCCACTGTTCGATCAAGACCAAATATATCTCTTTTCAATGGCTAGAAGTCCTCCATTTGATTCAAAGAGACTCACTAAATATTATGCAATTTGTTCACATGGGGATGATTTAGCAGAGAAGTTGGTATGGTTTCTTTAGTGTGCATTGGGAATAAACTTAAACCTTGTCTGCAAGGTGAATTTTTGCGATATTTGTGAGTTCATTAATGCACGAGAATCCATCTGTGTTGCTGCCTTCACTCTGAACCAAAACTGGTTTGGGCCAAATGGACACTAACTATCAAAGTGGCGACAATGGAAAAACATGATGTTCTTACATACTTGCTGACATTGAAAAAAATAATCAAAGCTAAATAGTTAATGGATTTTTTTGGCATGTTTGATCCAATCAGTTGCAAAAGCTGACCCCAAACTGTGTAAAACGGGATCCCAGATTGATATCAGTGTTATCAGCCAATGTCATCAGAATTGTTTTTATTGCCATTATGAGTGAACAGGTTCAATCGTGCAACATGAAAGAGGTTCAGGACTTTATTCAATCTTCCTAAAGAAGAGGACACTCGCCAGAAGTTGGAAGTTGGAAAAACTATTAGCCAAAATAGTTTTTTTCTGTGACTGTCTCTTGATGGATGCTTAGTGAACGAATGCTTAGCCAGAACCAAAGTGGATTAACTTTTATAACCAACGAGAGTCCCATAATGTAAACACCTGACGATGGAGCGGCCAGGACAGAGCGGTGAGTCAATCAAAATGCTTGTTAGCGTGTGTGCAGATATCAACTCCTTACAACTGCATCGTAAAGTAACTTTTTGCTGTGTATTTATATTTCTTCTACTGCAAAAGTAGAGTACAGTATGAGCGGGGGGCGGAGTTACTGAATACAAGCATTTTGTCTTCCGGGTTCGAAGAATACCTCCAGAAAATACGTATATTTATCACAAAAATGAGTGATATTTCTTAATTAATATATCATATGAATGCCTATACTTTACTTTGGAATGGCTAAAAATAGCATGATACAGATCCTTTAAAATGGACACACACACACATTTTAAAAATATATATTTTTTTATACCTTTGATATTTTATGTTTTAAAAATTTAAATAGTGTCTGTCTATAGATAAGTAGTAGTAGTGAGAGGCCAGGAAGGTCAGGCTTTCGAATTGGCATGGAGCGGACTCTACAGGCAGTAGTGGGAAAGACACATGATAAAACAGTGAATTCAAGATTTCACTTTCAGCTAACGGCATACGATAGCACCATGATGAATACATTTGATCCACTGATGAATAATGTGAACTTAAATGTGGAGAACAGTTTCGTGTTCCAACTATGATGCTACAAAATCCAGGAAAGACACATTGGAGTGCTTCATCAGCAGGAAAGAATATGAAAGTGTTGTTAAAACCTTTAAAAAGTCAATTTTGTATGATATGGTCCTTTCAACTCGCAACAAATACACCAGTGGGATCGAATAAAGCCTTTTTTTAGTGAAGTAAAATTAAAAAAAGTTCATATGTGCCAATAGAAAACTGTAGGCCTCTGTTTGTTTGTCCAGAAATGAAAGAGATATTAACCAGGTGAAAATGTCTGAATTTTGACAGTCAAAAGGTAATTTCTATAATAAACAGACCTGTCCTCGGCTTTAATATCCAAGGCTATTTAGAGTGTTGCCACGTGAACACAAATGAAAGCTGTTGTGAGAAACGGAGAGGGTTACCGCCGAGTGCCAAGCGTCGCCAAACAGATTAGCCCGGCAGCACTGGCACCATTTGGACCCCATTGAAGGGACATCTCCGCGGCTTTTTGTTTCCCTCAAAGTGCAGAATCAGTCGTCACTCGCGGGCTTTTACCTGTAGGAGTCAAACCCGTTTTCCCCAATCCATTTTAATGCATAACCAGCAGGGCTTTCCTTTCCAGCTCAATTCATACGCGGGGACTTTGCATGTTTTAAGCTCTATGCAAATATTATTGGATTTTCAGAGGATTTGGGCGGATTTCCTGCCATGGATTTTCCTTTACAAATGTCTTTAGAAAATAAAGTGAACCTATTTTATTTAAATTCGGTTTAAGAAGCCAAACAAATATTTAGAGGCTAAAAATATTGAGAGGGGATCTTCTCAAGAAGGGACTGAACTTTACTTAAAAATGCCCATACCAGCAATTACTTTTCGCCTAAGCTTTGTGATGGGAAAAAAAGACTATGTAACTATGCTGTATACAAAAGAAAGAAAACTAAATAATTCAAATGATTGATTACTGCAACGTTTTAGGGGAAAATGCATTAAATATAAATATAAAAATGATAGCTTTTCACTATTTGCTCTATTGTCTGGAAAAGTCAATGTTCTTAAGCAAGGGCCCTCAGGCTTCTTGTAGAATTGGCACTGATCGTTAGAGATGGTGCTTTTTACTGCAAGTTTAATAACTTTGCCCACTTATAACCTCAGAAACTAACATTTTATCGTGAGACAGAGCTGGCATTAAGGTCCAAAGCCTAAATGAAGGTGTGGGGAATGTTTTCGAACCTCTTAAATCCACCCAGTTGAATGTTTGACTTCTGTGGTCATCCATGTTGTGCACACTTCAAGATGTGGCCCTTTGATGGAGCAAGTTTAGGCACCCCTGTTCTAATGCTAACACTTTTATGGACTGGAAGGCTTTTTTTTGTGTTCATAATCAAAGAAAGTGTAAAACTCATTCCTAACTTAGCTAAAGCCAGCAGGTAATGCTAACAATAACTCCAGCTCTTGATCAACCAGTTCTCGATCTTTAAAAATACTTCATAATTTAGTGATGGGATTTTCCTTTACTGGGAGCCTAGTCTTTGGGATCCGTTCATTTTAAAGAGCTGTTCAGGGGCTCTTTTTAATAGAAAATTGTCACAACGCCAGTGAGATAATTCACAACATCTAAGACGCGATCGATAAAAGACTCACTTTTGATTTGAATCATCTAGATCAGGGGTGTCAAACTCTTTTTGGGTCGCGGGCCGCATATAATAGAGACAATTTTCCAATAAATGAATAATAATCAGCTGTGATTTGGTCAAAGCCCCAACTTGACTGTAGCTTCATTAATAACAGCGGCTTACGATTGTATTGCACTTCACAAGCCTATGTCACAAGTTCGTAGTCATTATCTATTCACTCCACATTCGGTGGTGGTAAGCTGTTATTGAAGCCACAGCTGCCCCCCAGACTGTCCATTTACCACGTGGCTATATAATGTGTTGTTCATGTCCTGAGCTCTTATTATGTCAGTGCCCTCTGCTGGACACGTGTGGAACTCTTTCCTTTTTTTTATTTTTATACCCCCTAGTGGCTAGAATGAGCAATCTGGTTATTCTTTAAAAATGCATAACTCTGCACAGGAATGGGCTAGAGACTTACTTTTGGAATGTATGCTCTACAGGGCAGGGGCTGGATTAAAACATTTGACACCCCTGATCTAAAGTTATAATGGGACTGATATTTATGCTTTGAAAAACGTGTTTGTGAATAAAATCTTGTGCGACAAAAAAAAAAAGATTGCCATGCAATCATTTTTAGTGCATTTAGCTTTGACTTTCGTGTCAAAGGCTTTCACTTGTGTCACCTGCTCCATTGTTGGGCTGATTCTTGTGTTCATTCGGGGGAGTTCTGGGTAAAATTGACTGGAAAAAGATCAAGCTCTTTTCACAATTGGGATCCAGTTTGTATATGACCATTAAATGTATTGCCCTCCACGTCTCGATTGGTCTTTCGGTGTTCTCATTTCATGTTTATTATGCAACCTCTTTGCCCATATTAAAAGCTCCTTTTCATCCTCCAGTGGTTTGTGCGAAGACTGTCCACATGCGAAGGAAAAATAGCGGATTATGGGCCTACATATCTGTGTAATGATCCTCACTATTGTTTTCTGCGGCCCTGACAGAGCGAACATGCACTCGGCCTTGGGACAGGCAGCACTGACAGAATCACATCCCTGAGCAAACCGAGAGGGCTGTCCGGAATAATAGGCTTCCCCTGCACTCGTGTCACTCAGCCTCGCCGCTGCAGCAAGTGGGGAGTGTTTGGACATGACCACGCAGGGAACACCGGCGCCTCCAGCCATGCAAGATGACACTGTGGAAAGAGAGAGGGAATGAGAAAGGGAGAGACAAGGAGAGGAACATACAGGCAGGTACAGGCAGAAAATACAGAAGTTGCATAAAAATGATTAAAAAAAAGGATCTCAATAAAATCCCACTCATAAAATGTAGAGTGGAGAGAGTGAGGGAGCGGAGATTACAGAAAACAAAACAAGAAAGAGAGACAAGTGAAGTGAATGAAGAAGAATCTGAACAACCATTGTAAGCTGGAAAAGTGCAACACTGTGTACGGTGTGACTGTGTGCTTGTTTTTCTGGGACAATTACAAACTACTTTTTGTGACCTCTGCTGTGCCATATACCGTAAATTCTCTAATACTGGCCTGTATTCCATTAGCGGCCGGGTCTCTAACAGAGGCCGGGTTTGCGGCCGGCGGAGGCAAATTAAAGCCGGTCTCTAAAACAGGCCGGGGCTTTTATTAGAAACTATAGCGGTAGAAATATTCCCCATGTTAGGAATTTGTCTCATACTCCTGTAAATGATAACTCACGTGCAGGAAGTAAACAAACGGGAACCCGGGCAGATGGGGAACACTGTGGAGGAGCTTATCCGACCGTAACTTTGACACAGATTTAGCCACTTTTCAAACCTTCTGTGACTATATTTGGAAACATGGGGAGAGTTGTGTGACCCTCCAGGGTTTTAATAAAGTCACCATTGCGTCTTCAAAGCACGTCCAGCTGCTCCATGTGCAGGTAAGTCCCACGCCTCACAATAACTCCTCCGATCAGCGCGAGTGTCTCGTCTTCTCTCCGGTCAGTCTCATGATCGATCACAAACACAAACGCTCCGTTTAAACTCGCCTTTTACACAAGATAACAACAAATAATCCGGTCCGCGGTAAAAACGAAACAGAACCTGCAGTGACATTGATGTCAAAGTTCCGCTAACGGCAACAAAACACTTCCTGTTGTCCCGACAAAATAAAAGGCGTCAATGTTCCAGCCGCTGGGAGAGTGTTTGCAATGTTAATTAACAAAGGAACCTAATATTTTAGGTGCAAATGGTCACAAATCTCGTTTTTCTTCATTTTCCTGGTCGTCTGTTTTGCTCAAATAGAAATAAAGGCCTGTCTCTTATTGTGGCCTGGTTCCAATAAAGGCCTGGTCCTAGATGCCCTTGAGTAAATAAAGGCCCCGGCCTAAATTAGAGCATTTACGGTATGTGTAGTATTGTAAGCTGCTCATATTTAGCTAAATACCGTCAGTTAAAGGTGCATTATGCAACTTTTTATACAAGAAAATAATATATATATTTTGCATATTTGATCCAGCGGCTGTATGAGTGGTCAGCATGGCGCCTTTACTTTTGATCACGGTGGTCTCTACAATGCTGCAGGATAAATTGTTTTGTAGGTTTAGTAGGTTGTTCTGATGGGAGGGACCATCACCAAAGAAAACCTTCCAAATAATTGATCCTGGAGCGTCCTAGAGACCACTCTGTTGGAAAGTAAAGTCGCCATGCTGACCACTCATACACCCACTGGGTCACTACAAGGTCAAATACTCACAAATATCAACTTTTTTTTCATATAAAAGTTGCATAATTCCCCTTTAAATGAAGTTATGCTTTATGGATCTGTGTAGGGAAATTCATTCGCTGCATTTGACTCATCCTCAATGCCGCTGGGGCGACCTGTAGGAGCAGTGAGCAGCCTGTGTAGGTCGGCACTCGGGGACCCACCTCCAGATGTGAAAGCAGGCTAATGGTCAGAATCACCTACTATACACGTCCACTACACCATGCATTCAATTTGATCACAATTCATAGATACTTCTGTTGCTTTTGATTTTATTTTGGGCCTGATTTACTAAGCCAGGTGCTTAATTGCAAATAATGAGCACATGTAATGCTAGCGTGTTGCACCTGATTAATCATTTGTAACTGTTTATAGTATTAGAGGCACCAACATGATATATAAATGAGTTTGCTATGTGGCCTTTAATCATTTACGGGACTGCACCTGCTTTTCGCACCACTTTTGCACGCTATTTTGCACATATGTAAACATTCAGTAAATCACGCCTTGGTTTAACATAGGATCTTGAATAGTTTCCTTCGTCACTCTTTTTTTTTTGCCACTTGTTGCCTCCTTATCCACTTCTGCTCTTTTGTACAATCCCCACTGTGAGACCGACCATATTCTCACTGTCACACCAAACAGAAAACATGAATTTGACTGTGATCATTGTTTTCAGTTAGGTCAGTGAGGATGATATAGCAGTGACATGGCAAGCCCTAAAAAGACATCTGTCGGGCCTCCTGGCGTTGGTGCCTTTCATCATAAACACGGCCTATACAGTAGAAAACCTATATCTCTGAGTATCAAAGAGCAGTTGACTGTGTGCACTGCCCTAATCAGGACATCATTGCTACGAACAAAATGTCCTGACAGAGGTTTAATCATCAGACGGGCCCACGAGTGGAATCTGAGGTGCAGATGTTTTTGATTAGTTCTCCTTCGCCTCTCTCCTTCTCCTCTGCCATCGCGATCGGTGCCAGGCCTTTTTCGGCACTAATGTTTCCCCAAACAAACGGCACCGATCCCTGTATTTAAAACATTACTCTTGCGTTCCCTCGGCACACAGGACACGGCTTTTATAATGACTATCTCTCGCACCCGCCTTCCTTCTGTCTGCGATCTTCATTTCTCTCATAGTTTAGTCTGTTGGTGGCTTTTTTTTTTTTTTTATCGAGGTCGGGAGGGGCGGAGGGGGGGGTCTGCGCTGGCCACAAAGCTGGAGGCTTGATTACAGTCCTGGCAAGAGAACAGAAAGCTAAGGGCCAGGCGGGACGGAGGGAAGGGGAGAAGACGGTGGAACCCTGGGTCTTTAGTAGAAGCAGCTGTGGAGATCCGTGCCGCGCTCTTTAAGGGGACCAGCGCTGACCTTAGCAAGCATGTGGAAATGCTAAAGGCGCCCTGTTTACCTGGCAAAAGTCTCTTTCGACTTCAGTACTGGTTGCATCTTGCATTTATATTCTTTTCATTATTAGCCGGTTTTCTTTTTCATTAGGAGTCGCCAAAGAAAGCCAGTCTTGTGGTGATGCATGCCACGTACCCTCACTGTGGGAGAAGTGTCTTAACCCAGGGGACAAAACTACAGGAAAACTACTTGCTGGGCTTGAATCTGTGTACTTGTATATGGTGTACTTGTGTATTTCTTGAGAAAGAACAAAATCCTCAAGTGTGACTTTGCTGAAGCAATTTGACAGACATTACAAGGATAAGGATCATTTGCATAGAGCAGGCCCCTTGATCATTTGTCCTCTGCAGCACATTGCATCTGCATTTGACCCATGTCCAAAGCCTTGAGAGCAGGATCTGTGGATGTTTAAGGTTGAAAGTTTGAGGTTGCACAAGTGGGTTTCCCAAATAGATAAACAGGTAAACAGGAAAACATCCGAACATAGTCTAGGAACTGAATGCAAGACTTTGTAGCAGTGAAGTGAGAGCGATCTATGTGGTTGCAGCATTATTTGCATGGAGTTGTGTGCCACTTGTAATGAGCAGGCTTATTTGTACAGCATTTCTTTTCAAGATTTGGTATAAACATGTAACTTAAAGGCGCACTGTGTAACATTTTGGACTATACTGTTGCCAGCGGTGCAAAACATGCTCCTAATGACCAGCTCCACACAGTATTATGCCATTTCAACCTGGATAGACTCAAACAGACAAAAGCAGCGATTTGGAAGATTTATCGACATGTTTATTAGTTTTGGCGATCAGACCCTGGCAGGAGACATCGATGTATGAAAGTCAGTATGGATGAACAGCTTGGTGGTGGCATGGAAGACCCGTGAAGATGCAGCAGAGAGAGGCCATGGACGGAAGACGTGGAGACGGGGCGGAGGTGGGTCGCAGCACAGCTGAGAAGTGTACGAACCATGATCGCTGGGACTTAAAAGCGGGGCCGACGGCAATGATTGGCTCCTACGGAGGGGCGGCTCTTCACACTGATGGTTGAGGTAGAGATGTGGCCCTCTCGGAAGCGATCATTGGCAGGAGGTACAGTATGTGATGCTGAAATTAGTCTACCAGGTTGAATTATTGCCTAGGCTTCATTTCTGCAGTGAGCCATCAAAGAATGGATTAAATCTCAAATTTCTGCTGACTTTAGTCACATCTAGATGGAGACATACCCGCTCCCGGTAAAGTTCACATTTACAAGGTATTTTTCAAAAGGTCATATTACCATGACAAAAGTAGGTGTATGTCCAGTTTACATGTAATTTTCCTTATCACAATGTCAATACACTGCTGTCCTGCTACCATGTATCACAGTGCTATATTAAAGAAAAGAGCCACCATCTGCACACATGTGACAGTCGGTTGAGGCCACACAGGGACACTCCGCGCTGGGGTCATCCGGCTCACACTGGGAGGTGGTCTCGTCTGCGCTGCATATGGCCACATTCTCAATAGTAAATACATGACGCGCCCCACACTGACGCACAACCCAAACCAAATCCCCTGCGCAAGCAAAAGCGGCCCGGCGCTCTCAGCCTCCTTTCTTGCCCGAGTATTAAACACATCTGAAAGTGTAGATGGAGATTTACGACCCCGGGTGTCACAGACTGTGCTGCCGATGTGCACCCGGATGACCCCGCGCCGTTCTGCAAGTCAGTGCAACAGTCGCATAGCTCGGGTATTTCAACACGTCAGGTCGCCTTGCGGATTCAGAATCACACCGTGGTGGGTAGTCTGGGCCGTAAACTGACAGCTCAAGACGAATGGGTCAAAGCGGACATACTTCACTGAATGAACAACAAAGTGTTCCTTAACATCACCAAGAAATATGTCTTTTTTTCCCCCCATGCATTTAGTGTTTGAGTGACCGATAAAGTGGAGTCTTTTGAGGCCTTTACTTCTTTATGACCCTCATCTGTTTTAAAACAACGAAACAAGTAAAGCAAGCAACACAAAAAGAAAAATGATGACAAGCGAGACGCGGTGAGGCTGCCAGAATAATGATCTATTCAAAATCATAGCTGAGAGAGAATTCCCTAATGACCGACTATCGGGAAAAAAAAAACGAAAGGCAGGCAGCAGGGCTTAAGTTGCGCGAGCCGGATGTATGTGGCCCCCAACTCCCACTCTCTGCTCGACGGGGAGAGGGCACGGCGGCTCCCAACGCGCTAAAGATGTTCAATAATCGGCATGGAGTCCTAGTATAGTTTTCACACACTCCTACTAACCGTCTGTCACGCGCAACAATATCACAGGAGGAGAGGGAGCACAGGAGGAGCTAATTTTGTCCGGGCACGGAAATATACAATCGCAAGCACCTTCTCCTGTCAATGGTTTTGGCACCCGATGGTCGGCTCTTTTTCGATGATAAGTTCTTTACGGAGGGGGAATTTCTTGTGAAATAGTGGTCTGGAGTTTGACTGACAGTTTGAACTTAAACAAACATTTCTTCAACACAAGAAAATTAAACTAGATTCCTCTCATTACGTGGCTGTAAATGTAAGCTCATTTGATGCACAGGAAATGCATCGATTAATGTGACTTAAAACACCTGAATTGTTTCACCAAGCCAGTAATTGCACTTGACTTATAAAGCTCATGACGAAGAAATGAGGAAAGCTTTTGGGAAGCTGTACTTGGTAAGAGCTGGAGAGCTTCTAGTGTAGTTGATGTAAGCGATATTATTGAATCACACAAGCTTACAGATGTTGGCTGATGTAAAGTGATCAGACGCCTAATAGTGCAACAATTGTGGAATTTCTGTAACGACATACACTACCGCTCAAAAGTTTAGGGTCACCTAATTTTTTGAAAGAAAAGCACAGTTTTGTTTAATGAGGAAAACATTAAATGAATCAGAAATACAGTCTAGACATTGTTAATGTTGTGAATGCCTATTCTAGAAAACAGGTGATTTTTAATGGAATACTTACATAGGTCTGCACAGGCACATTTCAAACAACCATTGCTCCAGTGTTCCTATGGTACATTGTGTGATAGTCTGGAAATTTAGTAAAAATTTGCAAAATCTGGTCTTGCATTTTGATGTAAAGTAAGTAATAGTATATTATTTTTTGTAAAGTCCCTTCCCGGATCTTGGCAACTAATCAGAGTCTTGTATCCTCCCGCGTTGACCAATGAGATTAGCTTTTCCTGTGAAAAGGTTAGGTCCAATCTGGAGGGGAGTGGGCGGAGGTTGATCATTAACTTTAAAAATTCTTCTCCTGCTTTCCTCATTTTGCAAACTAAGAGGGGCTTTCTGGTTAAAGAGGGGGGGAATTTGATTGCTTACTTTCAAATTTCACTCCATCTTTCCTCACTTTGCAAGCTTACAGACTATCACTTTAAAGGGTAATTGATGATTAGAAAACCTTCGCGCAATTATGCTAGCACTGCTGAAAACTGTTGGGCTGATTAGAGAAGCTGGGTGACCTCAAACTTTTGAGCGGGAGTGTAGGTCACACATTCTAACATTTCGTTATGGCTTTGTTTCGATCAGCTTCTGCAATGTCAAAAGAGCCATGTGTTGCACTCATGTTTCACCAAGATCCTGTACTGATGATGGGAGAGTGTGACCACTGAGCAAGGCCTTCTCCAGCACATCCTAAAGATTCTCAGTGGGGTTCAGATCTGGACTCTGAGGTGAAAATAATGTCTCATGCTCCCTGAATGACTTTTTTTTTTTTTACAATATGAGCAACAATAGTCCCTGGCATTGTCATAGAATATGCTAGTACCATCTGGGAAGAAATCCATTAAGGGACGAACCTGGTTATTCAGGATGTTCAGGGCATGGCCAACTGCAGCAAACCCAGATCATAACAGTTAGTGAAATCCAGGTGCCAACTTTTTTCTGTTATGGTCAGGCTCCTGCCCTCTCTCTCAGAAATGTTGACACCACCTAATCATAAATACAACCGTTCCACAGGGTCATCTACAGAAAGCCAAGGCTCGGCACGCCATCCTCAAAGTATTTCGGATCAAGCGCTTTTGTCTCGTCGAACAGTGGCTTTTAATGCACCGATAACATGTTGTTGTTTTGGGACGGTCGGAAATGCAATCTTAAGTATCCCTCTTGAATGTGAATCATCTCATTACCAGGCATTCTCACACTGAGATAATGTGGAGCATAATGCGTTTTATATCATCACGGTGCGGAGCGGGGCCGCCAGTGCACTGTGTAAAAATCCCCTTCAGTGGCATTATTTTGGTCGTCAGCAGCATAAATTTGGATGTGCGCAACATCAAAGCCCCCCATATAAATGCCTTTCTCTTCATGTTGTCATCCTATCTTTGAATCACTCCCCCTCCCCCCTAGGGCCATGGTTATTTACATTTTCAAATCTGCATTTTTCATATAGATCTGTCTGCCTCTGATTTTAATATCAGTGATGTTTCCCACGACACCTTTTGTTTTATTATGCATTATGAATTTCTTCCCCTCTCACTCTCGCCCGCTCCACCCGCTCCTCCTCGCCACTTCCCTGACTCTCGCCTCCATCTTTTTTTTTCTTTTTTTTTCTAATCCCTATCCCCCCACACTAGGCTTATGAGTCCCAGTGTTTTATCATGGGGAGAGAGATTTATCATTTCAATCTCATTTCAATAAATAAAATAATCTTTCTTCTCCTGTACGTGACAGCAGCTAATAGTATTTTGTTATCGTGGAGAGAAACTTTGCAGACTTAGTGCAGTTGGCTCAGACGCCTCCCTCCTTGCCTTGCCTGCCTTGCCTTGCCTGCCTGGCCGTGGTGTCGCATTGTCGGAAACACAACAATGTCGCCTATAACGGGGGGGGGGGGGGACCGTTTAAAACCTTGCTTTATTAAAAGGCGGGGATGTTGACGCTGTTTATTTGCTGATATAATGGGGTGTAAGCAAGCGCCGTGGCTCGTGTAGCAAATGTCACTCAGAGGTTAAATGCAACATCATGCTTAGTAATTACACGAATAACGCCGGTGCGCACGGGGGGAAAAAGGAGTCCGGCAGCCAGAGTAGCACTTGTACCAATCTCTCGTTAAAAGCCACTGGGCTTGCACTTGCTTTTATCTCTCAGCCAGGATGTGTTCTTAAAGCACACGCTCTGTCAGATCCGCCCGCTTGCCGTGGAGCGCGCGCAGAACAAGAGCACCCATCAAGACGACAGTTTTATTTTAATTGCTATATCCCTTTCCCTCACGGTCCTTCATTTATTTTTTTTCCCACCTCTTTTTTTTCCCCTTTTTTTCTTTTCTTTCTTTTTTTTTTTTTTTTTTTTACCCCTGGAGCAAATCAACAGAAAAAATGTAAAAGGACTGACAGGAAAACAATTGCGTTTCAAATTGAACTCCCTGCAGAGTGTGTTCACTTCCTTAACCTGACATCCCTCCCGCACACGGCACAGAGAGGAGGCAGTGTGCACGCGTAGTGAGAAAACGTGTGTGCGTGTGCGTGGGGGGGGGGGGGGGACACAGAGACGCGAGAAGAGACCGTCCTTTTGAATATGTGTTTTCTGTTTATCATTAGCTGACTGGGTGCTTCATCATTCGGCGAAAATCCCTATCTGCTGAACATAAGGCCGAGAGACAGCGGGGAATCAATCTTTTGTGCTTGGGCAGATAAACACAGGACGCAATCAGGGGGAGACGGAGCGACGGAGCAGGCCGCGGGACTCACGCCGCCGGTGATGGATGGCGGAAGTGAAAGTGTCAGGATGGCATTATGCAAATGGGGGAGGCATCCGAGCATCGCCCCGGTGATTATGGGAGATGGGAGAGCAGCCTGTGGTCCCCCTGGCACCAAGGCAGCCATTTTGGGGGGCGCGCGTTGTCTCTCCCTCTATTTTTTTTTTTTTTTGCTCCCCTCCCTTTGCGATGGGAGGAGGTGGCGGTGGCGGTGGTGGCGTTGTCGGTGTCTTGGAAGACAGAAAGAAAGGGGAGATGAAGGGAGGAGGGTGGGAAAGAAAGTGTCACGGTGTCATTCCCTCACATGAACAGGAACACGCGAGGAGGAATAAGTCCATAAGCTGTGTCATTTACGGAAACAAATGACCGGGCGACGCCATGAGAGGTGGGCGCGGAATAATAGAAATGGGATGAAACGAGGGGAAGGGAAAAAAGAAAAAGTCATAAATAATGAAGGGGAAGTGGACGGGAATAAACGCTCGCCGCTGATTGTGTTTTGGCGTCAGGAAATGGCTACGGCGGAGAGGCAGAAGTGACCCCTGGGTACGGCCGCCTCCATTTCGCCCCCCCCCCCCCCAACATGAAACGTGTGCCGCTTTCACGAGCCTCTCCAGACCGAACCGCATCCCCCCGACCGTCTCAATGACAGGCAACCAGGACATACTCTCTCCCCGTTGTAATGACCACGACTTGTATTCAAATGAGGGTTGAAGTGAGAGCGGGGCGAGATACTTCAGGGAGTAGCCGGGGCCCAGAGGGGAGATCTAGCCGCGGTCCCCGCTGTACCATTACCGTTAGATTGGATGGAGGAAGATGGAGAAAATATGATGTGCGTGTGATGTTGACGGGGACAGTGCAAGGGGAGTCTGCCGTCTGCGAAGGCCTATTGTGACTTTTGGTTCTGAAATGGGCTGCTGTCATAATGTATCAATTAAAGTTGCATTTCTACAAAGACTCAGCTGTCCCCCTTGTCCTGTCAAGAGTGTCTGGTAAATAAAGAAGCCATTTTCAATATAAAATGACAAAATGCACGGCCAATATTTCAAATCTGTTTGGGTAGGATGTCAAATTTAAGTCCTCTTTAACATCTTTATTTATGTATTTACTTATTGTAATAAGATAAGATAAGATAGCCTAATAGTAGAATAAAATGTGTTCTGTTCTTCAATATAAAGCAGGCATGTGAAGAATTGGGAGGTTAGAAACTCGTTTGGAACAAAAGTAACAATTAACCTGCTCCCACTAAAATAATAAAAAATCAGGTGTATGGCCCTAAATGCTGATCTATAGTAGACACCTAAAATGCTAACTATTTGATGCAATCGTCACATTGTGTTTTCGAACTTCTTCACGAGGGCCGAACCAGTTACGAATTGAAGCGTTTCAAGCAATTATAACTCTCATAGAGACTGTAATAAACACATGTAACAGGGCAACACTTGTTTACGCTTTTTAGGCAACGCATATTGGGTTTGATCTTTGACCTCTGGGTTATTGCATTTGCCAGCACCCTAAAGGTTGGCAGTTTTAATTCCTGCTTCAACTGGTACATGTCATCATGTTTGAGAATGAGCCACATCACCCACCTTGCCCATGTGTGGATGTAGTACATGAGTGAGTTGTTCGTTGTTTTGGTAGGGGTCATAAGCCCTGTGATGGGTTGTTGACAGAAAAGATGCAGAGGTGTTAAGATGCTTCGAATACATCTCAACTTACCATGCAACTTAAAGGGACTAGACGGATTTTAAAAATGCTAAAATTATGTGCTTTCTATCCCCTACTTGCTCCAGCAATGTCCTAATGTGTAGAATGAGTCCAGACCTGTTCAACACAACTGCCACTAAAGTCCAAGTTATATTTAGTCTGGAGAGGTGTGGTTTACGGTCATCCTTAGCTGTTTATTGGCCGCTATCATGTGTCTTCACGTAGCCATAGCCAATTATATTATCGTATCCGATGACGTATGACGTACCCGCTGTAAACTTTCGAGCTAAACTATTTAGTACACGGTCTAAAGCTTTTTATCGAAAAATGGAATCGCGTCTGCTGCTGTCATATTGGATCTGTAAATAAACTTTTTAAAATGTTATCCGTAAACAAACTAGAAGCTTCCGTATGTCGAACAGACTTTTTATGACTCTGTGGTAGCCTCTGCTCTCCACTATGCTGCCGTGTGCTGGGCCCCGAGCAGCACAGAGCGGGACAAGAACAGACTGAACAAGCTGGTCAGGAGGGCCAGCTCCGTCCTGGGCTGCCCCCTGGACTCTGTGGAGGAGGTGAGGGACAGGAGGGTGTTAGCCAAGCTCACCTCCATCATGGACAACACCTCCCACCCACTGCACAGGACTGTAGAAGAGCTGTGCAGCTCTCTCAGTGGAAGACTGAGACACCCTCAGTGCAGGACGGAGCGCTACCGCAAAGCCTTCATCTCCACTGCTGTCAGACTGTACAATAAGACTGTGAAGTAACGTCGACTGTAACAAGTGAATTTCTCCTTTGTGAGATCAATAAAGGTTTATCTTATCTTATCTTATCTTATCTTAAAAGGGGTGGAAAGCTCATAGTTCCAGAGCTTCTGGTTGGAGAACCCTGGTTTATGGAGTAGAAACAAACGAAAATGTTGAGTCCCAAATGATGGTAGGAGGCTTAAAAAAAAGATTTACCACCAAGTGAATGAATAAATAAATATTCATTGTAGCACTTAAGAATCTTGTCAAGTTTGCACGGCACAATACAAATGAATCCAAGCCAATTTTATTATTACATCTCGAGCTGAGATATTACTGTCTCAATATGTCTCCCTCCATAATAATAGAGCACATCATGAAATCCTCGAGGTATGTCACTTAAAAAACAGTGTCAAACATGTATAATTTCTCCCATCATAACGTAGTGATTGAAATCACCATGTATCACAGCATAATCAATTAAAACAATATTTCTTTTGCCTATGTCCCCCCTCCTCCTTTGAGCGAGTGCCTGTCCTACCGGGGCACCGCTGCTGTCCTCCACCCTTAACTTTAGCACTCGCCACAGACAATACCGCTCCGTTCCGCCTGATTGGATCCATTTGCATTGGACACCTCCTCTGCATATTGATTGATGGGTTTAATCAGCGAATCAGGGGGAGCGCTGGCACATCAATCTCTGTCAGGCCCCTTACCTTTTTTTCCATGTCTGTGATTCCCTGCTAGGACTCATCAAGGAAGGCAAGTTCAGATGGAAAGACAGAGAGATGGGGATGGAGAGAGAGAGTGCGAGGAGGTGGAGGGGATGAGGCAGTGGTAGAAATGCGTCCGTGGTGGATTTGGACATGTGATAGGTGTAGATCAAAAAGGAGAGAGTATGAAGCCAAGTGGAGAAAAGGAGGAATGAAAAAGCGACTGGATGAGATGGCTTTCGTATGTAGATTAATGCACAATATGGTTTGTGGTTGATCACTTATGCATCACGGAGACATTTGTTACAACACAGCCAGATTCAGGCTCCAGCGGCTTGGCTTTATTCACGATTGGAAAGAGTTGACGAGCTTGGAGATATTACAGGATAGAGATATGTATCATAAGTTCAAGTCAAATTGAGGTGACTGTTGTTATTGGTATAGAGGAGGTTCATGGATTCTTAAATACATGGGATGCATGAGAAATAGAAATGCTGACTAGTTTGTTACAAAGGGAGGCACACTGGTTTGTTACAAAGGGAGGCACAGTAGTCTAAGCTGCACTTTTATGATGTCATTTTATCTCATGTTTAGTTTTATTGTATTGCTGTACAATATTTTGAATCTCAACTCGTTGAAGCCTTCTCCAGTTCATCATAATCGTGTCCAGAGAATCTTACTGGGTCACAGGGTGCAATAGAGACATTTAATTCATGCTTTAATGCCTTCAAGTTTCTCTCTGGTTTAGACATGGTTTCCACACAGTTTATCTACATAGTTTTGTCCAATTATGATATTTTTAGACCTAAATCATTCCTGATTTAATCATAAGCTGGGGCTGGTGTTACTTAGAAAGTAAAATATTGAATGAATTGATACTTGTTTTGAAAAGTCTGATAATCTTATGCCACAGATAGGTAAAACATGATTGCCTTGTTGCTTGAGAGCATAAGCACTTTACCTTGCCAGCAAGCCAAATTCTCGCAGTATTTGTGAGTTTACAAATACACGAGAATCCATGTTGAACTGTTCCCGCCTTCACCAATTGGACAGAACCAAGACGACACACATTAAAAACACCGCGATGAAAAAAAACAAGAGGTATGCTGCAACACATAACACAAACATACATAACTGTTTTGTGCAACATCCAGCCATTCCGACAAACAAGATAATTCTTAAAAATATATGGGCCTACTAGAACTAACCCTAACCTTACCGTAGGCCTAACCTCAAGGATAGAGTTTACAAACTGAACAGGCTACGCTCAAGACTACTGACGAAATAGAGGTATCAAAAGTTGTCGGATTGGCGCAATGAAGGGTTGTCGGAATGACGGGTCATTCTTGAGCCAATCATCTCTGATTCAAGGGCCCAGATTGATCGCAGTGCAAATATTATTGGCACTGTAATATCAACCTACTATGATGCTTATTTCAAATTAAGCCAATTTGTCTCCAAATTTCTCATTGCATTCAAGTGAGAAAAACATGCTTTTGTCGAAAATTTGGTGGCTCCTTTAAAGGAATAAGCGACCATTTTCACATACTGAGATATGTTCTTACCTTTGACTTCGACCTCCTATACTTGGATCGTGTAACTTTTCACATAACTGCATTGAAAGAGGGAAAACGTGGAAGAGCTTGATCGCTTCTAACTTCACCCCAGTTTTGGAGCTATAGGAATATGCAGGGAGAGGCTAATGCTAACAATGTCTTTGATCTATTTGCGTGACTGAGCGCACACGTAAAGACCAGACAGTTACGCATCAACTCGTCTAAGCTCAGATAAGAACATATCTCAGTATGGAAAAATGGTGTCCGATTCCATTAACCACGATTAACCTCTAGACCATTTAAGCTCTACATTGTGAAGTGACTATGGCTCCATAATGTCACAGGCCATTGGGTGAAACCATTTAAACACCAGACATCCAGGCAAAAGTCGGTGTTAGTGTGGAATGATCTCATACTTTTTCTAATATTATTCATATTGCTCATTACAAGTTTGTTAACACTGCACTTACAACTCCCAAATCTGTAAACCTCTAATTTCTAGATTTAAATGAGTGCAAACAAAAGTATTCATAATCAGAGGCGGATACAAGCAATTAGACTGACGTCGCCTTTCTATAGACGACTTACTTTGACACATAATGCCTAGACTTTTCTCAAATGAAATTAGATTTTTTTTGTTCCCCCCTCCTTAACTTTGACAAAAACTAATTGGTATCAAGTGATTGGTGTCTTTGGAGTCTTCCTGTCTCATTTCACAGCTCCTCCCAACAGGTGTGGTTGTCAAAATCACAAGATCAATAGAGCGACTTTGGCAAAAAAAAAAAAAAGAAAAGAAAGCTTTGCTACCTGCCGCTGTGCGTGTGGGCGCATGCTCGTGTATGTATATATAGAAGTGTTAATTGAGTTGTGATTGCCATTGTGCAGCTCATCGGGGGACGAGCAGCGACCCCCCTCCAACGTCCCCATGTCAAACGTGCGAGTGTGTACCTGTGACTGAGAGACACGCGATAATTACTGTAACGCACACTCAATTAAAAGTAGCAGACGTTGGGGTTTGATTAAAATATGAATAAAACACAGATCTCACAATCGACCACCTTTCTCAAATATACGGCGGTGGATTTGCACACATGAGCTGATTTGTTGTAAGGCAAATGCTTATATTTTACACTTCGCTTGCTGATGACGGAAAACACTGGAGAATCAAAAGTTGAAAGGAATGTCTGTTTTGTTACTTATTTTCCAATGTGAAGCACCCGGAGGAAACCTGCAAAGACACAGGGAGAGCATGCAAACTCCACACAGAAAGGCCCCATCCAGGTGGGAATCGAACCCGGGCCTTCTAGCTGTGAAGCACGAGCGCTAACCAATAACTCCAGTATTTTACCTTTTAACCTCTTAACCCCCACCTTAAAAATTCTCCAGTTCGGCTCTACGCAAATCTAAAAGGTCAGAGCTTGTAGGCCAGTGTAACGCTTCATTTGAAAGCTAAGACCTACAACACTCATCCAAATGGATCTTTTTCATCACATTTTTGGCACTTTTTTTTTTGCTCTTTTGTGGCTTTAATGTCACTTTTTTGTTTTTCTTTTGTATTTTTTTTTATCACTTTTTCATCATTTTTTTCGTCAAGAGCTTTTAGGATTTGGGTTAAACTGAAATGTGCTCTGTTCAGGTGGGGTTAAGTGTTGCTAAAAAATTACTCCACTATTAAAAATCCTGAATTATGAATGTATTTTTCTCCTAGATAAAGATACAGAGACATGGAAAAGTGGTTCAACGACCCATACTTAAAAACAGACAATGCTAACCAGGAAGCTAACATTAGCTTCGTGCTACATAATGCTAACATTTGTGACAAGTGTCGTTTTTGGCAGCTACTGAACAAATTGGCTGGACAAACTATGTTTATAGTTCCGCCAGAAAACGACTAAAAAGAGTGAAAACTTGTGATTCCCATGAGAGGCTTTCTTCACCCTCAGCTAGGCCACGCCCCCTTGTATGATGCGTTGTTACAGTTGTTACAGCATGTTACAGTTGCACACAGAGTCATGCAAGGAAATGTTGTTATTAGTGCGCGTTATTGTGTGTGTGTGTGTGTGTGTGTGTGTGTGTGTGTGTGCGTGTGCGTGTGTGTGTGCGCATGTGCGTGGGTGTGTGCGTGTGTATGTGTGAATCACAAAAAAGTTATCCATCTACTATAAAACTGTGCCTACCCGTGCCGTAACGGACAAAAACTGTACAGCTGCACAAGGTTCATGCTTGCCTCGGTTGCTATTGATATTGAAATGCAACAAAGACGAGTTTTATTAATTACAAACACTCTTTACTCCTGCAGCTTTTGTCTTGACAGCTGTGTGTCCCTGCAGGGTTACCGTAGGTGCAAAAAATGAGGAATGCGAGGTGACAAATTTCAGTGACACCAAATCATGCGAAAATAACCATTGTGGTTCTTTTCTCCAATTACGATAGCATTAATGTGACATTTGGGGCTTTTGCTGTGAGACAGTCAGACTAAAATTGCCATATTTTATTGTTGCTTGTATTGTCTTGGAAATGACCCACCCTTTAAAGCAGAACTAAGTAACTCATGCCCCTGGAGGCCATAAGCACCACTGCAGATGTCATTGCATGTTGCGTTTTTTTACTCATTAATTATCTGTGAGAGTAAATACTACACTGACAGAAAAGACAAAGGGAGAGAGGGATATTGTACATTGTGCCACAACTAAATTACACAACTTAGCTGTAAATACTGCTAAAGTGGCGCTAGCCCGCAGTTAGCTTTGCCCTTAGCCTGTTAGCTTCTTCTTCGTGATTCTATTAGTGTGTGTTGCGCCTCCAACTCGGAGACGCCATACGCCCCAGAGAAACCAGGGGAGATGAAAGACCCTCCAATCTTCCTATTAAGACTTTTTACCCCCAGAGGGACTAGAAAAGGATGTATAAAGGTAAACAAGTTACTTAGTTCTGCTTTAATGAAGCAAGAGCAGTGAGCAATGTCCACCGATTCATGTTCTGGACTTGCCCTATGCATGCTCTAGGTTGGGTCATTTATGCAGTATGCAGTTATGCAGTATTATGTAGGCCGCACCTTGGACAATATTATTTATCTGCATACATTACCTGTTTTTCTTGTTTCATGGGAGTCTTTTTTAAATTGTGTAGCTGCATCGGACCGGACGACTACTCATAAGAAATCCCACATTCTCCAGTTTGTAATAAAAATGAATGAGTTTTAAGAGGCCTTGCTTTGTCACGCGCCTGCATTATGAGCCCAGTGCTGGGGTTGTGACCAAATTACCGCCAACAACATCACACGCAGCTTGTAAAACCACCAAATGAACTCTGCATTGCAACATTTGTACCACCTAAGAGTGTGTGTGTGTTTTTTTTATACTCCTTTCATTAAACTCAATTACTTCCTGTGTGAAGCTGGCCTTGACGGAAATAATTCAGTTTTTTGGCAATCGGAGAGAAGGGAGAGGGAAAACACAGAAAAACATTGCAACATTTTTTTTCTTCTTTTTTTTTTTTTTTGGAGGGGGGTAGAGGAAGAAAGTTTTAATACCCACCGCTCTTAATGACGGCGCTGCAATTAAAGTGGCTGCATTTTTCGCTCTCGCCGCGAGTCAAAGGAAAACAAATAAAGCAGCTCGATTTAGAAACCTTATTAGACTTTGAGTCCCTGAGCAATTAAAGTATTACAGCTCAAGTGCTTCTGTGAACCTCGCGATGGAAAGCATTTAGGAGGTGGTCTGCGCTTTACTGGTGGTCTGCAAGGAGGAGATTTGGGTTATTTTTTCTTTTTTGCATTATTTGCCCTCCTAAGAACCATTGTTACGGGTAAATGTTAGAACAATGTTGAGTAGGATAAATAAAGCGGGGTAAGCTGGTTCTAGAGTTTTGAAGTATGTGCTGAAAGGATTTGTTATGTGGATACGGGAGGTTGTGAAGAGAGGGACATGGAGGGTGTGAGGAGGATGGTGGTTTTGCTGCTGGAGATGGAGGCACATGCGGCTTGGATTGAGATGTGACTGGTTGGGAAGCGAATGTAGAAGGAGTGAAGCGCTAACAACTTAAAGCAGTACTAAGTAACTCTTGCCCCTAGAGGCCATAAGTGCAACTGCAGGTGTCGTAGCAAGTTACGATTTTTTAACTTATTAATTGTCTTGGAGAGTAAATACTACACTGACAGAAAAGGCGAAGGGAGAGAGGGATATTGCACATCCAATTATACAATGGCCAAACTTGCCTGTAAATACTGTTTAAAGTGACGCTAGCCCGCAGTTAACTTTGCCCGTTAGCATGTTAGCTTCTTCTTCGTGATTCTATTAGTGTGTATTGGTTGCTCCGGTCCGGTGGCAGTCAAGTTGCAAGCATGGTTTTCTGGCCAGAGACACCAGGGGGAGATGAAAGACCCTCCAATCATCCCATAAACGCTTGTATTACACCCGCATGGACTACGAAAAGGATTTATTAAGGTAAACACGTTACTTAGTACTGCTTTAATATATTCATAAAGAAATTAGTAAACTGCATTGATGAGTTAAAAAGAAACCTACAATTCACTGTTAGCAGTCCCATTAGTCGAGTTAGCTTTGTAGCTGATTTTTCATGTAAAATCACCAGGTCCTCTCCTCTGGCTTCCGCATATGCCATCCTGTGCTTGCTGTTTGTTTGGGCCAAGTATCCCTGGGATTGACCTGACAGGCGCTGCAGCTTTGCGCCGTCCATATTTTTTCCCAGAACTGGCCAATTCTCCTCGATTAAAACGCACCACGTGATCATCATGATCAACCTTTATTAAAACCACGATTAGATTAAAATTTGATTAATTGCCCTGCCCTATGCTACAACCTCTTAACCTCTTAACTCCCACCTTAACCAAGTGCATTTTCTCCAGTTTGGCTTTACCCAAATCTAAAAGGTCACAGTCTACAGGCCAGTGTCAGGTCTCATTTGAAAGCTAAGACCTAATAAACAAATAAAATAAATATCATTTCTTTTTGAAAACATTTTCATTGTGCTTTTGTTGCGTTTACGTCACACATTCACCACATTTTTGTTCCTTTATTGTCACTTTTTGTTGCATTTTCATCCTTGTTTTCCTCCCTTTATTGACACTTTATTTCAAGAAGCTTTTAGATCAAACGTGCTTGGTTCAGGTGGGGGTTAAGAGTTTAAAACAAATGATAAAATTATCACTATGAGTTCTTCTATTTCACCCAAAAAGCTCCAGACGCGAGAAAATGTGCCATGTTTCTTCATGTTCAAGGGCAAGACTGTAGTAACGGCAGACACCTCACGCCCCCTCCTCTTGCTCTCTCTTTTACTGAACATCTGTCCTCAAAGCAGCACCCACAGTCTCCGAAATGTTCGTCTCACACTTGACAAAAAGTTTTTCCTTGAAAGATTTGCTGATAACTATTTAATTGCTCAAAATCCCCTGCAAAAACTTCAGCCAAAACAAGACTTTATGTTGTTGTTTTTGTACAGATGTTTTCATTAAAAACTAGTTCAGCCAAAAACTATAAGTAAGACATCCAAAATTCCTCTTGAGTTACTACTGTATGTAATATGGCCACAAGATAAACCTGGAATTTGAAACGCAGTTCTCTCCAATTTGTTTGGAGCAGCAATAAACTTTACAAGCGTGAGACAGTGTGCAGGAGCTTTTTATCTTTTTTACAGAAGTTCTTCTACGCACCTGTCGCCTTCCGGGTGTCTTTCTTTGTGGTGTATGGTCTACTCTGAGATGTTTGCAGTTCGAATAATTGTTAAATTTCAGATCATCATAAGGCCAACTGCATTACTGTCAATACAAGTCTTTGCAGTTTTGCACATGTATACAATAAGACAGCTTAGAATGACCAACGTTTTAGTACGATTTAGTTTTCCCCCCCTTATATCCCCTCTTCAGGGCTTCGCTTTTTTTCTTTGTTTACATGCAAGTGACAGGGCGACATCAGACAAAGCATTCAAGGGCAAACTGTGCGTGAAGCTCTTGTATAGCTCAGCCATGTATAAAGCAAAAGAAGAAGAAAAAGAAAAACGTACCGCATATACTGTACACAATATGATTAATTAAAATTTCAAGAAAGCAAATGATTGTATAATGCACTCATCGTCTCTCTTTGTAGTCTCTCATCTTCAAGCGCTTGCGTTTGCGCCGCGTCTAAATTGGCTCTCCTCGTGATGATGCCCTTTTGCAATGCAATCTCTCCAATTTGATGCCTTATCAAATTACTAACCCAGAGGAAATTAATGGTATCATCCGTGTCACGCCATTGATGTAGTTTCACTTAGCCTCCAACGCTACGGCCCTAATAGAATGATTAGATTCCTCCAGATTTTCTATCCATCTTTCTCTGCTAATTACAATTGAAGAGGAGTGCTTTTTTTGTATCAATTTACCAAATAAAGCCAGGTAAAGGGGAGCCATTACAGCCGTTTCCATCATCAGAAATGTAATAAAAGTTAATTGTAATTGGGTATAATGGAGACGCAGGATGATATTTTCTTTGATACAGTTTGTAGTAATGACTTTTCTTTTTTTCTTTTTTTTTTTGAAAGGGGGAAAGTGCGGAGAGGTTGAGGACTGACTCTGTGTGTGCCACTAGGGGGGGTGCTGATGCTTTTGGGTGTACGGGAATGGCATGCGCTCACACAAACTGTAACTTCTGCTCCCTGGGCTTTAAATGAGTCAGACTGAACACAAAATGAATGAATGTGTATTAGGGACATTAGGCAGAAAAGGGCTTTATATTGTATTCCACAGCAAATGTAATACGGCTGTTGTTTTTGTGCATCTGTCTATATAAATGTGAGCTTGTATTTGCAACATACAGAAATGGTGGGAGTGCATGGTCACAATCGCCCTCACCCATGGGTATCAATAGCATCAATATCCATCAGATGCATTTATTTAACCTCTTAACCCCCACTTGGGAGCACATTTTCTCCAGTTCGGCTTGATCCAAATCTAAAAGCTTCTGGACTGGAGCGCAACAGTGTAATGCCTCATTTGAAAGCTAAGGCCTAGAAAAATGATCCTAACTTTTTGACGCTTTTCTGACCCTCTTTCATCGCTCTTTTGTCACTTTATCGACACTTATTTGTCGCTCTTTCGTCACTTTATCGACACTTATTTGTCGCTCTTTCGATACTTTATCGACACTTTTTTGTCACTCTTTCGTCGCTTTTTTGTCACTTTATTGTCATTTATAGACACTTATTTGTCGCTCTTTCGATGCTTTATCGACACTTATTTGTCACTCTTTCGTCGCTCTTTCGTTGCTTTTTTGTCACTTTATCGCCGCATATTTGTCACTCTTTCGACACTTTTTTGTTGCTTTATCAACACTTTATTGACACTTTTTGTTGCTTTTTTGTCACTTTATCAACACTTATTTCCCGCTCTTTTGATACTTCGACTTTATCGACAGTCTTTTGTCGTTTTATCGACTCTTTATCAACACTTTTTTTTGTCGTTCCTTAATCACTTTAATGACGAGTTTTTGACACTTTTTTCCGCTTTCTTGTCGCTCTTTCGTCACTCTTTCGTCACTTTTGTGTCACTTTATCATCACGTTTTTTGTGGCCTTAGACCAAATAGCAAACAAAAACAAGGATGCAAACTCAACAAAAAAGCGTCAATAAGTAACAAAAATGTGACAGGAACACAACAAAATAGTGACAAAAAAAGCTATTTAAGTGCAGCAAAAAAAAGTGACAAATACTGTATGTGAAAAAAACAAGCAACAAAAAAGTGACAAAAATTAGATGAAAAAGAATGTGAAAAAAAGTGACAACAACACGGCGACAACGCAAGGGAAAAGATCTGTTAGGTGGCCTATAGTCTGTAAGCTCCAGTTGAGAAGCTTTTAGATTTGGGTAAAGCTGAACAGGTGAAAATGCGCTCAGTTAAGACGATTGGTAAGAGGTTAACCAGGAAAGTCCTACCAATACCTCAGAATTGTTTTTTCATGTAGAGAGACTCTTGCATAAGTTTTCAGTGGAAGGGGAAAGATGCAAACTCCACACAAAAAAGGCTGCACCTGGGGGTCAAACCGTCATTCTGACACCCCTCCATTGCGACATCCCATCAATCCAACACTTTTGACACCGCTATTCCTACAATTGGTCCTTCAGGTTAGGGCTAAGGGAAGGTAAGGGTTAGTTTGTAAACTCCACTATCCTTAAGGTTAGGGCTAACTACTTAACTTATCTTACAACTAGCTTATGTCGGAATGGCGGGACGTTGCACAAAAGATAAAAGTGTCACCACTACAACAAAGGGGAGGAAAAATATCGGAGTGCTGGGACGTTTGATAAAAATTGGAAACACCCCCACACCGACTATAAGATCTCAATGTCGGAGTGGGGGGGGGCGGCGGAATAGCGGTGTGTACCCCTGCACCTGACATGGGATTGAACTCAGGATCTTGATGGGAAGTATATACTGCACTGGAATGCCATCAGCATTAGCCTATACAGGTGGCAGGTTGAGAGAAAGGCATAAACACCATGGAGCTCCAGGTTTTTTTTTTTATTGTTTTTGATACTATTATTGCTCTGTGTGTCTTGTGCTTGTCTTGAACTGCTGAACTCTCTACATTCTTAATAGATTTTTTTTGTGTGTGGTAATGTTAAACTTGCGCAGCGAAAACTAGTAAATCTTCCCCGTGTCAAAAAAGAGGACACCTCCAGAACAGACTGACTGATGGTGCGTTAGAATTTCAGAAGGGTGCAAATAGAGATCATCGCCATTAAAATACATTGTGATGCTACTAAAACTCAGGGTGCAAAAATGTCAAAACGAGGTTGTAAAATGAGGGTGCAATGTACTCTTTTGCTCATCTGTAGATCCTGGCCTGAACCCAGTGACATTTACCAAGAGGCCACACTTGAAAATCACCATTCTTTTGTAAATAGGTAAACACATGTACTTTTGTCAGTGTACTTTTACTCAGCATCTATTCCCTTTAAGAGGACTTAACAGACATGTCAGGAATGTTAAGGCATATAAGTTCTTGTAACCCTAAAGAAATTGTCCTTTTGAAACCGTTTCCGTGTGTTACATTTGGACTCTGTTCTTTCCCGTCATAGCCCTCTCAAAAAAAACCTGTTTGACTGTGACTCCTTATGAAATATATTTGCATTTTGCAGTATAGAGGCTTGTATGCTTAGGATAAGATGCTCTTTATTCTCTCTCGTCATTGTCCATGAAGGGAAATTTATCCACTGAATTTGTCTCATCCATCAATGCCACTGCTGGAGCAACTTGGTGACCACAGTGCGCCGCCCGCGGGGGACATCTCCAGATCTTGAGCTATAGATTTGGTCAGGAGTACCACACTGGAGGTTTTGTCTCATTTGCATATGTGAAACTAATACATCGTCACCATTAGGGTAAAATAGACGTTATCCCCACTGTTGGAAAGATCATCTCCACCGTCTGAGTTGCCTGTTGCTTTGATTTTTTATTGATTTTATTTACTTTATTTATTGTTCTTTTATGTCAGTGCTTTTGTGTATTTTTACAAGTTGTTGTTTTTTCCCCCATGATTTTAACCTCTTAACCCCCACCTGAACCGAGCACACTTTCTCCAGTTTGGCTTTATCCAAGTCTAAAAGCTTCTTGAAAAAAGTGTCAAAAAAGCAACAACCACGAGACAAAAACAAGGATGAAACAAGTGACAACAACGCTACAAAAAGCATAGAAATGCAACAATAAAGGCCATAAAAAAGCAGCAAAAGAGTAACAGAAAAGTAACATCATGTGATGAAAATGTGGTGAAAAAAAGTGATAAAACTGTGATGAAAAATTGACAAAATGTGAAGAAAAAGTGACAAAAATGTGAAGAGAAAGTGACGAAAAAATGACAAAAAAGTGACAAAATGTGAAGAAAAAGTGACAAAAATGTGAAGAAAAAGTGACAAAAATGTGAAGAAAAAGTACTGAAAAAAAAAAAAAAAAAAGTGACAACAACGCAGCATCAACGCGAGGAACAAGATCCTTCAAGATTATGTAGGTCTTAGCTTTCAAATAAGGTGTTACACTGGCCTATAGGCTGTAACCTTTTACAGTAGATTTGGGTAAAGCTGAACTGGAGAAACTGCACTCGGTTAAGGCTAAGGTTGTAAGAGGTTAATGATGACGAGTGAAGCTAAACAATGTATTTATTCATTCATTCAGTGCTGACTTTTGGAAACTGTTTTGTCGTTAAAAGGCTCTATATGAATAAAGCTGGACTGCACTGTATGTCTTCGTTCATAATTACCTTTGGACACAAATAACTAATCCATTCTTTGTGACTTTCTCCCATCTGACGACCCCTGTCCCATCATCACCAGGCGACGTACTCCCCTCCAAACCCGGCTACTATAATTGACTAATGACCCCATATCAATATTTGGCTGTGGTCGCCGGCTTTTCAGTACGGTTGTAATTTAAAGTGGATTAGTGTTCGCCTCAGCACGTTTCTTTTGGCAGGCGGCCAGTGGGACCAGCTCGTTGATAACAGGTTCCTTCTTGCGCGAGAGAGTGTGCGAGTTTCCACAGAAGATCGGACAGTTTGTGAGAACTATCAACGCCCGGTGCCTTACGGGGATGAAGACAAAGGAGGAGGAGATATAGGAGGAGGAGACAGCAGAACTTGCATACTGCATATAGGTATTGTCTGAGCCTGTCACTATAAAAAAAAAGGGATAGATGTTAGTCCAAGAATTTAATGAAGGGTGTCGAAGTAGTCATTCATTGTTCTATTGATACTAATTAGAGCTTTCCACTTAGTTATGTTTATTTATGTATTTTACCTGCCCTTTGCAAAAGTGTAGACCTAGATGCTGTTGAAACCCAGCAATAACGTGTCTTGATAAGAGTTTAGATTATTTGCCATTGCCCAAGCACTTTGGATTGGGTTCAAGCCTACATTTTCCCGTTGTGTCCTTGGGCCTGGTTGTATTCGGCTCCATAGGCTGTAGAGCACATGCGCTTGTATGTGGGTAGGCCTGTCACAATAACAAATTTGAAGTTCGATTTATTGAGGCAGGAAAGTATTGAGATAAACGATATTATTGACTCTAACGATACTAGATACTGTCAACTCAAAGGCATAAAAATGACAGTAAACCTTTTTTCTAAAAGTGCATGATCTTATCCTAAAATACCACACAAGCTGCAATAAACTTGAAAGATAATGTAACTCAATTTGCTTCAGTTAGAAATCAAAGTTTTACAAAGAAAAAATAGGGGGAAATGCTTATAAATGTACAAACGATAAGTTTGTACGATAATATAGTAATTATCGTGACAGCCCTATACGTGGCCACATACTGAACAAGCACTGAATGTCAAATGTACTGATGCGTGGAGCCCTCCTCCAGAGCCTGTAATTGGGATATTCTCTTTTCTTAGGACAGAGTGTTTAACTCACTATGGGCTAAATAAAGTCTTATTTGTATTGTGAAAGCATGTGCTTGCTGAATGAAAGTGAATGAGGCTGAAGCACAGTGAATTGGAGAGCTAGGAGGAACAGAGAAGAGGCCCTTTTGGTACTGTTTGAAGAAAACTGCGGGTAGGACAAGTTTGTTAACACACAAAGCTCTGGCGGCTGGGCTTATTCTGTCGATTCTGGATCAAAACACCGGAACATGACCACAAGTGGGCTCAGCAATGGTTCAGGTCCCAGTGCCCAGATAGTGCTATCTGCATGTGTCTACAGGGCACCTCAACTCTCCACTGATCACACTAGTACAGAGTCATGTATGGTGTCTTTCCCAAGGACAAAATCACCAGAGAATCACCAACATTTGGTTAGTAAGAGAATTTCAGCTGATAAAATCTGTAACCGTGTCCATTCTGTGGGCTCACTATTTTATTTTATGTTCCTACTTAGATGAAAGTCAACTAATCATAGGTGTATAGTTTACAAAACACTGGACTGTGCTTTTAAATGTTCTAAATCCCATCATTAGGTGTGGTCAGACCTAAATGAGCACCTTTGCACTCTTTTGCATTGTTGTGGAGTCCAAATAGTAACCAGCTAACTCGCTAATTAAGGTGTTAGCATAAGTCCCCCATTTTCCATACAGCACCATTGTTTCAGAGTGGATTTTCCCCTCTGTTCTTTTATGTTCTCACCGCCCCACATCGGCCCAAGTCTGGACATGCCAGGCCTGCACTGTCTGTCTCTTTCCTTTTGCTAAATAAACTTGGAGCGCCAGACAAAGAGAGAAAGGCCATATGTCTTGTATGGAGATTTTTACTAGCAATAGACTTTGTCATATGAGCCCAGAATCAGACTGTGCAGTTTCAGGAAAGTTCAGATCAGGATGCCAACAGACATGCTAAAACATTCACTTCAAGACTTAGATTTTAACTCCCTCCAACCTAAGTCGCAAAGCACTGCTTTTAAATCGCTAATATTTTTGCAAAACTGCACTATATTATATTAGTTTGTGTTGAATTTAGCCATGTTGTATAATCTTTTCCCCAATCAAATACATACCTGCATTTTCTAATACAAAACGGTCGCCCCCTCCTTTGTGTTTTGTCCAGATAACTTCTCCAGACTTGTTCTGTTCATGGCATTTGCTGCACTATTAGCCATTGTGCTGGTGTTTTGCATGACTACACTGAGGCTATATCCACACGAAGACAAAACGCTTATATTTTCAGAAACTTTCTTTGTAAGCACAAGGCCAGCTTAGCAAATGTGTGTGTCCACATGGGTCGACTGGGGTCTGTGAAACCGGCGCAATTCATCTTCCAGGCCTGTGTGAGGCGCTGTGATGCTAACACAGATAATAGAACAAGATGAATGTAAACAGTGAAAATGAAACTGATTAAAGGATTTACGATCAACAAAAGAGATGAGGAGGCGAGTTTATTCATCTGATGAATTGGGACTAAAGCAGAAAAACCTGTCAGTGACCGGACTTCTACTGTCAGTCCAAAACATAGACTGACTCGGCACCTGTGGCTCGCGGACTGCAGTGGAGCAAAGAGGAGCGGAGTAAAACCATCATAGATCCATGAGTAAAACACATTATAAGGTCAGTAGATGATGGAAAGCAGACACCACTCTGGTGCTGTGATGTCACCGTTTTAGTCAAAGTTGCATAGATGTCATAACAATGGCGCCACGTAAACGGCGTTTTGAGATCTTTCCAATCTGGGACCTAGTTTGGAAATTGTTTGTTTACAGACCCCCGAAACGCCGGGCTCGTATGGACGATACACTGGATTGATAAAATATCTTTGCGTTTAGTCCTCACCTCCACTTCGTATGGACAGGACCTTACAAACACAGGGTTAAGGTTTCTAAAGTAGAAGCAAAAGATATATTCAATATTTATGTCGTTTTCCTCCAGATAGTTAACCCTACTTTCCTCTGCATAAATTAGCATTCTTCCAAGTCCTGTTGACTTCTGTGATTTTTCGTGATATCCATGATGCTACTCTGTTTGAGGGTTAACCACAGGAGAAATGTCCTCCATTATCGAAACAGTGTACACACAGCCCCATGGTAAGTGACCGCAGACACCAACATTTTCTCAAACTCTATCTCCAAACTAATAACATAATCACGGCCGACAGACGGCGATAAATGCCTGACCTTGCCCCCCATCTACCTGCGAACGTGTTTGTGCGCAGTGTTTGTGGAAGCCGAGAGCTGCCGCGATCCACTCGGAATCACAGCGGGATAATTATAACATGTTGATCCCTTCAGTCACGGTAGAGGGCCAGATTTATTAATGATACACTTGCACTAGCCCCGTGGACCGAGCGAGCGCGGGGGGAGGGAGGGGGGGTGTTTGGGGCGGGGGAGCGGGCGGGTGCGGAGAAATGGTAATATTGCATGAAATCATTGGTTAGATTGTCATTTACCTGGAGGCCCGTGCCAGTGTGTGAGTGGTCTTTCATGTAAATGAATTTGTCGAGAGAAATGAGAGAGACAGAGGGAGGAGTGAGGATGGAATTAATAGCTGCGGGTCATGGGGATAATGGTTTCTTCATGGACCCAGTCAGACTCAAATGGCCTGCATGGCTCTCTCTTTCTTCCTCTCTCTTCTTCTTCTTTTCTTTTTTTTTTTTTTTTTTTGAAAAGGTGGTAATGAATACAAGGGTGAACATTACATTTATTGAATATGTAAACGCATTTATGATGTGACAGGTCCTGCACGGCAACATTGTTTCCAAATGACCCACTTTGTATTCACGCAATGCAAATTTGCCACAGTGTCATTAGATGGTGTTGATTGAGTGCTGTATGGAGAGTAAGGAGGCATCGTTTAATACAGTGGCATAGACTCGTAAACTCTAAATATGGACATTCGTGTAAGTTAAGGCGTTTACATTGCGCACATACTGCCCTCTGAACAGAAAATAGCTGACGTATTTGCATATACATTAAACGAGTCGTATCTTGGGGCAACTACACATTACATTGTTGAGTTAAACTTATGTCGATGTCTGGCCTTAAATTGATGCTTTTATTGCACTGCTTTGGGGACAAGCCATGGCCAAAAAGTCAAACTCCGCACACCAACTCAATGTAAATGTTTAGAACTGTTGATGGAAACAAATGTGCCAATAAGAAAGTCACTCAGAACAAGTAATACTTGAATTCGGTTTGTGGATGATGATGGATGTTGTAGGGTCCTTGGGAGTTTTTCTGTTCGGAGAGAGGTGCTAAAAAGTTTAAGAACCTTTTCTATTGGGAGTCTTGTTCTCTTGAAGTCAGTTTAATGTATTGTGTATACTATATTGTCCTTGGGCAGGACACTCATCTCTAGTGCCTGTGCAGACTGTGTAAAATGAATGTCTTTGTCAAGAGTGTCCAATGTTTTTTCATCGAAGGCCGCATATTGAAGTGGTGTGGAAGGCAACAGATGGGAGGTCATTGCAGTGAAAAATTTGCTCCATACCTTTGTTTAGGCTTGGAACCTTTAAACCAGCTCATTTTTCAGCCAGGATCCTGACGAGGACGCTATAGCACCAACGCATTACCCCAGTCCTCCGCGATCTCCACTGGCTTCCAATTGGTCAACGCATCAAATACAAAATCTACAGAGCGTTCCAGGCGGCTGCTTCTAAACTGTGGAACGCCCTACCACTACACCTGAGGGCCCCACAGTCTCTGGAGACTTTTAGAAGAGGACTTAAGACTTTTCTGTTCCCTTTTTAATATTTAAACCTATTTTTGTGTGCTTTTATTGTTGTTAGTTTTCACTTGTGTTGTAGCACTTTGAGATTTGTATGTAAAGTGCATTACAAATTAACGGTATTATTATTATTTTCTCACACACAGTAAAATGTGTTTGAGTTTATAACTATGAAACTTGGTCAATCACGCACCGAGAGGCGGGACTTCATCGCACTCTTCCAAAACTGCTACACTCTTTCGTCTGTTTTAAATCATTTGGATAAGATAAAATCCCTAAAACCGAAACAGTGTTGGAAGCATTCCTCGCGAAAAAGAACGTTTTAGAAAAGGCTTCCTGCCGCTTGCTCCTGTGACACATCCAGCGTTTCTCGAATTGGTTGATGCCGTCTGTCAATCACGCCAACCAGGAAATCGCTTAGATCACGCTCGCTCCCAGACTACATATGATAAATGGTAAATTGTCTCAACTTATATAGGGCTTTTACACCTATTACAGCAAGGAACCAGTCACACATTCACACTGTCATTCATACATCAATGTCCACAGACACTGGAGGCAAGGTGGGTTGCCCAAGGAAACAATGACAGTGTGCAGCTTCAAGAGGCGGGATTCGAACCCCCGATCTTCCAATCATGAAACGAACCGCTCTACCAATTGGGCCACTGTCTTCCTGAATATCTACATATCTTTGAAAAAGCATGTAGTTTGGCAGGTCAGGCAAGGCTGCACTTTGGACACCCCCGGTCTATGGTTCATGATAGCCAAAGCCACTCCAGAGTAGGTAGCATATTAAGTGATGTTGTTTCCCATTGAAAACATAACTCCACATAGAAAGGAGCGTCTTGCTTTATTCGTGATGATTATTGTTTCAGCACATAAAGGGTGCATGGAACAGTTAGCGTCGCATATGCTCCCCTTTGGTCTTCAGCTTTCACCCTTTGATGTGCCATTTTTGGCTAATGGAGCCCAGTTTGGCTTCGTTCACTGTACCTGATTTTGGGCTTGATTCCAAAAACGTTCTTGTTATGAGCCTGAATAGCCCTCTAGCGTTGGCCATAAAGTGCCACACAAAAAAGTTGCAGGTGTGTTTTTTTTTTCCTCCATTCTCGTCGCAATGGGAGGTGTCCGCGTCAAAGGCTGTCGGTCAATGTCTTTGTCGAAGCCCCTGGCCTACCCTTTAGAGAGCGAGGGAGGGAGAGTCATGGGTGGGTGGGTGGGGGTGGGGGGGGGGGGGGGGTTGGCGACTCGGGCCACAGCCTAATGGTGGGAACACTGCCGAGGTGAAGCTGCCTTTTTGTTCGCCCGGGATAAAGGCCGCTTTTGAGATCCTCTGTGTGTTTTTGTTCCGCGGAGGGCCATCCAAGCTGCGGGCCATGTTCGTCCCCGAGTTGTGATGTTGCGTTGGGGTATGGGAGGGTGCGGGGTGTGGTGAGGTGGGGAAGGCATGGACACAGGCGCAGGCAGGGGACTAAGTTACTCGCTCCAGGGGGGGGAGAAAAAACACTTGCAAGGGTGTCGGAAAGAGGACAGCGTATCATCTGTCCAAAGTATATAAGCGCATGGGCCATAGAGAAAGACGGATTGAAGGGGGGGAGAGAAGTGAGAGGACGGGCGTAAAGGTGTTAAATGGGGCTACTTACCAGCTCATGTATCGACGAGAAAAAAGAAAGAATCACAGTCATTTCAGGTCAACTATTGTGCCAAGTGCAGCTGTACTCTCCGGAGTGCATTCAGGGGAAAACAACTTGCTTTGATTTCTTGCGTTTTGCCAATTAGGTTTACCCAAGCAGGCTCCGCAGTCAACAGTCAAAAGCTGAACTCGGCGTGCTCCCTGAACTGTCTGACCTCGTCCACACACGGAGACGGGGATTGATAAGCCCGCGGGGGGGAAAAAACTTCACCCACCCGGTCCGTGTCTCCGCTGACAAGGAACAGGCCCGAGACAGAACTTCATCTATGCGATTGAGTCTCATTTAAGAAAACATGACCGGGCATTGTTTGCCTGTGGAGCAGATGGATTGGTTTACGATATTCCGAATAACTGGGCCACGTCACTCGATTATTGATATAATCGCCAGGAAAGAAAAGAGAGTATTGCTGTTTTGCATGAATAAAAATGTCCATAACTGGTAGTCACTGTTGTTCAAGATCAGGGGTGCCCAAAATAAACACAAACCCCATGAACAAGCTCCGAATACACTAGCAAGTTTAATTGGAGCTTGTGTGTTCAAGGGTACTATTTTCTGTTTTCGTTGTTTATATTATTTGATTATCTGATGATGATCTTTGTCTCATCTGTTCTGACTTCTTCTTGCGTTTCCCAGAATGGTCAGGGAGCGTAGTAAATCTAATTAGACTATGTTTTTGCACGTTTTACATGGCAATACAACACATGCTGATATATTGTTACACGGCCAATTAGCGTCTCACAATGCTCAGTCAGCCAGAGAGCCAAAGGTCAGGGGTCGTACTCACTCTTGTCTAAAACTGAATGAGACAGAAGGCCTCCACAAAGGGCCGGACTCCCATTATGATTTCTAATAACCCTCGGTGTAAATGGATGATTGTTTCTCGAGCTGAACGCACGTGAGAATTATTTTAAAATCTGGTCTGCCTTAAAGCCGTCCCTTCTCCGTTTGTTATGTTCAGTGTGTGTAGATTTAGATGTTACTCTGTACAAAATCACTCATGGTATTTTAAAAGCAGTTTAAGACTAATAATAGCACTTAGTACTAATCACTGTAATCTATAAATTATAGTTTGAAATCACTAGTATGAAATTACCAGTCAAGCGTGCAGGTTCTCAATTCTTCTTTCAAATGAAGAGAACTTGTGATTGTGTCCTCATGTAGGAACACGGGTTCAGTTGTTGAAGTTTAAAAGAGCACTTCTAGTCTCAGTTTTATCTTACAAGAGCGAGAAGTAGCTTCTATAGACAGAAGTGGAGTATCCTTCACTTAATCAGCCAAGTTCAGTCTCTACAAACACTGCCTTTAACCTCTTATCCCCCACCTTAACCAAGTGCATTTTCTCTGGTTCAGCTTTATGAAAATTGAAAATGTTGCAGCCTATTGGCCAGAGTAACGCCTTGTTTAAAAGCTAGAGCAGCCCGGAGGCCAATTTTTGGTGGCCCTCAGGCTTCTTGTTGAGACACATTTTATTATGTGTGGGAAAGAGCTGGTTTAAAGGTTCCAAGCCTAGATAAATGTATGGGGTAAATTTTCACTGCAATGACCTCCCATCTGTTGCCTTCCACACCACTTCAATAAGCGGGCCCCAATGAAAAAGGTTTGGACACCTCTGACATAGACATTCATACCCACAAAAAACTGATGTTGCCGCATTGTCGTCACTTTTTTTTTTTTCATTTCTTTTTAGTTGCATTTTTGTCACATTTGTGTCACTTTTTCACATAGTCTGCTCACTCACATTTACCATAATGACCACGTTCGAAAGGGAATCCATGGCGGATTTACAGACTCCCCCTACCCAGCTCCAAGCATGGTCCAGGGCATAAGGGCGGGGTCTTCAATGTAGACTTGGCCCTCGTGGGGCGTATAGTTTGGTTGTAATCGCAGCCGCGATGTTAGCTCTTATGAAAACGGCCTGTCAATCAAAGTCCAGCCCTCATTAATATACAAGTTTTCTAAAATGTACCTTTATGAAAATCAGCCTGGTTTCTTTAATTATAACTAACCCAGCGTTATCACAGGAGTAATATCTCGCTGTAGAAATATTTAAAAAAATTAGACACCAGGCTTGACAGTTGTTTAAAAACGTGTGTAAAGTGAAATGCTTTCTAATGGAAAACTAGCTTGTTCCGCCGCCCCTAGATGGCCATGGGTTAAGGTGGGGGTTAAGAGGTTAAAGAACCTGAACAATATGCAACGTTGGACCTAAAGAAGAAGCCACACCCTGCTTTTAGAGAAAGCTCTTCTGCCACACAGGTGCATACGGACTGGCCAATGAGAACCAACCGCATAATCCGTAATGATTTCCCTCCTCAATAAAAGCGTTACTCAATAATCACCGTCGCCCACTCTCTCCCACTCGTCGCAGGACCCTCCATTAGCCGCCCGCCGTGTTTACATTCCAGGGCTATGTTCGCAAATTATTTCAATGTATTTCGGGGCCCGCTACTGTTATTTATCACTCGCAAAATGGGCTGGGACGCTGGGATGTTGGCTATCAGCGCTGACAATGATAACCGCGACAATAATTACACATAGGCGCGCTCATCCATCAATGCCACTTATCACTTAAACAATCAGGCGTTAAAGAGAGGGCTGCACGGGCGGAGCGGCGGGAGGGGGGGAGGTTGGGGAAGGATCCCGGGACGTGCACACGCTGCGCCGGTGCCTGTATCGGCCCATCCAGTTTGGCCAGTCTATAAACTCATCGCAGTTACTTAGGGCGACGCACAGCCCCAAGGACACCGCAGATAAAGTCTGTTCAAACAATGACGTGGTGCGGCTTTGAAGCGCCGATGATGGATTCGTGAGAACATTAAGTCATTCCCCAAGTGACAGACTTCATTTGACGAAGGTGCTGAACCGCCAATCACAGATGGTATGTGAACAAGTAGCCTATATTAAGTGACATTATTGTTGGAAGAGATAAAGGTTTTATAAAATAAAACATGTTCTATATGTTAAACTGTTAACTTTGGGCTGACCTAAGGTGTTTTTCTGGCTTATGTAGTGGTATAGTGTGTCTGTTGTGGATCCTTTTAGACCCAGTTTAGCCATTATTTAGTGTTATGGTCAAATATTCCCTGAAGTGGTACTTGGTGAAAAAGTTTGAGTCACTGATCTGGACACAAACATTCGATATAGGAATACCCAGGTGTCCACATAAAAGACCTTTAGGTGAATACACAATAACCAAGTGAGTCACAAGATTGGCACGAACGAGCACTGTATCATGTGTTCAAATTCCCAGGTGTTTGACTTCAGCCTACAAAATGCAGTAGGCTAAACACCCCCCTCCCCCCTTTATCCCGCGCAGCACTCGCCTGGAGCCAAATCTCTGACCAGAGCTAACCCCTTGTCGTTTGCCTTTGACTTTGCTCTGCCTGAACACGCCCGGGCCCCTGACAGTGAACTTGACCCGGGATCTGTGTGGCTGAGGTGGCGAGTGACGTCCCCTCGTGAAGAGAGCCCTCGGCAGTAGCGGGGTCAGAGGTTACGTAAATACTGAGGAGAGCTGATGCACTGCGGGGCAATTAGGCTGACACCTCCAGGGATCCGTAACCCTTCACCTTTGACCGTTCAATGTGTCGGGGGGGATACAAGAGTGCCTGAGCTCCACTGTAGGAAAAGAGAACCATGGGAAATTTAGCCTGTTGTTCCATTGCTGCATAGCTGGGGACACATTAAGAGATTTTATAACGACTGGGGGTTCACATTACACAAGTGAATCAAGTATATCATGGGTTTGACACTTCTGAGAATCAGCTTTTTCTTTTTTGGACAGCACAACAGGCTGTTTGTCCAGTAATTTCCTGTTGTTCATATGTACAGGTACCAGCAAAGACGGTGACAAATGTAATACCTCTGATTCCAACACAAGCCCTCACATTCGTAAATGTTGTGCTCCGTTTTGAGAAATGAGCAAAAGGAATTATGACGAAGTGGTGAAGTGCAAACATCTGCTGCACCAAATGAAAGCACTTTACTCCAGTGTCTGGTTCCCTGTTTATTACTGTGGGATTGTGAACACTGTTTCTTTGAACATGATGGATAATTAAAGTAATGGTGTACCCGAGGTTTTGTTCTTTTTCTCTTCTGTGTTTCTATCTTTTTTTGTTGTACAAATTTATATCTGTGTGAGCCTCTCTCCTGAGATGTACCGTTGCTCTACTTACCAGGAAATACTGTCTAAATATGCAAATTAGGGGAGAGAGGTATGTGTGAACATGGAGGTGTTGCAGAGGAGGGGTTGGTCGGATATCTTGTGGCAGCAGCACGTCATAGCAGATACTGTGCGTGACATACTGAGTGTCACTGAGTGCATATAGGTTATTAGATCAATTGGTTTAATGCCATGTTCTACACAAATTTAGGTTTGGTGTGAGCTTTGCATGGCTTTCTTTAGAGATTCTATCATGTGTATTTGTTTATGTAAATGCTCAGTTGTTCAGGAGTTGTCTGGCTATTAAGCTGCCATCTGTACTGTTTAAATGTATGACTTTTTTCCTCTCATTGTAGAATCTTTGAGAGTAGTATGTGTTAGATCTGGCAACATACAGTGAGATCGGTTTAACTTCTACTACCACCCATCTTTGGTCAATAAACTGTTCTCAACCAGTTCACTGCTGTTCTCTGTCTATTGTCTTTAAGCGTCATCTGTGTTGGATGTTTCCCAAGAAGTTTCGTCAGCAGCACTAATGATCATAGTTTTGGCAGCAGACAGAATATAAGAGCATTGTTTTGGAGAAGAAACAAAACATCTGCATAAGAGGTTGTACCAACACACCAGAGTTTCCAACATTACCAACATTTCCAGATGATTTCTTTCAGTATTTTTCCTTTATAACCTCTTAACGCCCGCCTTCACCAAGTGCATTTTCTCTTTGTATCAGCTTTACCCAAATTTAAAAGGTTATCGCCTATTTTTGAAAGCGAAGACCTACAAAACTCATTGCGTTTTTGTCACATTTTGCCAAATTTTCATCACTTTTTGTCACTTTTTTGTAGCGTTTTCATCACACATTTTTTGTCACTTTTTCATCACTTTTATAAGCTTATTTGTTGCCTTTTCGTTGCTTTTTTTGTCACTTTTCTGTTTTGTTTTTTTGTGGCTTTATCATTATGTTTCCTTCGCACACTTTTGTCACTTTTTCATCACTTTTTTGCCATTTTCTGCTTTGTGGCTTTTTTTAAATCTCTTTATCTCTCTTGCTCTTTTGTTGCATTTTCACCCTTATTGCTGTCTCATTTTTGCTGTTGTTTTGAAACTTTTTACAAGAAGCTTTTAGATTAGGGTAAAGCCAAACTGGAGAAAATGTGCTCAGTTCAGGTTGGGGTTAAGGGTTAAGGTTCAGAATGTAAAACTGACTGTTGTTTTTCAGCTTTATAGGTTGATTCATGTGTATTCAACATTAATTTGTGGAGAAAATACAGTATTTCACTTGATATATTATAAATCGAATTCTTATTTGGGTTGTGCTTGCAGAGAAACCACTGCTCTAGCGAACCTCAGTCAGCAATCTCATCTTAGAGCCACCAACAACTCCTCTGATGACAATGAGGTTCAAATTTTACAAAAGAAACAACGATTCCAGTAAATCAATACAGCCGGGCATTTCTTCTCACAACGGGCTGACATTTCTGGACTCAAACAAATCGTTTCTCTGGAGCCCAAAGTTTGTAATCCCCATCCCTCCTGTCATGAATAATATTGAATGAATAATATTGCATATACAAAAACCACAGATGAAAGTGCTGGGCGTGAGTCTACATTTGAGTGTGTATAAGGAGCTAATCACAGGGTAAATGTCATTCTCCATGCACCTCCTCCTCTGGGGTGGCCTTAAGCAAATAGCACCAAACGCTACACGTTTTTATCAAGTGGATCAGCCCGACTGCGACGTATTTACGGGGCAGAGGAAATCCCCCTCTCGCATCCTTCTCCCTCGCCTTGTATGGCATAAACACCTTTGTCAGAGAATCAATACCAGTTCACTCTTCTCTTTGCCTTCACCACTTAAAAAGCCAATCGCTGTGACAGTCATTACGCCTCGAGTAAATCAAAGAACAACTACTACAGTGGGTGAAAAACGACACATAAGACAGCGAACAGCAGGACAAGAAAATAGGGTTTTACAGCGAGTCAATTTAAGTGGCAACATATGCTGGGGGAAAATGAGCTTGTAAAACATTTTGGTTTGTTTCTTATGGAAAAGCTGTGAAGGCAGTGTCAGTGGAGAGGTGGCCTTTCAGTGGAGATAAGAAACATTTGCACTTGTAAAGAACATGTGGGGGGAAGATTTAAGACAACCGTTATGCAAAGACACGGTCCTTGTTCAAAGATGTGGAGGAAGGAAGTGGACAGAATATAAACAGAATGTCTTTATGGCTTCATATTAATCTCCTCACCTATATTATGTTTTATTACCTTTGAACATATTCGCTTCAGTGGACACCGGAGCAAGACGGGATAACACATTAGCTGCCCCTCTAAAAGTGATGCGAACAAATGCACTACAAAGCGTGGGTTTAAATGACTTGAATCCAGAATATTTATCTTGTTTTGACCAAGATTACTTTGCTTGTTTGATGACAATTTTCCTACCCTGACCTTAAAGGGACTATACAGACTCACCACAACTGCCTCTAAAATCACTTGAAAAGTTGTTAATTCGGGTCCGAAGTGCCGTCATGCACAAGCTTAATATAGAACCTGCAGTTACACGTAAGACCTGAGGTGGCAGTAGTGAGTATACAATGACCAACTGTGCCTTTAAAAGGGCAGTTCATGCTCAAAAACCTAATAAAAACAAATTTTGCATTTTGAGTGGGCTAAAATCCCTCCTCAGCGATGGGTCAAACTCATCACCAACACTTGACCTCAGTTATTGCTGCAAAGCATTTACTTTCCCCCGTCTTTGTGCATGCCCTCAGTCACGCAAAATGACCAAAGATGTTGTTAGCATTTGGCCTCTCCCAATGTATTCCTATAGCTACTACGCTCTTCCACAGGCACGTACACAGACCAGACAGGTACGTGTCAACTCGTCTAAGCTCAGTTAAGAACATATCACAGTATGGAAAAACGTCTATAGACGTCATTGGCAGTCAATGAGTTAAGCAAGATTGTTCCAGGTTTGTGCTGATTGAAACTGAAATGTAGCCTCACCATGTTTATCCCTGACTCTGGGATCCATCAGGAAACCACTATTGGTGCATAGAGTTGGAGAGAATTGACCATAAGCAGAGCATCCATCCATCCATCCATTTTCTTCCGCTTTATCCGGGGCCGGGTCGCGGGGGCAGCAGTCTCAGTAGAGATGCAGAGCAAGAGATGTAAAACCATCATACAAAGTTACAAATTGACATTCATTCATGGGCCTTTTTCATCCCATTGACAAAATTCCTCTCAGCTTCTTTCATTTTTCATCATAACAGTGGAGAGAAGGTGGTACCAGCCAAGGCGGATAAATGTTTAAACAGTCAGAGGTCTGCGAAAACCTTGGGAACTTTGAGCCAGACAAAACATGTGTCCCATTAAGCATGCGCCGATTAAACCCTCGGTCGTTTCGTACCTTTGAAGTGTACAAGTGCACCTTAAGCTCCCCCCGAAATTGAAATGAACAAGAGCGCGCGAGCCAAGGAGCAAGTCCAATTCCCTGCCCTGGCAAAGATGTCTCCTCTCAGCTAATGTGTCTTTAATGCAGCCCTTTGCGCCCTCTGGAACGCCCATATCAAAAAGGTTTAAATGGACCGGCTCACTGGAGGCACACGGGCGAGTCTTGTAAAAAAATGAATTATTAATGCCACGCGAGGCTCGTCTTTGACTGGGAACAATGTAAGTCGTACTTGGAGAGCGTTTCAAGAAGCCGCCGCGTTCACTTTCATGTAGTGACGGGGGTTTGGGGATCTCACTTCCAGACCGTAACACGTCCCTTTGAACTTCAGTATTTTAACATAATGAACAAATTATTTTAACAATGACGTTTGGACATTTTTCTGCTACATGACACCGCTGATCATCTTAAGTGTATTATCTAAGCTCTATGCCCCTCTCTCTGGCTGCTTGTGTCCAGATCTCCCCAGAGGTTTCTCAGCCGCTCCTGTTGGGACAGAGGTCTGCTGGATACCTGCATAGTTGCATGATTGGTGTCAAATAAATACCGCATTGAGCTGCAGCGCTAGAGGTCTTTTTACCTGTAATTATGGCATGGCTAGCTTTCCACTGCGGGCCGGCTGCCAGCTTGCTTTGGCTTTTACAGGGCTTCTGGTCCTTTCTTGTGGTTGTCATGCTGCAATTAAAACTGTCTCCAATCGCTGGGTGGCAAAAGGCTCAGAGACAGACTCTTGTCTCGCTCACACACTGCACACACACACAAACAGGCACTGGCTGGAGGGGATGAGAAAGCGTATGATATAGGAAAAACATAGTTAATTACATTTGACAGGTATCTATTAAAGTGCATTCTTAGACCTTAGAGGCCTTCACACATCTAATGGAAATACACACTCAACTGCAGCCCGCGAATAATAGGGCTTCCCAGCCAAACGCTTTGGCTTTTCTTCCCCCTTATCTCACCGACATCAAGCATCTGTCAACGCATAGACAAATCACCACTAATCAAATCCACTAAAGTATAAACCAAGGCCTTACGCTGGATTCCACGCGCTTTTTAATTAGTTATTCAAAGATTCTTTTCACTTTTAAGAGCAGGAGCACTTGAAGCCCTCCTCCGCAGAAGCACTGGCTGGCCCGTTTATTTCAGACAATAGCGGGGTGATTGTAATCGTGCCACTTTCCCCTCATCTGATGCTTAAAGAGGAGATGTGTGCACCGCGGATGCACTTGAATCATGACCCGCAGGTGAGGAGTCCACGTGCATCTGTCCAATTAGTGCCGGATACTTCTACTGTTCTACTGCATCTGCGGCCTGTCTCTCAGTCTGACAGTCCATCTACACCAGCGACTCTTTCATCCAGTACGACTCAAAAGCGAGAGGTGCTGCGTTTTATTTTGTAGTGTCATGGTGAGCTTGTTCACAATCTTACATTATGTTTTTTTATGCTACTGTGACGATGTTTCAAAGTCTCCCTTTCTTGGGTTCTGATATAAAAAAGAACACTTCTCCCCTCACTCCCCATCAAAACAAACCTCCGGTGTGGTACTCGACCCAGAACCTGGGCAGGATGTGGGAACAACGCTTCCTGGTTATGTAGGCCATACCGCCTTTGCTCTGCCCAATCCCGTCAGACCTTGGAAGCTAAGCAGGGAAGGGCCTGGTCGGTACTTGGATGGGAGACCAGGAAGCCTAGCGAATGTAGTGTGTGTGTGTGTGAGTGAGTGGTTGATGGTGGTCGAAGGGGCTGATGGTGCAGACTGGTTGCCTCGCTTCCGTCGGTCTACCCCAGGGCAGCTGTGGCTACAATAGTAGCTTACCACCACTAAATATGGAGTGAAGGAATAGTGCAATGTAAAGCGTCTTTGAGTGTCCAGAAAAGCGCTATATAAAACAAATGCATTATTATTTATTATTATTATTATTATTATTATTATTATTATTATTAACTGAGAGAAGGGCCATAGTGCAGTTAAAAAACAGTGAATAGTTGCTGCAAAAATGTCAAAGATTTCAAAGTTAATGACTCAAAATTCAACTCAAGGTTTGCTTGTGATCTCAGAAAATAAAAAGGCTGTAAAAGCTAAATGAAATACCTACTTTAGCACATCAAAATCTGTTTTCAAAGGCTAATATAACATATTCCAAACAGTGAGGGTAATATCACACTATTGCATTAAAAAAATATCTTTTAGACGTGTGAAATTGGCCTGCCTCTTCTTTATAGACACTTTTTTTTCATACAGAAAGTGAATCACTAATACAAGAGTGGACAGAGGTGACCAGGAAGGGTCCTTGCTAACAACCACAGTAAGTATATGATTATTTTGGTCATGTTATCCATCTAGTTACAATTACGAGCCACAACCTCAACACGTTGGATGATTTACAGTGTGGATAAGTGAGAGATGAACGCTGTGGAGAGTGAGGTTTGGAATTGCCTTGAGCAAAACCAACCTTCAGGCTTAATTCAGTTCAAGTGCAAAGTCAGTAGTTCTCGGGCTTATTGAAAGAACATTTCTTTCAATATGCCATATATTGAAAAAGTAGGAAAACACTACCTGAGTTTTCATCATGGATTTCAGCTTTAGGCTTAATTTATGCTTTTTCAATTGGTGGGAACACATTGTTTTACATTAAATAAAACTGATTAAATTCTTATTTTGGTCATGACTTGTTCTCCCCCGGGTGAAGGTGGATACCAATACTGCACCACTTACAAATGTGAACCATCACTTTTAACCCCAGGCTCACACTGAATCCTGAACGGTTCCGGTGCAGCCTCCGCAAGAAAACGAGTCATTATAATCACTTGTGCAGATCCAGGGAATAACACGAACCATGCCAGAAGCCAGGCGCTAGCCAGAGAAGAGAATCAGCTGAATTTCAGAATAAAATCAGCTACAAACCTGCGCTAACTTCACTAATGTCAACAATACGTCAAAAGGGACACATGTGGACGAGTTGTCAGAGGATCACGGAGGATATTTGTGCACACGGACCCTTGAAGAACTATCGCTGTATTTGGATCATGTGGATTTCTTAAGGCAGCAGCAGAAAGGAGCAGACACGGAGTGGATTAGCTGGACTTCTGACAGTGAATTGTGAGCTTAACCTGTCTTTTTTTCACGTAAATGCACTGTTTTCTAGTAATTCTTAAAGGGATATTTCAGCTTTTTTGACATAGGGCCGCATTTCCTAGTTATCCGTCGTCGAGCGTCGAGATATTTCTTTTTGTAATTCATGCAGTTCTTATATTTGAAGAGTTACGTGGCGCTAGGCTTGTGCTAGGCTAGTGCATTTCTATGGTATCAGCTAGCCTGCACTAAAAACAGTCTGACACACTCCACAGTGCACCTGAGGCAAATCACTTATAACGCCAGACTAACCATATAAATGTTTGTGTCGATAGAATAATTTTTGGAATATAACTGACCTTGCATCACATGAATGATCACATTTTAAGGGAATATTTTCTAGCAGATCACTCCGCCGCCACGTAGCTTATACAACCACGAAGCTGATGCTGCTCAAATATAAGGTATAAGGCATGCAAAGTGGTTAAAATTACTCTATCGACACAGACATTTGTATGGTTAGTCTGGCGTTATAAGTGCTCTGTGGAGTGTGTCAGACTGTTTTTAATGCAGGCTAGCTGATATCATAGAAGTGCGCTAGCCTTGCATTAGCCTAGCGCCACGAAACTCTTCAAAAAGAACTGCTTGAATTACAAAAAAAATATCTCCAAAAATCAGCAACACTCTGGATAACTAAATGAGGCCCTATGTCAAAAATGTAAAAAGCTGTGGCCTTATGAGGGCTCCACACCGTATATTCCGTATACGGCTGTCTTGTAGTCAGTATGAGTCCAGCGTAAAAAGTTTAACTAAAGCACCTGCAGAGCCTCAATCTAGAGTAGCACCATTTTGTTCCTCTGCGTGCTTGTCGAGTGTTATAATGTATGTTAAAGATAACTCTACCGTCGTATTTTAAGACCTCTGAAGAGCTGTGCACTGGATTCTCACTTGGACAGATTCCTGACATGTCTGAAAGCTTATTTGCCTGCATATTTCCTTTATATTTACAGTAAGCATGAACACAATAGTCTTGAGAATGTTGAAGATGACATCCCTCCGAAGGGCATGTGACTGCGGTAAATGATATATCCCAAACCCCATTCTCATTCAAATCTCGCCTTGTTACGAGCAGGACGCAGTTTGTGATTCCGTCCTCAGCTTCGGATAAACAGACTTGTTTGTGACTGATTTTAAAAAATGATTGAAGCTTTTATTGGGATTGGGAAAGTAGCACAATGACTCCTAGTGTGTGCTGAGCGTTTCCCATATGAATCATAGCATTTTTTTAATGGCTTCACAACTACTGCAGTACTCCACCCACATCTGTGTTCTGTATTTTCTCCTTTCATTGTAGAAAGGCCTGAAGATCCTGCAGAAAACTGAGAAGAGATTAGCGCTATTGTTTGGTCGGCCTTAACCTTTGTCTCTCTGTGTGCACTCCTTTGAACATGACAGCTGCAATCATACGAATGCCTAAAGTATTTGGACATGTACAGTACCTTGAGAAGCAGGTCTGATTTCTTTTCTTTTACTGCAGTTGGTTTGTTCACTACGTTAAAACAAAAAGTACTCGGACATTGTGTACTTTCTACTGTAATTTTGATCCAGATTCAGATTTTGCCAAGAAAATGTCATTATTCCTAAGCAGGAATTCACCTGAGGGCATTTCACAAACATAATATGCTATGTTAGTCTGGTTTGATAAGACAGGTAGCAACTTAAAATCAGCACCAATAATAAAAAAAAGCTTTTTCATAGTATTGTTCAAAATATGTTGGGTCGGAAACAGTTGGCAAATCTATTTGTTTCTCCTAACAGCGCTTAAAGGGACTATACAGAGTTTTAAAATGTTAAAATTAAGTGTTTTCCACCCACTACATGTTCCAGCCATGTCCTAATGTGTAGAATGTGTAGAATGACCACAACTGCCCCTAAAATCCTGCACTGTCACTCAAAAAGTTGTTACTTCGGGTCCAAAGTGCCGTCATGCACGAGCTTAATTATTATACCAGCAACTTACTACAACCTTTATTTTTCATGTCTGAGCCTTTATTTTGAAATCCATACCAAAATAGAACAATGAATGTATATTGCTCTTCAATAGCTTCTACAGTTTTTACTGTAGTGGCACCAAATTTACACTAGTTACCAATTATCATACTAGCAACTTACTAAAACCATTATTTTTTGGATCTGGACATTTATTTTTAAATGTATGTCACTGTATTTGCACTAAATTGGCACCAGTTATTAATATAAAAACTGCAGTTACGCGTAAGACCTGAGGTGGCAGTAGTGAGTATAAAAATGACCAACTTGCATCTTGTCCCTTTAAAAGCAGCAATTCGTTGTTGAGAGTGGACAATCTTTTTGCGGTTTGAACCTCTTAACCCCGACCTTAACCGAGCACATTTTCTCCAGTTTGGCTTTACCCAAATCTAAAAGCGCAGGTCCTGAGTTCGATTCCCACCTGGAAGGGGGCTTTCCGTGTGGAGTTTGCATGTTCTCCGCATGTCTGCGTAGGTTTCCTCCGGGTACTCCTGTTTCCCTTACCACTAAAAACATGTACAATAGGCCTGAATGAATGAGAGTGTGCATGGGGGACGACGGATGCAAATTAGCTACAATCCTGTGTGGCGTGTTTACATGCATGAGACCCATGTATGTTCATTAACATGCACTGTTAAAGCACCTTGAAAAATTAGTCAAAATAAAAGGATGAAAATGCAACAAAAAAGTTACATAAACACGCAGGAAAAGCAACACAATAAAAAAGCAACATCCAAATCTTAAAGCTTCTTGAAAAAAGAGTCAAAATAGCGACTGAAGAGTGATGAAAACGCAACATAAAAGCCACAAAAGAGTGACAAAAACACAACAAGAAAACTACAAAAACACACGCCATAAAAGTCACAATCAGTTTTGCAGGCCTTACCTTTCAAATGAGCTGTTGCACTGGCCAAGAAGCTTTTAGATTTGGGTAAAGACAAACTGGAAGTGAGGGGAGGTTAAAAACAATTAAAAGTCTCTCAACAAAGGAGCAATACAAGCTAATAGAAATCCTTTTGTTTACATTTCAAAAACTGAAGCTTTCTCGTGATGAATGTTCACATATTCTAAGAAATAATGCTAAATATCAGGATATCTTTTTTTAATTTACATATAACAGGCTAGGCTGTTGGATTGCTGTAATAATCACTGTCCATGTCAAGATGTCTGACACACCAGCAGAACCTTTTTTTTCTTCTCCCCTTGGCTTGAAAAGTTGCTCCTGACTCAAGGCCTAAGTTATTTTTACAGCGGGCAGCCCGGACTGATTCACTCTAAATATTACCACAGGTCAGGGGGAAAAGGTATTTAAATACATGAAAGCAATTTGAGAGTGACATGAGTCTGGAAAGAGCGCTAATAGCCTTCGCCGTGCTGATTCCATCCAAGCCTCCTGCCAATGTGGGGAATCCAGCTGAATTTGCTCTCCAAGATGTTCTTCTGAGGTGAAAGCCAGCAGTCAGTTGTAGCGCCGCTGGTAGCCGTTTCCGATGCTTTGGTAGCGGAGCATCAAAGTCACGGGGCGCGCATATATTCGGCGGGATTAGAGCCGGCGTAAAAGGACAGCCCCAGCCCATTCACTGTTGGCACGGCCGCCACAGCCTCGGCACAAGTGAGTTTTTTAATGCATTCCATTTAACTTTAATTACTCCAATCTCGGCGAGGGCACACAGGAAGAAAAGGCCCGGGCGTTTGTGCCGAGCAGATTACCCCACTGCCCTGCCAAGTCCGCGGCGCGCTGCATCCTAAGATAGAATTCAAATTCAAATGTGGGCTAAAGAAAGTGCAGCTGTCACCCCTCTGGCCTCCACCGAAGCCCCAACCGGATCAAAGATGAGCTGTCCTCCTCCCCTGGCCGTGTCAAAATGAGCTGTCCTGCCCATGCCAGTGCCGCGTCCCCCTGGGGCACCTAATCCCCCTCTCCTGACTCCACACTGACAGTCTGAATAAAGGCATTAAACCCTGCAAAATAATTACCAATTAAAACGGATGGAGAAGTCATCAGGTAGTGGATGGAGGAGGGGGGGGGGGGGGGGGGGGGGGGGCGGTTGTGGGGGGGGGCAGACGATCCAGGCAGAGGCGGCCCACATAGGGGATGGAAGGAGCGTTAGCGTTAGCCTCCCCTTGCCAAGAACAACCTGTGTTTTCTCCTTTACGGGTTATGCTTCCGCCAGTTCTGGATGAGTGAGTGACCTTACAAAGTGGTATCAGAGCCGCAGCAGGCTTCTGAAAGAAAGTCTGTGTGACAAGCGGCGCAGCGCACCAGCCAGGAATGTGCGCGAAAGTTTGGGGAGGGATTAAAAGTTGTTTTATTGAAATGATGCGAGGCGGGTTGTATGACAGCGCTCCTGATCCTTGAAGGCAGCCATTAGGTTTGATACGTGGATAACTCGTCCAGTCGCCATCAAACTTTGGCAGAAAACATCCCAGTAAAACAAAAACAAAGGTAAATGAAATAGGTTCACTATATGTCTATAAAACATAAAAAACTTGCCATTATGTTTGATGACTTGCCTTTTTGAGAGATGTTTTCATGCAGTTTTATGTACGGCACCTGTCACTGACCACTCACTTGTAGATTGCTTGTAGATCCACATCTCAACAAATGGAGCAGCAGCTGAATCACCTGTCTCCTCAGTCTCATGCAGACCACCAACAGAACTATGCTCCAGTCACATTGCTACAGTTTCTACTTGCCGGGGTGTAAGAACGAAAGCTTATACTCATCGAAATGACTCACGTCTCATTCATTTGTCTGTCTGCTTACAACAGAATGTCTTGGTTAAAATCCCATTGGTACACTTTGCAGCGATCTGAAATCTTTTCCACTTTTGTCAAAGAAAAATGGCAAAGAGCTTCTTAAAGGGGATATACGGAGTTTAAAAATGTATTTTCATCCCCCTACATGTTCCAGCAATGTCCTAATGAATGAGCCCAGACCTATTCACCACAACTGCCTCTAAAATCCTGCACTGTCAATCGGAAATCTGTTAATTCGGGTCAGAATTGCCGTCATGCACAAGCTCAATATAGAAAATGCAGTTCCGCGTAAGACCTGAGGTGGCAGTAGTGAGTATAAAATGACAAACTTGCATCTGATCTCTTTAAAGGAACAGGCCACCATTTTTACATGTCTGATGTATGTACCTGTCTGGTCTTTGTGCGTGCCTTTTGGCCTCTCCCAATGTATTCCTATGGCTCCAAACGAGGGAAGTTGGAAACTACCACGCTCTTCCACGGGCACGCACAAAGACCAGACAGGTACGTATCACCTTGTCTAAGCTCAGATAAGAACATATCACAGTATGGAAGACCTGTGTGCCCTCAGTCACGCAAAAAGACCAAGATGTTGTTAGAATTTGGCCTCTTCCAGTATAATCTAATTGCTCCAAACGGGAATGAAGTTGGAAGCTCGTCTAAGCTCAGGTAAGAATGGTGGCCTGTTCCTTTAAGCTTTGAGAATACACATAGATACAGGTGGAGTACATTCTCAACAGAGGTCGGTAGAGTAGCCAAAATATAATACAAGTAAAAAGTAATGACCCAAATAATTACTTAAGTAAGAGTAAAAAAGTACTTGGAGAAAATGTTACTTGGGGACTGTGAGTACCGACTAACTGTTGGAGAAAAACAGAAAAAATTGTGTGTAACAAAATCATGTGGAATTTGTGATATTTCCAAAAGAAATCCCAAGAAATGACATGAAACCCCAAATAATTATGAAGAACAACACGGAAAACACTCCTCCATAGTTTCACCAGTGACCTTCACTCTATAACGAGAGTCCCTTCAGACTGTTGCTGTGTACCGGCCACTCACATGTACGCACTTGCATGTACTGTACCTGGGCTTGCTCCACTGTTATAGGGGTGTTGTGCAGACTAGCGTGCCATCAGCCCCGGGGCTCTAATCCACCAGCGCCACACTGCCGAATCCAGGTAAAGTGATCCTAAAGCCTGCTTACCTCCAGCCCTCCTCTGTTCTCCGCACTCCCCCTGTAAAGCCCTGTCTATTAGCAGTGGCAGAGATCAGACCGGAGAAGATCCACTCAAAAAAGACCAGTCTGGACCTGGACCCGCAATTTGACAAGTTAATCCCACCATTCGACGGCACACGGAAAAGGACTCAATTACCTTGTGACAAAGAGGTTCTGACTTGACCACGGTCTTTTGAAATGCCTTCCTTTGGTATGGGAAGGCCCGGATCCCTCTCACTCTAAATGCCTGTGTAAACACTGGATGAATCTACTTTCAGACTCGGTTTACACAACAATAGTAAGTACAGTCTGCAGGTATTAGGGGGAAAATGGGTTCAACTGTTTTATCACCGGACTTTGAACACATTTTCCCAAACATGTTGACTTGTTACGCTGGCTGAAATTGTTTCCTTGAATCCACAATGAATCATTGAAGCATTGTGTTTCCCCCAAAACACAAAGCCTTGAAAGACACGGTTATGTTAAGAAAAATGTCACTGGTGTGAATTTGACTTTTTGGAAATTTTAACCTAGAATAGCCTCTGAGGTACTCGAGATGCCTCTTTCCATTCAGCGGAATCCACTGCTTTTTTTGTTTGCAAAGGAAGGAGTGTCAACACCTTCAACTCCTTTTGAATCCGAAACTCTGAAAGGCGCATATTTCAGCTCTGCATACCTTTTCCACATTTTTGTGTTGTTTTGCTTCTGTGGCCCTTTCTAAATGAAACTATTTTATATGGAACGTTTTCTGAAATATGTGCTTTAAAACAATCGTGCAGTGGGTCATACATTTTTCAAACAGACTTTTTGTTGTCATTCCAAGTACCACCCAATCTAAACCTTTAAGCATAATGAACTTCGGGCTGAACTAGGACCTGCTTTAGCCCTGCTACTAAACTAGGAATAACCTAAAATATTCTAAAGAAATACTTACAATGTGACTGGCTTTACTCTTGGACTGCAAAGGACCAGTTTACATGAACGTACCACAGTCTGAGAACCAATGGCTTTAAAAAGATTATCTTTATCAGCGATTTTGGAATTGACAAATACCAAGCAATACTCAGACATGTATCACGTTATCAATCTATCAATCCATCCATCCAATTTCTTCCACTTTTCCATTGCCGGGTCATGGGAGCAGCTGTTGGAGCTGCCCAAATCACATTGCACCAGCCCCTCCTCCTGCAGGTGGTGGGTCTACGGAAGGACGGCCTCATGATTCTAACCGGGCCTGTTGGTCTCTCATAAGGGGCTGCTGAACCGCTCTTTATCTGACCCGTCACCAAGGACCTGTTTGCCATGAGAGACCCTACCACGAAGCCCCAGACAACAGAGCCCCCAGGATCATTCAGGCGCTCAAACCCCTCGTTAAGGTGGCGGTTCCAGGAGGGGATCACGTTATCAATCTAACATAAAAATTTATTGAAACTTGTGAAATTACTGACTGACCTCACTTTATGCTGCTCATCTGCTCGAACCGATGAATAATGAGTGAGTAAATGTATTACGTCATCAAAAACAAAAACTGAATCTGATCTAAAACATGAATCAAACTACAAAGCATCTCGGTGTGCCCACACTTCACTTTCTTTGCATCATTTTAAGGAAAGATCACTGCAGACTTTTGATCCAACCTTCACTGGACACTGGGAACAACGCGTTTCTCAGTGCAAAGGGTTCAGGCCAAGTCTAAGAGCCCATGCAGCTCTGAGCTTCCATCGGCCCAATGAAGCTGCGCAGAGAGTTAGCTCTTTGATGTAATGCAATCATTTCTGTCCGTCCATACATTCTCCTTATACAACAGTTGTCACCATTTTATCATCATCCGCTGCTAATCGCATTGCAAACATGAGGTGTGCTACTTAGCAGAAGACAGATGAGGACACAACATGAAATTCTTGTACAGCCCGACTGCGCTCGCTAATCAGGGCATACCGCATAAATCATAGGTATATTCTCCTGTTTGTTTCATGTCTGACTAAACGCTCCGTCTGTATTTCCCTGATGTCTTCTGACCCGCGGGACAGTGCGCGCTGATACGACTTGTCTTCTGGTTTCTGTAGCGGTGCCAAGAACACCCAGGGCTAAGTACACTGGGCGTGTCCAGCCTGTGGACGCTGCTCTGTGCTGTACTGCTCTGGTGAGAACAGAGCAAACATTTAAGTCTGCTGCCTCAGACCTGTTATTAAATCATACCTCAGCGCAACAATCACCGCATATACGTCCCGGCTGTATATGATCCTGTGATGGCGACACACTTGTTTTACCTGAATGTGCTCAGTTCATGTCATTGCTCTGAAGGCAGGACTCAAGTGTTATATGCAAAACAAACTTTTTGGAGAGATTTTAGCTATGCTACAATGTTACATATGCCATTGAAACATACCTGAAGAGGTGTTTCGTTTTATCTCCTGCATGTTTCAGTAATCCTGCACATTTCATCTGTCTCCCCTTCTGCAGTCAAAACACCATCCCACACTCTGGTGTACGTCATTGGGAGATTTCCATGAATTTACTCTGTGTTTTTGTACTCTAGACCAATAATTCTCAACTGGTGAGTCGTGAACCTTTTCCAGGGTACATTTATTTCCATCTTCTATAAAAGGACAGAAATATCTGAATCCGTAAAAACGACTGTTGTTTTGGTCAGCATTTCAGCTTACAATGTTTTACATGATATATAACATATACAAAATTACATTCTTCTTTCATGGCTTGCCATCCTACGGATATGCCGTGTCCTGACAGATCTTAGATGGCTCTAAAATAGACGATTGTTGTGAGCAGTGTGCAAAAGGAGGAAGTGCGTCCTCTGCTTTCCTTTAGCATAACTGTATTTTATAAGATAATCACAAATAAGAATCATTTCTCGACACATACATAATCTAACATTGTTCTCAGTTAAACTGCAGACAATATCAAGAGAAAGAGGAATAAAGTAGCTGTAAGCCTGGTTAAAGCATGACACAGGGCCTTTAATAGTTGAAGTACACTGTCCTCCAACAGAAAACGGCACAAGTGGTCGTTTGTCTTATCCCTTAATTACGACCATATAAGACGTTTACTAAAACAGCGCCCCCAAGCTCCCATTGAGGGTATGTACATTTGCATTACATTTAACCCGATTCAGAAACGACTTTATTTTACGTAGTGTTTTGCGATGACGATTCCAAAACTCAAATGCAAAGAAATAAATCACAAACTTGCAAAATTAGCCCCACATGCAATAAGTAAAGCAGCCCCGGATCTTCAGCCCCGCCACACCTGTTGAGGAACTGAACGTCCAGCGGTGCCAAAGGCTCTCCAAGCGCGCTCTGCGCTATTACGCATCACACCTCCCCAACCGCAGCAGCGGCGACTATTCACCACTCTCATCATTGATTATATTATATGTGTAGACTATAGGTTATCGCCATTTTACTCACAACAACAGCGACACCAAAGCACAACTCACCATTGACGCCTTCCTGTCTTCTCCTCCATATGCGTCACTGCCAACTCCATAAACTCTCCTGTCACTTCCATCTCTGTCCTCAAACGTCCTCGTGTCTCAGACTCCGTGTCACCCGTACGTCCGGTTGTCCGGTGACCGTGGCGAGCCTCGGATCCGCCCCGGGTTCCAGTGCGTTTGATGCGGAAACACCTCTGTCACCCCGACAAAGTCGGGCCTCGGCTCCGCTGCTGTTCTCCACAAAGTCCTGTAACTCTTTCAGAGTTCCTCTTGAAAACGTGCTGCCAAATGTCCTGATCAAACTGAGCTCGTTCATTTCTCCGCAGTTTCGTCATTTAAGGATAAAAATATAAAACATCACAGCTGTGTTTAGCTCGCGGGTTTTTCCAACTAGATTTGACGGACACTCGTTCTGTCCAATGAAAACATGTGAATCAGCTCGCGGGCGTTTCGGCAGGTGAGCCTGCGCTCTGATTGGCTGAAGGGTCAGCTACGTCATATCCAGTAATATTTGTTAATAATTATCATCATTATATTATAAACAATCTGAAATAAACTGTTGTAAAGCATTTCCTCTGATGCCTGTGATTTATATGGACAATGTTACACATTTTATTATTTTTCTATTCAAAATAAATGTCTTGGTCATAATAATCATTCTACCCATATGTGTTTCTATGACATAATGGGCTAAACACGTGATGCAGATTAAAGGTTAAGATCATTTATGTGTCATTACAAAACGTGTCTCTGCATTTGGCCCCTCCTTCGACTGGGGCGACCTGTCAGGTGCAGTGGGCAGGAGCGTGTAGCATCTGGGGACCATCTCCAGATGTGGAGCCATGCTGATGGTCAGAATCACCTGCTGGAGGATTCACCTAATGCACATGTTTTATGTTTAAAGCAAATGTAATAGAGACACTGCAGATGTGGCACTTTGTGTTCAGTGTGAATGTTTTGTCATGTCTGATTGTGTGTGCGCAGATGAGGGGCTCTGTCACCAAGAAAAAAGACAAATCCCCCTTTGGGGCTAAAGACGTTTATCTTATCTTATTATATCTTATCTTTTGTTGGGGTGCAGGTGAACTCCACACTGAAAGGGAATTGAACCCAGGACCCTCTTGCTGTGAGGCCAGAGCACTAACCACTCAGCCACATGTGCCGCCATCATGTAAATCATACAGGCGACTGTCACGTGTGTTTTACTAAAATATAGAAATGTAAACATGACTTTATCAAATAGTAATGAGGAGGTTGCATTATTTCTGATCTGTTTTGTGCAGAGGAACATCATCATCATTCCCTATGATGTAAACTCTAATGAACAGCTGCAGGGACAGATGTGCTTCATGGAGTTCTGGACAGTCCAATTGTGTCCAGTTCTTTAGGTTCCTTTGTGAGCTGGTGTACGACACTGAGATGGTCAAATGTACACACTCACTGTTATGTTACATGACTTAACACTGATGATCCACATGTAGCTGTGGCTTCTCCTGTGGCTCCTCCTGTGGCTCCTCCTGTGGCTCCTCCTGAGGCTTCTCCTGTGGCTTCTCCTGTGGCTTCTCCTGTGAGCTCCACTGACATCACATATGATCAACCAACACACACACGCACCCACATGTATGTGCGAACCCTCACGGTCCAGATGAAACGTGACATGATGAAAACTATAAGAATTATGTTTTTGTTTCTTAATTTTATCATAACCCCTGAGTAAATGTTTGTCTAATTAAGGTTTAGTGTTGATAAAGCAGAGAAAAAACATAAAACAATGTTGAAAATTCTGATATGTGTAAAAAATACCCCAGAAAAAAATAAATCACAATTCTTTTGATAAGACACAAGAAAATTAATACAGGTTTAGATTCATTGTGCTTTGATTCATTTTAATTTTTTTCTTCAGTTTGCCGCTTGCAGATTTACTCAGTAAAAAGAGAACTATACACTTGAGTACAGATACTACTTCAAAATAATATTACAGTAAAAGTAAAAAACTCAAATAACAATTAAAAATATAAATAAATGGATCCCAGAAAGAATAGTTATTGCTGCGGTAAATATATAAATGCATAAGTAGTAGATAATAAGAAATGTATAAATAAATAAATAAATCAAATCAAATACATAAACCCCTTTCTTTTTTCTTCCCACCTGTGCACCTTTTGCTATAGGGTTAAATCCTGCTTTAGTCCATATAAATCACAGTTTATTTCAGATTGTTTATAATATAATGATGATAATTATTAACAAATATTACTGGATATGACGTAGCTGACCCTTCAGCCAATCAGAGCGCAGGCTCACCTGCCCAAACGCCCTCGAGCTGATTCACATGTTTTCATTGGACAGAGCGAGTGTCCGTCAAATCTAGTTGGAAAAACCCGCGAGCTAAGCACAGCTGTAATTGATTGACTGCGGAATTCTTCCGCAGTCAATTATTGGTTTTCATGTTCTTTATTATTATTCCTCTTCCATCTTTTTCACGATTTTCTAGAGCTTTCAGCACCTTCATGCTTTGTGCAATTTATGCAAGTTATGCATCAAAATGTTCCGCATGTTGAGGAGAAGGGTGCTATTACTTTTGGGACTTCTGCAACTTACGGTTTTTCCGCAATCGGCCAAAATGTCGGAGATTTTTCCCATTGACTTATAATGGGGCTGCCGCAAATCCATGCTTTTCTGCACTTTTTTCTGCATTTTCTGCAATTTCTGCACTTTGTGCATGTTCAGCTTATGCAACTTGTGGGTTTTGAAAAAAAATCGGCCTTCTGCAGTTTTCCAGTTATTTTATATGAGAGTTTGAAATTTTTGCATTGGTGTGTATGGGGGAATCCAGCCAATGGGGAGACTCCAGGACTTTCAGCCATTTGTGCTTCTGCCAATCAAGCACTGAGGCCATTTCAACAGTTTGACCAGTTTATGGAATATAATAATTTATGCAAAGTAACCACTTTATGGGATTGAATCAGTTTATGCATTTTAAACCGTTTATGCAACTGAAGAGTTTATGCCATTTAGGATTTATGAATTTTAAAGAGCTTATGCAATTTACATAATTTATGCAAATTAACCCATTCATGCATTTTACCACTTTATGCAGTTTATACAGTTTATGCAACATGACATTTTATGCATTTTACCAGTTTATGCAAATTAGATTATGCAAATTAAGCAATTTATGCAATTTGAACAGTTTATGCAATTTCTGCATTCGCTTCCCGCAATTCCGCAGTCAATCGCAATGGCGCAGCCATTGCATTTCTAGTGTTTTATATTTTTATCCTTAAATGACGAAACTGCGGAGAAATGAACGAGCTCAGTTTGATCAGGACATTTGGCAGCACGTTTTCAAGAGGAACTCTGAAAGAGATGCAGGACTTTGTGGAGAACAGCAGCGGAGCCGAGGCCCGACTTTGTCGGGGTGACAGAGGTGTTTCCCCGCATCAAACGCACTGGAACCCGGGGCGGATCCGAGGCTTGCCGCTGTCACCGGACACCCGGACGTACGGGTGACACGGAGTCTGAGACACGAGGACGTTTGAGGACAGAGATGGAAGAGTTTATGGAGTTGGCAGTGACGCATATGGAGGAGAAGACAGGAAGGCGTCAATGGTGAGTTGTGCTTTGGTGTCGCTGTTGTTGTGAGTAAAATGGCGATAACCTATAGCCTACACATATAATATAATCAATGATGAGAGTGGTGAATAGTCGCCGCTGCTGCGGTTGGGGAGGTGTGATGCGTAATAGCGCAGAACGCGCTTGGAGAGCCTTTGGCATAGCTGGACGTTCAGTTCCTCCACAGGTGTGGCGGGGCTGAAGATCCGGGGCTGCTTTACTTATTGCATGTGGGGCTAATTTTGCAAGTTTGTGATTTATTTCTTTGCATTTGAGTTTTGGAATCGTCATCGCAAAACACTACGTAAAATAAAATCGTTTCTGAATCGGGTTAAATGTAATGTAAATGTACATACCCTCAATGGGAGCTTGGGGGCGCTGTTTTAGTAAACGTCTTATATGGTCGTAATTAAGGGATAAGACAAACGACCACTTGTGTGGTATGGATTTGGAGGACTTGTGAGGAGTTTTACCTACATCTTGATTCTTTATCTTTGAAAATAGTCTTGTCTTTAAAACAATTAAAACTAGCAGTTCTATGTTAGAAGTTTTGGAATCTGAAGAGAGGCAGCAGTGATCTGATGGGGACATACAGTACAGACCTCATTCGCGAAACATCAGCCGATGAGTCAAAGTGCTGTTGACACGAGTTATACCAGTTCACCTTTCACAACCAGACACTCGGCCTAATTCTGAAACACCTTAAGAAAACATATCATATAGGATCCACACAGTTTTTCCTGCACTTTTGTACACATTGTTGCCTGACCTTAAAGTTGCACACACCTACTTCACTTTTATGTCATTTGCTGCAGGGCTTCCAGCAGAACATCGTAATACACAGCTTTCTGTGTGCTCTCAAGAGCCTCTTCTTTAGATTCGTATTCATTTGCTCAGCTGAACAGCCTTTAAATTTGAGAAAAGAGACAACAGTTTGTACCAATGGAATCGGTTGGACCACATGTGTGTCATTTAAGGCAAGTCCTTATAGAATAAATTAAAGATATGAGGGATATATCACGTAACACATGCATCAGCGGAGAATCACAACATGGTTTGAAAAGGTAGCACTGACCTCTCAGTGGAAACATTGACTTGTTACAACAGCTCTCAAGAACACAAGGGGTGCATATAAATTAGTCAGAAAAGTGGAAAAGACTAATGTCCAAATTACTGAGCAAATGAATGGGCGAAAATATGCAAATAATCAAATTAGAACAGAATATCATAAATAAGAATATCCAAAGTGTCAAAGTTAAAGCCACACTGCGGAGACTTCCAGGTGATATGTTGATATGTAGATGTTGATAAGATGGGATGTGGTAAGACTGGTGGGTTGGGACTCAAAAGTGTGTCGAGGAACCGTTTTCAGTGGGTCATCATGAGCCTTTCCCAGAAAACATTTACTACTTATCTGTGCACAAAAAAAAGTATACAATCACTACCTGTTAAAATGACTATTATCAGGCTATTATCATAATTTCAGCTTTTTGGGGCAAAGGACAATATTTGACTTCACATTCTACATATTTAAGTTGTATATCCCATATTTTATGTAATGTTTTTGTGTATGTGCTTTGCCTTAACTTCAACCTGATTGTAATTTCACATATCTTCTTTTGTAAGGCGTATTGGTCTACCATGTGTATGAAATGTGCAGTACTTTTCTTGTACTTATTAAAGAAATAGGCCACCGTTTTACATACTGAGATGTGCTCTTACCTTAGCTTAAACGAGTTCATGTGTACCTGTCTGGTCTTCACGTGTGCCCTCAGTCACGTAAACACAGCACAGACGGCGTTAGCATTTAGCCTCTCCTCTTCTCTTCTCCTCTATAGCTCCAAAAGAGGTGAATATAGAAGCTACCAAGCTCTTCCACGTTTTCCCTATTTAAAGGGACTATACGGAGTTTAAAAATGTTAAAACTAAGTATTAGTAGAATGATCCCAGACCAGTTCACCACAACTGCCTCTAAAATCCTGCACTGTCACTCAAAAAGGTGTTAATTCGGGTCCGAAGTCCGTCATGCACGAGCTTAAAGGAATAGGCCACCGTTTTTACATACTGAGATATGTTCTTACCTTAGCTTTGACGAGTTCTTTAGGACCTGTCTGGTCTTCCGCCGTGCCTTCTATCACGTAAACACAGCGCAGACGGCGTTAGCATTTAGCCTCTCCCTCTCTCCACTATAGCTCCAAAACAGGTCAAGATAGAAGCTACCAAGCTCTTCCACGTTTTCCCTATTTAAATATGGTTATGTGAAGTGTTACACTACAAAGTATAATTACACAAAATTAAACAATGTGGATTTTCTAAGTGGATAAAAGGGGGGACTATATTGTAAGGCGTAATAATACTAGGAGTAATTTGGCATCCGCACAGTAAACTGAAGATTACTGCGCAGTAAAGTGAAGATTACTGCACGGATTTCGAACTACTCCTGGTATTATTACGCCTTACAATATAGTTCCCCCTTTTATCTACTTAGAAAATCCACATTGTTTAATTTTGTGTAATTATACTTTGTAGTGTAGCACAAAGACCAGAGGTGGCAGTAGTGAGTATAAAATGACTAACTTTCATCTTGCTCCTTTAAATATGGTTACGTGAAGTGTTGCACTATAAAGTATAATTACACAAAATTAAACAATGTGGATTTTCTAAGTGGGTTAAGAGGGGAACTATATTGTAAGCCGTAACAATACCAGGAGTACTTCGGCGTCCGCACAGTAAAGTGAAGATATTACTGCGCGGATGTCGAAGTACTCCTGGCTACTTATTTATTGGGTGAAACATTAGGCAGTGTGGCTTTATACTAAGCAGTAATATTATATACACATAATACTGAAAGTTAATTATATTGTTTTAAATATTATTATTAGGCTAAGACAAAACATACCTTTCACCAATGAAATCCAACACTGGTATAATGATAATGAAAGGAAGGCGTTTGCCTGATGTCGCATGTTTACAACACAATCAGTGCCAGTCATTAACATTAAACTGTTTGAAACATCCGCTAAGGCCACTCTCTGTCGCCTCCATTAAGGTTCGCAAAGAAAGAGAGAGAGAAAAAAAGAAAGAAAAAAGTGGTGAGGTAAACAGTGTTCGAAATGCTTGAAAAGTGCCTTTGATGAAAAGACACAAAAACTTTGTGACACGCTGAGGTCGGGAGGACAATCCGCTAATTTAAGGAGGGCAAGGATGTCGCTTTTATGCTGACAGAAAGCACTCCATCTGAAAGAAAGAGAAAACCTTCGGGCCCCGTCAGCCATCTTCATTAGAATCGCGCTTTAGTCTTAATGCATTTCTCATCATTAGCCGGGGCACAATGTGTCACCCTCCTCTTCACAGGAGTATGTACACATTGTTTCTGTAATTGCCCAATGAAGGACAGACAAGTCGCAGGTAAAAAAAAAAAAGTCTGGTTTATTCATTCAGATGCAATGCGTAGGGACTCTGGGCCTTTCTCTTGTGTACCATTGTCGCAAAAGGCCACCTGATGTCATGGCCTCTGATTCTGATTCTGTGCGAAAAGTACATTTGCCAAAAAGCTGCTCGATACAGTGTAAACAGCTGAATGTTGCTGCAACAGGTGGACTTTGTGACTATCTCTAGTACATGAAAGGAGGTAGTGGAATATACAGCATACTGTAGGTGCAGCCCCAACATGTCTCTCACACTCACAAACATATCACCATCGTTCATGTGATTTTAACATATACACGTTTTCATTACCCCTGTATTTACAATTTGCATACTCCTTTGGATATTTGACTCCAAAGGAAGTAAAATTTGCTCATTTAAGTTAAAGTACTGATGTATTCGCTTTAGAAAATGGTTGTATTTAAGTGAAAAGCACAAATCATTGCTTGGGGACTGGTGATTACAGCCTACAGAACATTTAAAAGCTAAGACCTTCAAAAGTGTTTTTACCGCATTTATGTCACAATTTTATGTCATATCTTGGTCACTTTTTTCATCATATTTTTGTCATTTTTTGCAGCCATGTCGTGGCTTTCTTGTTGTGTTATTGTTGCTTTTCCAGCACATTTTTGTTGCGTTTTTGCCAGTGTTTTTGTTGTGTTCTTGCTTTTTAATTGCCTTTTTAAAAAAATAGTTTTTCATTGCTTTTGTCATTGCCTTGTTGTTTTTTCATCACTCTTCAGTCATGTGTTTTTTCCGCTTTTTATTGTGTTATTGTTGTTTCTTCCGGTACATTTTAGTTGCTCTTTTGCCTCTTTTTTGCTTTTTGATTTGGGAAATGCCAAACTGGACAAAATGTGCTCATTTCATATGGGGGTAAAGAGAGAAGATAATCCTTTATTGATCTCACAATGGAGGAATTCACTTGTTAAAGAGGTTAAATAAGACAAAACACGCAGAAACCTTTACTTTTGAGTGTAGAAAGTATTATATTGACCTTTCAAATGGAGAAAAGCTATTACAAGATCTAAACAAGAATACTGCTGCTACAGATCCTCAACCTCCTTACATTGGTGACCACCACTGATGTTCACTGAGAGTGATTTTAGATAATGACCTAAACAGTTGCATGTTGATCTATTGTGTCTCAAGGTGGCAAATACAATAATCAATCAATATCTAAAACTACTGTGTTAGAAACATCATCAATTGCGGATTTCAAAGTTAGTTACATCACTGTTCGTCTTCTTCAAAATATGACTCTGTTACAGAAGTTACAAAAGGACTTTCAGACTAAGATGTTATTCGTTCTCGACATGTATGGACATAATGGACACAGCTGAATCAGAAGTGAATTCCTAATGGTTGTTTTTTGGTTGTTTATACACACACTATGCAGTCTTAACGTAACACATACAGGTCTTCTAATACATCCTCTTGGAAATGGCACAGATTGGCCCCATTTGGAAGACGGCGCTGAATGTAAACTTTAATACCCACTGTCTGCGAGCCAAACAACAGAACTCAAGGGTAGCAGAGGACACGTGTTTGGCAGCTCTTCTTCAAAAGCATAAAGCGATGGCCACGAGGGGAGCAGTAAACAGATTAGAGAAGCTATTGACATTTCCCCGCAGCAACCAGGGGGTGTCGAACGATAAGGTGCACCCGCATCCGGGCCCCGCTCTCATCTTTAATGTATCACAACCAATCGTGGGGGAAATTCATCAATAACAATACCCCCCCCCCCCTCCCACAACAACCACCGCCACCACCACCAGTGTCGCCCTCCCACCTGCCTGCACTCACCTACCCCAGCTCTGTGCCACCATCCTCCCATCCTCCCGGAGACGCCGCGGCCCCTTGTTCGCCCACGTAGAGGTGAAGGATTTCTCGGCGGCGGGCGGCGTGCTTGGAGGGACTCCATATGGCCGGGATCAAAGGTGTCGCTGGGTGCATGGTTCTGCTTGGTTGCCAGCCACCGCCGTTAATTAGAAAACAAGATCAGAGGCGGTATTAAAATCCAATTAAGCCCGTATGAACAGATTGCCAAGTGATGTTCACTAATGCATTACTGAGCACCATGCAAATTTTAGTGGCAGCATTTGGCTTTATGTTGTGTGCTTGTGTCATTAAGGGTGTGCGAGCGTGCCCGTGCGAGCGTGCGCGTGCCTCCCTGTTTGTGCCAGGGAGCTGTGACATTGCCTGATCCTTTCTCTTGATACACGGCGATAATCTCATCTAAACAATCAGCGCTAGCTTTGCACAGCAACAACACCTATCCACACAATAAGATTGGATGATATTGCTTCTTACAATTAAAGCATAATTGAGAATACTGAATTATTGATCTGCCATAATTGAGTTCTCTTCATCGGATTTGTATGAGAAACTAATACGCTGTGCAGAAAAGGCAGCAGATTTGGATAAATTGTCTTGGAGTAGTTAGGAGTTTTATGGATCTATACTTTTTAATTTACTTGTCAGTGGTCACTCAAATATGAATCCTCGGGGTTTCATTTTGCAGTTACTACAGAATGGAGCTCTGAAGAAATAACCTTTGTCGAAATAAGTTGGCATTGTTAAGGACTCGTAGTCTGCTTTTGTAAGTACAGGGCTTCGGACCTCTTGCTTACCTCTAATAATAATAATGGCTTACACTTGTATTGCGCTTTACAGGCTTGTGTTAACAAGTTTCTCAAAGCACCACACTGTAGTCATTATTCATTCAGCCCATACTCGGTGGTGGTAAGCTACTATTCTAGCCACAGCTGCCCCTTGGGGTAGACAGATGGAAGCGAGACTGCCAGTCTGTGCCATCGGCCCCTCCGACAACCACTCACTCACTCACTACATTCTGCTAGTATTCATTACACTGCCATGGATTTGTTAGCAAGCTTATATTCACTTTTTCTTATCATGTCTTTTCCACTGTCAAAATCTTGACCTGCCCAATCTCTCACTCATTGTCTGTATCCACAGTGTAGATACACAGAAATATAATACAGCATGAATACAAAGCAGTTTCATTGTGACACAGAAGATACTGAAATGTGGATAGGACTAAGAGAATACAGTACAGTACGGAGCTATAACTAGGTCAAAACATCTACATTTTGACATGTATTGGCACATTCTGGAGTATGATTCTGGCCTGTCCTTCATCTCAGTTTCAAAGTATAGGGTCTTTAGGATGCTACGATGTCACGTGAACGCAAACTGTTGGATGAGGCCCATTTAAAAGATCAACTTTAAAGTCATTTGGCACAATGAGAGCCGATTGCCGGTGCCGCCGCCGCAGACAGACAGGGCATCTGTAGCACGGGGCTGACAAGTGGATGCAGCTGGTGGCCTTTTGCCCGGAGCAGCACATTATCACCGACTAGAGCGGTTAATGCGGGCTTCAATACAGCTCCTTTTGAGAGACTAAATAGCATTCTGATTAGAAAGCCAGGAAACCCACATCTGCAGTGCCGGAAATCGTCACAATGATCAGCCAGGGCGCTTTTGGCACAGTCTCAAGCTGGCTACACAAGAGAGCCGCTTAAGATCTAAATGAAGGGATGTGCACTTTTGAATTTGTGTTTTGAATCAAGTGCCTGATGATTATTAAAGCAGCGCTCGTCAGGTCAATAGCTATGTTAAGTTTTAGCCCCCCGTAGTAGCACTGGGCCTAACAGGTGGTGGGGATGTAAACAGGAGAATGGAGTGGGAGTGGGCTATTGTAATGCTGAAATTACAGTTTTGTTAACTGAAGGAACATAATGGCAAAAGGTGTTCATATGTGGAGCTGCCTACACTGCCATCTGCCTCCACACTGAAGGAACACGCCGTAATTATCAGAAGATACAGCAGAGGCGCAGACAGCAACATCTGGGGGGAGAACAACGGGAACAAAAAACTTCACTTTTTGGCAGATTTTTATTCAATTCAAAGAGAAACGTCTCACTCCTGTTCCCGGTCATATTGATTTACAAAAGTTGTTTATTGTTTTTTTCTTTTCGTCGTGGCATCTTTTAGTTCAAGAGATAGAAAACTTTGTAGTGAGTTTTCATTTTCAAAAGGTCTATATAATGTATGCATCCAAATGTATCCAAATGGTCTTGTAGGTGGCTACACAATATAGCTCAGTTTGTAGAGTAACTGAACTACTAATGTGAAGCATGATTCATTCCCTACACCCAACATTGATGTCATGGTGTCCTTGGGCAAGAAGACACTTATGGCGTGTTTCCACTGGCAGGCCCAACCCAGCCCAGCGCCCGGTCTACCCTGTTAGGCGAGCGTCCCCACTGTAGTCCCGGCTGATCAGGCATATGTTTTGGGACTTCTGGCTGTGGACAAAGTGTGCTGAACTGAGAGGGAACAGGCCTCACTAAAACATCAATAACTGTTGAAACAGGTGATTTTGCCGATGATAGCACAACTTTAGCTGGTGTTAGCATAACATTAGCGTGTTGCTTACCTTCAAAGCTCATCTTTTAGCTGCTTCTTTCTTGTAGTAGGCCTAGGTATATGCCTTGGCACCTCTGCATAATGCCATAAGCCGCACCGAAAGGCAGCATTTGTCCACATTGTTCTCATTGCAGGTTCACAAAACTTTTCATTGCTGTTCTCTAATGTGTACTCCAGCGTGTGCATCTATGGGGCTCCGCCCACAACAACTGCGGTCCATTAACAAGTGGAAACCCTCCATTCTAGATACACGAGAGGCCGAGAACAGTTTACGCTTATCGCGGGGGTTACGTTCTAAAAATAACCCGCAATAGGTGAAATCCGCAAAGTAGACAGTTTTTTTTTTTTTGAAGGCTGCAAAACCCCTCACCACACACTTTATACACTTTTCCCACTAGTTAACACGGGTTCTCTCTTATGCCTGGTTTACACTGTGCAATTTTTTTTTTGTCTTATAAGACTTTTGATGTCACATTGCACGATGTCAGGATGGTAAACAGCGTGAGCTGCTCTCGTCTCCACTGTGCGATTGTTCAAACAAAGAGACAACCGTAGCTAAGACCAAAGTTTTCTCATAGCAGTTTCAGGCTACAGAGGCGTACGTGGTGTTTATTCCCGTGGAAAAGTGCAGAGAAAGGTGTGTAAAATGCGGCCTGTGTTGCTGCGACTCTGGCGGTGTGCGCTGACACTGACAGAGATCCTCTCTGCAACGAGAGGATGGCTCACTCTACGCCTGGCCAATCAGGATCCAGAACACAATAAAAAAGCATACCAAACTGTAAACAGCGAGGCAGCAAAAGCTGAACCGCTTTATAGCGAGGGACCACTGTACTTCGACTGAGCCGTACTGAACAGAAGTATGCTATATGGAACCCCAGCATTACCCCACCTTATTGTATGTCATTTAGCACCTTTTGAGATTTCAAATACCCTGGGCCCAAACTTGCAGAAACAACAAGGAGTGAAGTCCTTGCAAGAAATGCAAAAAGATTATCTCCCAGCTATTAGCAAGGATGGACTTTGCAGAATTCAAAATGTGCATTTGAAGGCAAGAAAGGCAACACCAGGTATGTTTTGGCAACAACATTATCACATGGGTACAAATTAAATCAGGCATTACATGAGCCTTTAAAAACCTTTTCTACTTATTTTCCGACTTAAAACTGGTGAGAAGTATTGTAACATGCTGGAGCACCTGTGTTCCTCCAATTAGGAGGTGATTGGTGTACCAGAAAGAATGTGAATCTAGCTTTGTTGCCGCCAATATGGTTTTGAGATGGAGAAAAAAAAAAAACACCACACGCTCGCATTGATTTTCGCAACATATGGTGGTCTGAAATCATCTCTACCTTGTTCCTCCGTGCTCCCTGCTCCCGTGATGCATTACTGATTAGCGAATGAGAGCGTGTGCGCGAGCCTCTCAAATCAACAGCCTCGGCCCCGTGCGCTTATCGAGATGAATGCCGCTTATCCGTCTTCTGATGCAATCCATACATCACCGACACGCCCGCACTCGCCCGCTCTTAAGCAGCGAGGGGCTTTACAATGTTGTGAATAAAGCGCGTTCATAAAAGTGGGGCCGTAGAGTTTGCGGGGTGATGTACGGCGCGCTGTGGGGCGACACTGAGCTCCAACGGGAGGGGGATCAATAGGCAGTCCATCAGCGCGACACTCTCCTGATGTCATTAATGGAGAGTGGGCATCCTAATTCATACGACAAATCACCTCCACAGACGCTGCATTGATCTTTAATTAGAGGCCGCTGTTAATCACCTTTTACGAGTCTCGGAGCGGGAGTAACGGTTTGTTGTAGCCCAGTCGGTGACACAAACAGCATCAACAGGCTGTGGTTATATGGATGGAATAATAAGGAGGGTGACAAGAAGATCGCTATGTTATCACTCACCAGGTTTCACTCACACTTTAGCATTTTTGCCTGGAAGAGGGGGCTTTTGCATGTGAGTAGGTTAATGGGCCACAAACGCATTTGCACACATTTCATCAAACAGAGGAAAGAGATCTGGACAAAAGAGGCAATAAACAATGTGGTCAATTTCATATAGACCAAGGGTATAGGCAAGTTTGCGTCGTGGAGGGTCGATTTTCATCATTGCCAAAACACGCAAGGGCCGAACCTCAACATTGTAGCCTGAAGTAAAGAACTATTTTCTGCAAATGCCAATGTTTTACATCAGTGGTTCCCAAGTGGCAGGGCTTTGGGACCCACCATTACCCTCGGATGGCAAGCCGAGGACCCAAATAAAGCTGTAGTTTGTCATATATCTTATAAAAATAAAAATAAAATAAAATTATGATCAAAACAACCCAAAAAGATTCATTTTAACAGACACAGTTATTGTTTCCATGCAGATAGAAAATATTGAAAAAGTAGACTCGCGACCCACTGAAAATGGTTCCGTGGCCCACTTTTGGGTCCCGACCCACCAGTTGAGAATTACTGGACATTTTTTAAATACTGACACCATTTCTCGCATTTTAAGAGTACTTTAGCAGGTATTTGCTCTCTTATTTGCATAATAATATTTCTCAAAATCATCTTGGGGCCAGAGGTTCTGTGCTAGAGGGCTGGATTTGGCCCTTGCGCCTGACGTTGCCTACCCCTGGTCTAGACCATTCTCTTGGCCATAGACTTTGACACAATACATTTAATGACTTTTAATGCCTTGCGGAAACCCTGAGTCAAATCATCTTGGTGGGGTCTCCCTGCTCTGCTGCAGTTTCAAACACATCAAAACAGCTTATTCAAAGTGTATCTCCTGGGTTTGAGATGTTGTGCATTGTTCATGATCAGTTTTGGCACCGAGGCTTAGGTAAGTCCGTTGTCTTCATGGAACTCTGACATCAAAATATTCCCCGGACACAGGGACATCCAATGACCCACAAACGTTAGCCGTACGGTTCCTGCTCCTGTCATTACGCAGCTGAACTCACGGTTAAAAGATAAAGCCCCCACAGAGACACAGTGGTTCGTTATTGACCCAAAAGGTTGCCCCCCTGTCTCCTGCTTCACTGTTAGGGGGTGAAGGGTCAGTCTGCAGACAGCTCCATCCTTTATCCACATTTAACCCACTGCACTCTGACACTGACCCCGACATGTTCGCCTGCAGAGAATAAGCTCTCTGGGCGTCTTCAGACCAAGAGCTAAAGACTCCACACAGCGACTGGATGTGGTTCTACAATCTGCAATTCAAGCACAAATAACAGGTGGCTTGAATTGAGTTTTCAGCAAGATTTGCAATGGAAATACAATTGACAAGCATGACATCTTTCTAAATGCAGCAACAGTGCGCACATATATCAGCCTGTTGAATTGTCATGTCCAGGGGAAAGGTTGACACATTTGTTCAAAACAATCTGTTTCATCATTTGACCTATTGATTTACACATATCAGAATTGTTCTTGCACTAATAATTTTTGTTGTAATTATCAAATTGCAAAAGCTACAATTACTTTTGGTAATGAATCTGCAGAGAACCAAATCCCCTCTTCTTCAATTCTGTTTACACTTCTACAACAGTTCCTCTTATAATCTTAAACTGTTATCTGCCATTTTAGGGTTAGGGTTAGAGTTAGAGTTATTTTCTCCGATTACTCGTATCCATGTCCCAAAGCATATTGACTGGAGAGCTTACAGCCTTTATGCCAGTGTGAAACCTCATTTGAAAGCCAAGACCTTCTAGTTTCTTAAAGTATGTGTAAGGTCTGTGTGAGTGAAACACAACTTACATGACATTCCCTAACCCAAACCTATTCATAGACCAAACCCTGTCCCCCAGATCAGGAGGAAGGCAAGTAATAGGTTAAAGGTGCATTGTGCAACTTTTTGGAAAAAAAAGTTGATATTTGTGCATATTTGACCTTGTAGTGACCCAGTGGCTGTATGAGTGGTCAGCATGATGCCTTTACTTTCGACCACGGTGGTCTCTACAACCAGGATCAAGTGTTTTGTGGGTTTTCTGGTGAGAGGCTCTGTCTGCAGTGAAAAATCTACCAGAAACTCCAAAAACAATTGATCCTGGAGCATCATGGAGACCATGAAAGCAACGGCGCCATGCTGACCACTCATACAGCCGCTGGGTCACTTCAAGGTCAAATACGCACCAATATCAACTTTTTCTACCCACATTAAAAGTTGCATAATGCTCCTGGATATATTAAAAATAAATAAAGTCGCCACAAAAAGAAGGTCACACACTATGATATTTCGTTGGATCACCTTTAACTTAGCTCAATGAGCTTCTGATGGGAGAGTGTGATCACTGTGCACTGCCTTCTCCAGCACATCCCAAAGATTCTCAATCAGGTTGGCAGTGTAGTTACTTCATTGTGAGTGAAATGGCTTTTTGTTAACATCATTATCTTACCTAGAATGAAATACGTTACATTGCTCGTAGTTGCGTAAACATTTTGGTTTCCCTGAACCTAAATCTGGCTTTAAGGTAACGAGACAGGATTAATTTACAGGTTTCCATATCAATAAAACACCACTTATGTCCTGATTATACTTGTCGGGTTTATCTGTCTGACCTCACACAGTCGATCTCAATCCCCCAGAACAGCTACTCCTTTATTCGGCTTACAAGCGAATACCTTTGTGGTGCAAGAAGCGTATTATTAAGTTCACCACAGAAATACAGTACAGGAGGCATCAAATTCCATTACCTCGCGCAACTTTCCTATCCCTCTCTCCTTCTCTCCCCCATGTAGGATGTGCACAGACCAGTGTCAGGACCCGCCCCCAGCGTTACGGCAAATGAACGGCCCCGAAAAGCCTTGTGATTATCGCACAATAAAAGAATGCGATGGCTTAAAGGAGCAGAAGGGGAAAGCTGCCCAGTGAAAGATGGGTGGATGGTGTACGTCGCGCGGTGTATAATTAAGCCAGTCTGCACTTGATGAAAGCGGATCGCACTGGCGGGCCACGGTTTCACACACTGTTTGATTTTACGACATAATAACAGTCCAAAATCCAATGAGAAGATTTAATATTGAGCTGCGACCAAAGTGTGTGTCCAAAGTCAACACTGACAGTGGCTCCCTCGAGGCAGGAGCCGGAGGAGGAGGAGGAGGAGGCAGTGAGGGGAGGTATGAGAGATGGGGATGGGAGGGGGGTCCAGGTGCTTCGCTGAATCTCGCTGACTGTAGAGCTGTGTACCTGCGTGTGAGCACCTGGGAGGTCTGACTCTAAGGGAAGAAGACAACTGTGCAGAGCTAGACGTTGTGGATGGAAAAATAAATACAGTGACTTCAAGAGCGGACAAAACACACAGATATAACAAAGAAAAAGAAGAGGAAATCAAGTGGGGGAACGGGTTTTTATTTGAGCTTTGTTTAATCAGGAAAGTCCCATTTAGATTTCAGAGCATGATTTTCAGTAAAGTCCCTGGTGGGGATTCTGTTGTACAAGTTTTAGTACGTTATGTTAAGAATTATCATGCAAATTGTATTTCAGTGCCATAAAGGTAAAAAAAAAAAAAAAAAATCAATTAAACTCATGGATGGTATTGTGTCTCAGGGCTCTTTGAATCACTGACATCAATCTCAGACAGCTGTTATAATTAGTTGTCGGGTTAAGCCCAGTTATGGGAAAAACTACTGAAAAAGGACCCTCACCATAAGTAAGTAGACCGCCATTTGCAGCCGTTTTCTGATTGTGAGCATTCAATTAACAGTTTAGGGGAGGCCGAATAGACGGTTTGTGCACAACTGCAAGCCTCTGGAGGGTCCTACACCATGATGTTCAGGCGACTCCAGAGGCACCAGCAGCTTCAAAAACCTGTTTGCTGCTTTGTAGCAGCTGTTCTCTTAATCTGATGTATTTGTCTGGCTGAAACCGTCCTCATTGTGCATTTATCTGCACAAACCCACGTGTGCTCTGAATCAGCCACAAATCTATAACAGTATGATGATTACGATTGATATTTCGTGAAATATCGAAGGTTTTCAGACCAAGGCATTCAACTATTTCCCGCTTTTCATCAGCAGAAAGATCCTTTTTCTTTCCCTTATTGCTTAATAATGGTGAACATCCTTTTTCAGTAGTTTTTCCCTTAACGGGGCTTACATGACAACTACTCATCTGTCTGAGATTGATGTCAGTGATTCAAAGAGCCCTGAGACACAATACCATCCATGAGTTTAGTTGAAAAAAAATATTTTGATGGCACTGAAATACAATTTGCATAATAATTCGTAGCATAGTGTAGTTGGGGAAACCAAGAGGAAAGGGAGAAAGGAGAGAATAATCCAATTCCACACTGAAAGATCTCTGGCCTGGGAGTGAACGCGGCCCCCTCTCACTGTGCCACCATGCTGCCCACCAGGTATCTATAGATTTTTCTCTTTATGTGACCCCAACTCTTGTTTTTTTGTTATTTTTTGTTTGTTTTGGGGTTTATTTGTACCCCTTTACTTTTCCTGACATTTGTATGAATCAAATCCATACAGGTTGCGGCCTGTTCACCACTGTTGTTATAACAAAAAAACAAATGTGCATTTAATATAGATTTAAAGCCATCTCCAAAGACAGTACACAAACATGTTTATTTGCACTGCTGAAACCTCTGGCGTCCCTGCAGTTACAGGCCTCATAAATCATATTGCGGAGTTTCCAGTCGACCATAATTTGTCATTGCAGTTTGGAGATGAGCACCATTTTGATGCTCGACGACACGGCTTCACCCTAAATGACCAAACCTCCCAGAGTGTGGTTACTGCGCTCTTCCTCTTTCCCCCTGAGCTTAAGTCTCCGTCCTTTAGTTAGACGCTCATCGTGACCACACGTCTTTGTTCCTCCGGGTCACATTCTCCTCACAAGAACAGATCTGCCCCATCCCAGCTGTGGACGGACCACGCTTCGCCGCACGGCGCTCTGCACTGTAAAAATCACTGCGAGGGGGATTGTACTTGAAAAGAAAGTGTCGTAAAAAAGTTGTATTTACGCAGGATGCATTAGAGAGCATGTTTGAAAGCTGCTGTGTGACAATAAAAACACACAAACCTAATGATTACGCTGATTATTACAATTCACTCACAAGCTCACAAAATCATAGACAGGCAAAAGGCGGGAGAAGTGTTTTGCCTAACCTTGCCAAAGGACACAATGACAGAGTCCTCTCAACCACTGGAGCTGATGTCAAATCATCAAATAAACGGAGTGTAACTTTTTGGACTTACACGGAGCAGCAACAAAGGCATATATGGGATAATATTAAGAATAGATATATAACGAAAAATGTACAGTAAGATAAAAGGTGTGCTTGGCTATGACACTGATCTTCCGCCTTGCGTTTATTCCTACCAGGGATTAGTAGTGTCTTGAACAGTAATATATATAAATCTGTACAAATAAATAAGATTACATGGAGGACAGTGAGTAACTGATGGACTGGAAACATGTTAATGCAGTACGCTTCAGTGTTAATAAAGGATAACACTTTATTTTAGACTACCCATGATGCATCCCTTGTACCTGCCAAATTTAGTAGAATATGATGAGCTGTGTAACAATGTGTAACAACTTGTACCTATGGGTTGGATACACGATGGAATAATATGTATTTGTAGTTGGATGGGACATAATGTTTAACCATAACCTTGTCTTATTACATTATGTACCTGCAAAGTTCTAATACACATTATTCTATTGTGTATGTACTACATAGGTACAAGTTATTACAGAAAGTTACAAAGCAGATTACAATGTACTTCATTTAGTTAGACACAATGTTTCAAGGAAGTGTAAAATAAAATATAACAAAAAAAATAGACCTAGTTGTTTATTTTAGAATTGATTTAGTTGTCAAGGGTCAACTCAACTCAGTCAGCATCATACACACACATGCACGCACACACACACTAACATACTAGCAGACAACAGAGAGGGTTCACATTTTGTTTTGTTTTATTTAACACATATTTATAACATATATTTAATGTATCGATATCTGAGATCACAAATAACAACATCAACAACAAAAAAACTCCCACCTTAATGGACACAGATGTTTCTTTTGTTTTCAAACTGATTGTGTGCCAGTCATTAATAAATCACAAAGTATATTTAAATTCAAACATCACTGAGAGGGTCCCTTGGAATAGCCACTGATTATAAAACGCTCATATTATAATATTTATAGGGCTCGTGTTACTGTGCCCGGTACTACCACAGTCATTCGTTTTGTTTTACAGTGACTCTTCTGACCACTCTTCCAAAGCGCCGTGGGTTCATTCCTCGTCTCTATGTCCTCCTCGGTGTTCCCACATGCTGCAGCTGGGCCACATTTACTCTGGTGGGGTGTCGTTGGGCTCGGAGCGGGGCTGGCGTCACTGTCCCGTGGCCGGTGGCGAGATTAGTGACTGCCGCTGTCCCAGGAGGAGAGAGGCCTGGTCCGGAGCCCTGTGATCCAGCGGAACGGGCTCTGCGCAGTGTTCATGTGGTGTGTGGCCCGCGACGCCGACCACAATCCCTGCTGACACCCTGTTCTGTGAGGACGTGGTTTTACTGCGCACCATGATTTCACCTCCCCCCCCTGTTCCGCCGACGAGCATTTTGGGGGCAGAAGGAAATGGCACCTCTTCACCACGGCTGCTCAAGGACACTTTTCTCCCACGACGCTGGGCACGGGAAGCTCCCTGGAGGGGGAGGGGGGGGGGGGGGGGGGGGGGGGGGGAGCCCGTGAACAGGCCTGAAGAGGGCAGTTTACGATCATTAATTTTTTGTGATGTGAAAATAAGAAAAACGCTATGAACGGGTCTGATGGGTCACCTAATTGTGGGGGTGTAGGTCATGAGCCCTGCAGGGGGGGAACGTTTATTTTCGATATCAAACGTGGTGTTAAAAAGGCAGGTGACGAGCTGCCAGTATTCCAGTCATATGGCGGAACGCGGCTCTGTCCCGAGCGTTGAGGATTTGAGTCCCGGCCTCGACAATGTCTCTCCCGCTCGTCATCGCCCCTTTTCCAGTGCTGTCCTGTCGAATAGAACCTACAGGCAAAAGAGACACAGGTGTTGAGTTGTTTTGTTTAGGCTTACACAATGCTTAAATCAACAAAAAAAGGGCGGCAAAATGCAGATGGGGTCACGAGATAGCGAGTCCAGACACCACACAAGTTGAGACCAACAACGGACCGCCTCAGATTGGGGGACAAGTTCCTAATTTGCGGAGAGGGGAATTGGAAACTTAAGGTGCAGTAAAAGGTACTTCATTGTTCATGTATGCTGAAACTTATTTCCCACTTGTAGCGTGACAACCTGCCAAGAACCGCTCCATACCCATCTCCTCGACCAGCCAGTTAGGAGGAAAGGCCTGTTTTGCATGTTTTGGCTTGATGAGAGAAAACCAAGCAGCGGTAAACCAGTAAGACGCAAGGAGAGCATGCAAACTCCGGACCAGCACCCACACTTTGAATCTCGCGTGATGACCGCCATAGTGCAATCTCAAATTCATAGAAAGGAAAGAAGTGCGTAAGTTCAGCAGGCATCTCCAAACACATTGTGGTAAGCCTCTGATTATGCAACAAGCAGCCCTGAGTGGACCGCCCGGGCGAACCGTATTAGAAGATGCCCGGGGCTGTTGTATAATTAAAAAGACAACTCTCCCCGTCATGTCACGTTGATTGGTTCGATGATAGCCGAACTCAAATGTTTCAAAGCGGAGAGGAGAGGAGAGGAGGCTTTTTGGCATCGTCCTCTTAACCTTTGCGTAATGCCTAACATGTGTGGCCGGCGCAGACAGTAGAAATAGACTGTGGGATCCGGCGCTGATGAGGAAGGTCATGCAGGAGTTATAGGGCTGTTCCCACTGATTCACGCAAATTAAAAGAGCACAACAAAGCGAGAAGAGGACACTGCTGTTGCCAATATCGGCATCTGCGAACGACTAGCGCGCACATTCTCTCTCTGTGCAGTTAGCCCTTAGCGCATATGTATAATAAAAGGTGTAATGGTTCCTTACGTTACTTTTGGATGAGATTTTGGGGGGTGAAGTTTGATAGCCACGTGATGTACAGCAGTGAGAAGGTATAAAGCGCTCAGCTCGGATGGCTCCAGCCTCTGCATGCCGCTTGTTTCTTGTTGTGCAGTGTTCTTTGTGGTTAATTACTTCTCGCGCCACAGACTTCCCGTGCGTTCACTGAGCCATTGTGAGTCGCGTCTCCTTCCCCCCTTTTCCCTCTGTCTGTGGCCGCCGCGCCGAGAAATTTCTTGCAGCGTTTTCTATTTTGCCCGGGACAAAAACCTGTGGCATCTTCCCTCTTCAGCACTTTCCGCTGACCAAAATCTCCCAACATGGCACCCAGATGTCAGCCACACACAACAGCGGTCGGCGAAGTCATAATGAGTTTTGCGAAGTACCACAAACATTATCTGTGGAAGCCGCTGAGGTGCAAGAAGCGCTCAGCATCACAACTTAAAAAAAATAAAAGAAAAAGACAAAATTGTTAGATAAGTGTGGGAAAAAGTTGGATGTAAAAGTTATCGGACCAACAGACTTATCATTGTCTTATTGTCTATGATCATCTATGACAACTCCCCTCCTGGAACTGCCACCTTAATGTGGTGGAGGAGTTTGAGCACCCGAATGATCCTGGGAGCTTTGTTGCCGGGGTCTTCGTGCCCCTGGTTGGGTCTCCCATGGCAAAAAGGTCCTGGGTGACGGGTCAGGCAAAGAGCGGTTCAGAAGCCCCCTATGAGAGACCAACAGGCCTGGTTAGAACCATGAGGCCGTCCTTCTGTGGACCCACCACCTGCAGGAGGAGCCATAAGGGTCTGTTGCAATGTGATTCACGACCCGGCATCGGAAAAGTGGAGGAAAATGGATGGATGGATGGATGGATGGATGGAAGGATGGATGGATCTATGACAACTACTGCCATCACTAGTGTTTCTGTTGTTGTCAAATCCTCCAATGAATATCATCACTGTACTTTTGGCGCAACTGTGGTTAAGGTGTTTCTTATAACCAAAAGAGTTGGTGATTTAATCCAAGCATCAACAAGTGACTTTTTTTTTTTTCTTGGCCTGGGGGGTTTGCATGCTGCGTCAACACTTACAGAATTGTCAGATTAATGGACAACCACTGGTAAAAAGTGATTAATTTCATCTGCACCGCTGATTAACTCCGCTCTCCCCATGTCACCGCTGGCCTCAAACTCCTGGGGGTTACGACTCCCTGTGGTGTCAACGACTCTGTAACTTCTTCTTCTTCTTCTTCTTCTTCTTCTGCGCGCGCACAGACAAGAACTTGTGGATTTTTGAGTCTCTCTCCGAGTCGTTGCGGGAAAACCCAGAAGTTCTAGCCTGTGACCTTTTAAGTGTCGTAATCCCCTACTTCTTTGGCACGCCCAGATATCTCTTTCGCATGGGGCTTCGCTTTCCTCTCGACAAACTGCCGTCCGAGCTACACTCATCACTAGGGCTGTAGATGTATCTCTTTAAGGTGTCTGTGTGCATACTTCTCCGCCTGGTATCCACCTGCATGTTTGTTCAGTGTGAATGAGGTGTGTGCATATGTTGGGGGTTAGAGAGGCCATTGCCAATGTCTTTCCATCTCGAATTAGGGCCTGGTTAGTACCTAGAATACAAGGTAGCCTGTGTGAGTGAGGGGTTGTTGGTAGTCCATGTTGATCCAATTTTGTCGGATAAATCATAGGATGGATCCCAGGCTGCTTTTGAAATGCTTTCTAGTAAAGGTTTCTAGTTACTTTTAACCACTAAACTTTCCATGCTCTGCAACATCACAATGATTCAACCTTGATCTGCATATTGAATCACCGAACTGAGAAAGTTAGCTGCTCTCGTATGTGGCGAAAGTTGGCATTAATGACAAATTCTCTGTGTTTTGACTTTCCCCCCTGACAAAACCATCTTTCATTTCTTCCCCGGCTCTCGTAAACAGAGCGCATGCATTCTCCGGTCGCTGTGCAATGTCCTGGAGGCTCAAGCAAAGACAGGCTTGACTGCAGTTGGCCCTGGATCAGCGCATACCTGATGGGTCCCCTTCCTCGTGCCAAAACTCATTTATGAAGTATGAGACTGTCAACAGCTCGCGTACAAAAAAACACCAGCCCCTATGACTCATGTTCGCATTTGCATTGTTTTCCAAAAGTAGGAAAGTCACACACACACACACACACACAGCGGTAGCAGCTGCGGAGTGAGCAGGAGAGCGATTTGCTTCTAATCTGATTTCATAACGGACATGAGGGTGTCTTGACTTGTCCGACTCACTGGAAGAGAGCAATGTCAAGAACGCGGTTGTGCTTACTTTGGGGTATTTGTTGAAAGACTTTGAAATATTGATCTTCTTGTATATACAAAGGAAGTATGAAGAATAGCAATACTACTTTCTACTTCTACAACAGCTTCCACCATTTTTGATATTAATGAATAACACTCTATTGGAGGCCTATTCAACTTCAGATGTGGCCCTCAAACTAATCCGGTCCAGGCCCCCAGCTTATCTTTCTTTTCTTTTTCTTTTTTTACTTTTTATGTTGTTGTTTTCTTCTGTTCAGTCCAAACTTGAAGTAGACGCTGTTGTATGTGATCTATCATTAAATCAGACACAGTGGATATTATGTGCGGTGGGAAAAAGAGATGACATTTTGTGAAATGTGCAGCCCACATTTGGCCTTACAAAATCAGGCTCCCACAAAAATATAGTCGATTAAGCCTTGCTTTTGAATCACTTTTAGCAGTGTCCGGCCCATGAAGCATTTCAAAATGGCCAACGCCTTTGTTGAGGATATCTAACACAGAACGGACTTCGCACTTTGTTCCATTGGCTGAATAGACCGATCGACACTGCTGTGCCCAGATACATAAATAAAGGTAGAAATGAAAGCTGCAATTTTGTTGTTGTTGTTGTTTTGTTTTGTCTGTTACTTTTTTTGTTAATTGAGTTTCTTTGACAAAAGGTTTGACGACACCAGCTCTCAAGATTGCAATGAATTTTACCTTTGTAATGATAAAGTACATTTATTGCATGTAATGCTTAATTTTATATATAAACTATGAATAAAAGTGAATAATGCGTCGATACACTCACTTATAAGGGTGAGCGTTTTATTCTCCTGCCACTGTGAGGATTTCTCTTAGCAAATATAACTGACTCAACAACTTTTACCTTATTATGAAAACCTGTTCCAAATGTAGTGAAGGCCTAATGTTTTAACACACAGATGGAGAAAAAAACCTACAACAAAGGATCACACCGTGCTAATCGTCGTGATGAATGAAATGCAAAAGACGGCGTTGTCATAGAGCAATTGCAACATTTATTGAAGTGTTGGCTTTCTTGTATTGATTTTTCAACACATTACAAAAATACATATATGTTCCAAACAGCAAGACGTGGACTGTTTCGGAAACCACTTTTTTTTCCTTTTTTTTTTTTCTTCACAACAATGCACTCCCCCCCCCCACAAAAAAAAAGAGGAACAAGGAAACTATCATTTTTTTTGTACAAAGAGTGAGTGAAAAGTCGTGAGATATGAAGAAATGTATACAGTATGTTGCCAAATTACAATTGGTAAGTGCCATCACAAGACCTTCAACCAACCATAAGGAGAATAAGAGCGAAAACATCGTGTCTCGTTTTGATTAGGGGTAGTTTATGCACTATTTTTAGACCCACCCTTGCAGAAAGTCCACGGATTCTGACGTTTCTAGTTTTATATCCATACTCGGATAGCTTCACCAAACAAACAACATTCATGTAAAACATAAAGGAAAATAAAAGTTCAAAATGGCACCAAATTGCGATAATAAAAAAATAATAAAAATCCTGGTTTTCCTTTTTGCAATATTACAATTTCCACAATACAGGAAAAAAAAAAAGAAGCAAAGATAAAAAAAAATCCCTCCACCAGCATAAAAAAAAAAGTCTTATGGTGTTCAGAACATTGGACAATTTAAAAACTAAACAATACTTTATTTTCTTAAAACACGTACACATTTTTTTTTTCTTTTCAATAACTTTAACACTGTAAACGTTGTAAAGACTTGAACGTCCTCGAGGGGTTTTGGATAATGTGACAGCGTTTTCTTTACGTTTGCATCTCTTTTTTTTATTCTAGTATGGCTCGGGTTTTTTTGGCCTCGCGCAAACTTTTTCCTATAGGCGCGTCTACCACTGGATCTTGATTTTTTGCAGCCATGCATCAACACATGTAAGCAAGCCCCCTCTTTCTCCCCCCCCCCAATCCATGTAGCCATTCATTACAATGTATAACCTATGCCGTCACCTCTCGCTATGCAGGAATCACGTTGCATTTCGGAGCACTGTATATTCCTATCAAACAAAATTGGCGGCGATGGAAGCCGATGGTGGTCCCCCCCCCCCCCCCCTCCCAAAAAAAAAAAGCAGGTCAGAACTTTGCAAAATGTGAAGATGATTTTCGATGGTCGGGGGGTGCTGGGATTGCGAAATGAAAGTCGTCTCAATTTTCTTTTCATGTGGCTTTTTTTTTTGCGCCGCGTCTCCCGCCTCTCACGCTCCGCCGGTGTGGCCAGCCCATGTGCATTTGGGTACGAAATAACACACACTTTTCATATGCTTCCAATTTGATTTGAATGACTCTGGTCAAGGCCTTGCAACCCCCCCCCCCCCCCCTCCGCGTCCGCTCTTCCTCCTCCCCTCTCCGCCTTCATACATTTCATCAATTTCAATCTTTCTATTTTACTATATAAGACCAACCCCTGCGCAAGGTCGCCGAGTCGATCCACCCCCCCCCCCCCCGGTGCGCCCGTGAAAAATTACCATAACTCATATATTTTTCCTTGTACCCCGATTCATTTCGGGGGGGAAAAAGCAAAAAGAATCAGAAAAGGGTGTAATCCCCGAAAGTCGCCGCCGCGCACACTGTCTCGCAAATCTGTTAAAACCGTATCACTTTGTCGGGGCGAATGAACAGGCAAATTCGGTCTAAAAGCGGCTCTAATGCATGAATGTGAGCTAGTGGAGTGTGAAAAGACGCCCCGACGCATGGGGAGAGGCTTAGAGCGCGCCGCCGAGAGAAACACATGCTAACACACAAACTGATATGACTTTCATTTCGGAACGTTTGGAGAGGGGCTGCGGTTGTGTTTCCATAAAGATTCAATGCACTGATATAAGGTTAACATGGTCGAGCAAGAAATCTTAAGGTTGGCATCACTATTATTATGATTCTGATTGATCCTCCAATGATCCTCTCAAACTCAATTCATATTTGCGATACCTTTTTGCAGGTAATGTATTGCGGCATATTGAAGAAAGTCTGCAACTACTACACAGCAATAGACAAGACTTGGAATGTGCGATAAACAATTGAAACTGTGCATCTACAGTTCGTAAAGGTTCAACAGTCTTTTATGAAAACACAACAGCCCAGGATTGTAAGAAGGACTTGCCGTGGAAAGTGGACACGTTGGCTTGGGAGGTCTGAAATCAGGTTAAAAATGAAAAAATGCACGGTAGATGGATGTAGCATATACTGTGGGCAATGAAGCAGCTGGTCTCTGATTGTTAAGGTTTAGGCCATCTCCTAAGTACTCAGGGCAACTTTTGAACATATAAAAAAGAAAATATTTACAAACCATAAACAGGACTGTTCTTCTCACATTAATCACAAGTAGTCTTAACTTATTCAACATATTACATAGGGCGCTTTAGACCTACACTGGGAATGTTCTGAGCCTCCGATAAAGGTTCCTCCTTTTAAGTGCAACCATTTATTTACGTCCCGGATGAATCAAACAGGACAGCAATACAGCAACTGCATCAGAATAGTCGCATGCCAATATTCAAAATATTGAATCCCCTGAAAATTAATATATAATGTTGGATTTCTCAAATCCAAGGTGGTGTTTTATTGTCAGCCTGACATTCAGTGCTTTAGGCCTGGATGAGGAAATGGATTGTAGTCCGCTGCTGCAGTTAGTATAGATAGAAAACATTTTTAAAAGCATCCTGCTTCACACAATTTTTCTCTCATATGACAATATTTTAAAAGGAAACAAAAAGAATATTTGAAAAAGGGTGACTTCTTCCAGTTATATTTTTAAAAACAAAAATGTTTTAGCACACTTTAAAAACTAACTCCATAGGAAATCCCACAAAGATGTACCTGCACATGCCAAATATCATTACAAAAATCCAATAAATACAGAAATTATTGCACAGTAGAAAGGCTCCATGGATTCCTAACTGATAAAATCCTTAGACAGTTTGCCTGGATACGCCAAGATCGGCTCTCAGACAATTTCTTTTAAAGTTTCCCTTTGTTTATATTCTCAGGTGGCAGTTTGTGACAAGAAAAAGACAAACATTAATCAATCTCATTTCAGAGATAAAGATTCTGCAGCCAAGCCCCACAGCTCAGAGGTTGTTGAGGGAGTTTGTGTGCGTAAATGTGTGTCTAAGTGTTGATTGTTGAGGTTTTGGCTCAGCCTCTATCGGCCTGCTCCAGTTTGACCTCGCTGGCCATCAAATGTTCCCCGTGCCACTTCTTCATGTGTTTCTCCAGCGTGCTGTAGACACTGAAGGGCATGTGGCAGATGTCACAGCGGTACACCTCTTTCCCAAACTGGCCGTGGGTCTTCATATGGCGTGTGAGCTTGGAGCTCTGTGCACAGGCGTAGCTGCACAGGTCACACTTATAGGGCCGCTCACCTGTGTGGCTGCGCCGATGTACCGTCAGATTACTGCAGTTTTTAAACACTTTTCCGCAGTACTCACACGTGTCGTTCCTGCGGTCCTTGGAGCTGGGGGGTCTGCCAGGCCCGGGGCCCCTCAGGAGGTGAGGGGTACTGCTGTTGCTGCGACCTGAGGCGCTGCCTGGATCCAGCAGTTCCCCTGGCGGCGTGGAGAAGCGCAGGCTTCCCGTTTCTGAGGAGGAGTGCTCCGAGGAGGTGCCGAATGGCGACTGTCGAGAATCTGTGAATCCCAGAAAGGGTTCTCTAATGAAGTGGCGAGATGCAGCATAACCAGCCAGGAGCTGTGAGTACACATTCTCAGGGGAGATGAGGGGTATGGTTGGAGGAAGCTCAAGCTGTTCCTTCTCTATCTTGATCCTCTTGTTGTTGGATGGGTTGGGGCTGGTAATGGGAGTTGGCCGACGCTGGAACAAGCCGGAGAAGGCGTCTGCCTCAGAGACGCTGATCCTGCCGTTCATCAAAGGCCTCTGATCCTCTTGCTGGCTCCTCTCTCTCTCTCTCTCCTGCTCTTGCTCTGCTTCTCTCTCCGCCTCGTCCCGCTCTCCACCGTCTCCGTTGGGCTGCCTGTCCAGGAGTCTCTTGTTGGGGTTCAGTCTCAGGTGATTGTCCAGATGGTTGTATGGGCGCATGATCCCCACACCTCCACTTTCTCTGACTCTGTCTCCTCCCATGGCCTTATCCTCAGGGGAATGCCTTGGCCCGTTCTCTCGATTTTGGCTGAACTCCTGCGAGTCCTCACTCAAGTTTGAATCTGGACGACAGCCATTCCTCAGCTCCTCCTCTTCCTCCTCCTCTTCTTCTTCCTCCTCCTCTTCCTCTTCCTCCTCCTCATCATTGTCCAAACCCATCCCTCTACCATCACCGTCTCTCATTTTGTCTTCACCCTCTCCATCGCCTTTGGAGTCTTGTTCTGGGGAGCCACTCATGGAACCAGACTTGTGCATATGTGTTTTCATGTGCCTCTTGAGTTTGCTGGCCTGGGAGCACGCATGGTCACAGAGATGGCATTTGTAGGGCCTCTCTCCCGTGTGGCTTCGCCGATGGACAATCAAGTTGCTTTGGAACTTAAATACTTTGCCACAGAACTCACAGGATTTTGACTTAACCCCTTGGTTCTGGGGGTCAGACGGGCTACCGGAGTTATGACTACCTTGTGATGTGGGAGGCTGCGGGGCATAGGTGAGAAAGGCAGGGGGCTTGGACCCGGGCTGGAAAAGGGTGGGACTTAGCAGGCGATGCATGGGTGGCACTCGATTGGGAGACAGAGGAGGAGTTGGTCCGCCATTATTGGTGTTACCTGCTAGTTCCCTTAGACGCCTGGAGAAGTCCATCGAAGGGGGCTCCATGGGGGTCAGCCGCATCACCCTCTCAAAGGCACTGGGGTGCTGGGACAGCAGCCCCATCTCTTCCGGACCCAGCCGCTCTAGAGGAGGTCTAGGGGGAGGGGGAGGGCTGATGAAGGGTGGCGTAGCAGGCAGCCGTGTTTCCATGTAGCCTGGTGGAGGGGGATGTTCCCTGAGGAGGGGTGCGGCCATGCGCAGGAGGTGGAATGGGTTGTTGGTGTCGCCGAGAAAGGTGGGCAGAGGAGAGCGCGGCAGAGCGTCGGCACCCGGGGGTGGGGGTAGAGCCATGCGCGGGGTGAGGGAAGCGTTGACCAGGTGGTTGTCCAGGTAGATGCGGATGCCATGGGTGTTCTGAGCGTGCTGCAGCAGGAACCAGGCGCTGGTGAAGGTCTGCTTACAGGAGGTGCAGATGTAGCTCGACGGCTCATCTTTATCTGCAAAAAAAACAAGAGAGAAAGATCTGTTAATTGTTATGCCCCACACTTGACAGTTCCTGCCGAGTGTGTATTTAAGAATATTAACTTCACATAAACTTGAGCTGAGAGTATCTCTGCAAAAAAGGGTCTCTTGTGGGCTCTGTGTGCGTTCGTGTGCAACTCGCAGGGTGTGTGACTACAGGCTAATGCAGATGGTGGGTACTGCCCCAAGGCCACGACACATTATGCAAATTCTAATGTCAGCTAGGCTTTAATATACAGATCCATCTCGTCTACTCTGTCATTTCCATACGGAGACAGGAGAGGCTGCTTCAGAAAAAAAAGCACAGGGGGGGAACAAGAAAGCAGAAAGAATGGGGTGATGGAGGGATGCTGGAATCGGAGAAGACGACAAGCGCACAAAGGAGAGACAAAAATGATGGAGATGATGTGTAAACATTCAAGCCCCTGTGGTCTAGATCGAACTCTATGTCACACGGACAGTAAAAGATCTGGTGTGGCCGATCCTAACGTGCATTACTCCCAGACAAATTGCCCTTTTTAACGCTCTGACTTCATAACAGCAAATGAATTTATCAGTCACTATGGCGTGGCCCTCGTAAGCCTTCTTGTGGCTCATAAAAAGAAAAAACCTTGATGGCGATCCGTCTAATTCAACACAGGCTCAGGCTTGCCTTGCGTTAAAAAAACAAAAGTATTTCCACAGTCTTCTTGTGTTTGTGCTCGCGAGGCATCTGCATCTACTTTATCATCAGCAGCTACCGCGAGCCCGAGTCAAGTTGGTACAGTGGTCCCGGAGAAGCCCCCCGAGGGAAAAAACACAAAAATATAGAGGAGCTGCTCTTGCCCAAAGTCTTATGTGATCAAGAAAAAGAACCTTTGAGACGGCTGACTGCCTCAAAGCCACCCATTGTCAAGGAATGTAAAACACACACATACACATCCGTATAGTATGTGTACTCGAGGGCTATGCAGTACACTGCTAAATGATCTTTATTGCAGTATTACTTGAGTGAATATACATATCGCATGAAGCCACATAAGAGATTTAAACTTCTTTTTGCTAACAGCCTGAAAGGAAAATAAATGGCATCCTGCTTTTACACAATTTGGAGGGGGAACAAACTGCTGATGACTTTTGTTAATTTATTGCAACATAATACATCAATCATCACATATCTTTTTTTCCTCATATCTTAAGAGACCCTAAAGCACAGTGATGTTTCTCCTCGCTGGGGCTGCTCTGGCCTGGCCAATCTTTGACTGATCCTCGATGAGCGAAAAGTGATGTTGGATCACATAGTCCAGAAATGATTGCCCAATTAGATTAAATTACCTGCTGTCTTCAAGAGTGCTTATTATCCTTAATATCTTTCTTGTAATTTTGAAGTGTCAGTAATTACAAAAGACTCTAACACAACAGCGGCATGCAGTACAGAAGCAGGAGTCGGCAGTGAGGAGGCTTTTGAAATTCTTTATGTTTACATAGCATACCTCTCTATCCCTAATGGTCCATTTCGCGCTCCCCAACTCTCAAAAAGAGTTGGGGAGATATAGAAAGTACCTGCTGAATTTGAAATAAAGACAACCAGTTTGATAATTGAATCCATCTTCGGTCAAAGACTAACATTGTAGTGCCTGCCGTCCGTGGCCTGCTGCACAGATAAGCTAAAGCTGATGTTGGCTTGTGTCTCGTACAGGAAGCTGTTTTGGCGGTGTGATCACTTTGGCTTCCCCCGCGGGAGTAAAAGGGTCAGGCAAAGTTAATGAGGGTCTCGTTTAGTGATTCTGCCTGCTTTTCTCTGCTATTAGCGGGGGCGATCTCACAGAGTTGTCACTGACTGCCGGCTGTTTGCGTGGGGCGGGGGGGGAGGCACATGACCTGACTGGAACGCGAGCCGGTGTTGGGCATGTGTGCGCAAATGTATATGGATGTCTCCTAAATGCTTTACGCCGGCGTGTGTGTGTTTGCGTGTGGGGCGCAAGTGGCGGGCTGCGTGCCTGTGTTTAGTTTGGCCCGACATCACACGAGCGCTTGGCAAGAGCAGAGAGCTGGACGGCTTAACAGCTTGGACAGCGAGAAGAGGCGCGAGGGGGGAAGAGGAGCGCACAGAGGCGGAGGAGGAGAAGAAAGGGGTGAGTAAAGAAGTGGGGAGTGGGGCATTAGGGGAGCAGACGTACTTGGACACACACGGGCTATTTACATGTCCCCGGGGGGATCGGGGGCGGTCTACGGACTGGCAGGCTGTGTAATCCAATCAGCAAGGATCGATACGAGATGAAGATGCAAGAGCTTGAACTGCGGATTGATGAAGTTTTTCTAATTGTGAAAAACACACTATTGACTAAATGATATAAACTCCTCAAAGATCGAGTTGCTAATTAAATAATCCCATGGCCAAAAGTGGAATGGGAAAAGTAGCTTGACCTGCACCATCTAGAGAACTGGACTGCACTGTTGTGACCAGCTCAGTTGACAGCTTTGAAAACGCATTCTAGCATATCCAATCAATAAAGATAAGCTTACGCCGAAATGAAGTACCAAATAAAAAGGGAGATAAGACTAACAAAACTAGAAAATGGGGGGAAAATGGGGTATGAAAATGTTGCTTTTGTTTTACATCTGCTGGTATCAAAAAGCATGGATATGCAGCATGCACAGAAAGGCATCGTATTGCATATTGTTAGCGCGATACAATTTTTTGATATCGTTAGACACGATATAATTTATGTTACGCTCAGCTCCATCAGAGCAGCATAAACACTGTGTAGGATTCAGGGGCAAAAGAATGAAATATCAGCGCATTAATCTTCCAATAGACTGGAATTTTGAAGTACTTTGTCTGTTGTCAATTATATTGTCAAATATATCATTATCGTGATAATTCTTTTTTATATCGTGATAGAGATTTTAGGCCATATCGCACGGCCCTAATGCACAGTACTGTTTTCAAAAGGCACTGGCTGTCGTAAAGTAAGTAAGAAAAGTGTATTTCTAAAGCGCTTTTCGCAGACAAAAAGTGCTGTACAAGAGCACAGTATATTTGGGTTTAACTGCAACTGTTTTATCATCTGGTAACCCAAAGCAGGTAGCGACACTCAAAATATTGATACAAAAAGCCGGGGGCTTCCTCAGTAAAACGTAATTAACGCTTTCCAAATGTCAAAACATTTAAAATCCTGTTATACATCAAATGTATTTTAGCTGATTATATTTCCATTTGATGAAATCACTTACATTTACTGTTGCATAATTCTCAAAAATGATATGAAAAAATCGCACAACCACACTTTGGGAACCCCTGTCATAACTTTTGACATGAAGTAAAAGTAGTTTTATAAGTAAATCAACATTACTATTGTTTATTAAGTCTATGAAATAATGTGTATACCTAATCGCTTAACTGTAAATGTTAAATGAGTCTTCCCTCACGTGCAAAACAATCATTTTCTTGAAATGATGTCTGCCCGATCAATACCCACCCTCCCCCACTCCTGTACCCACACACCCCACTAACCTCCCCCCACCTCCACCCCCTTCACCGGCACCACACGCATTTAAGCAACACATTTGCATCCTGTCATAGCCTACACAGCCGTGCCATATGTTGTTAAAGGAAGCGTGTCTGCTAATAGAGAGGCAGCGGATGAGGGGGGGGGGGGGGGGGGTCGCTGCCAAATGACGGCCAAAGACAAAAATTGTTATCAACTTCCCAAATAAGAATCTCCATAACGGGGAGGGAGGGTCAAAACGCCGCCACTCACAAGCGCACAAACCTTGAAATGGAACAAAAAGGGAAACGCCTCTGACTCATGGAGCTCGAGAAGAAATGTAGAAAAGCCTTTGGGGATGGCACAGACAGAACCAACTGTCAATGATTTGTTTTATTTTTTAACTAAAAACGGGATAGAGACACAAAAAGAAGCATCCCTAAATTGAATCGCCACGTGTCTTTCAGGATATTATTGATGATGACCCCCATATGTTCGCGTCTTTCAATAAAAGCACACTCTAAACAAGGGGAAAGCTTCCCAATCGAAGACACGCGCATTCAGTCTTGCAATACATTTGATTCTTTTGTGCAAGGGTTTCATCAAAAGCTCATTTCATATCTGTTAATGTGCGTCTTGGCAGTAATTTGGAGATTCAGCTACCCATTAAGCGCACATAAAAGCCCTAGAAAGCAAATCTCCCGGGACATGTTTGCTTGATTGACACTTGACTAAGAAAAATCGTGCTAAATTATGGGTTGCAGGCCATTAGATTACGGCGCAGTGGAGATGTATAATGCCGTATACGCCATTGATTCTGCTGCGTGAGAGACAGGTCTGCACAGGGTCACGGTGGCAAAGTGTGGGACAAAAGTCTGAGAGCATAAAAGGTGTATGGTGAAGAGAAAAATGCAAACTGGCAATATAAGCAGCAAGGTCAGGTCAGGCTTACAGTATATTAACATCAAGACAACAACAAAAAAGGGAATCATGTAGTAAACTGCTTTTTACATGATTCCCACTCAGACGCACCCAAACCGTCCCCTTCCCCGCCAGTGGAAACGGGGCTTCTCGCTCTGACGGTGGCACACACACGGAGGCGAGTGTGCGTGCTGTCGCTGCTCACCGCTCACAGCCAATAAAGCCTTAGTTAAGGGGCGTCGCGGGGCCGTGTCATGCTTCACTTTGTGGCAATTACGCTCGTCTGCCCGACACTCAGACGGGGGACCCTCCACTGCATGGCCGCCAAGGTCAACTACCGGCTACAATACTTTCGTTCTCGTCAATGAGTACGGACCTAATCGGCCAATTTACGCCGTGCTCGCACACTTTGTAAAACACACACACCGAAACTCTCTCCAGCCCGTTCGTCGCCTGTGTCTGAGGCCAGGGGAGAAATGGAGAGAATACAGGATTCAGAGCAATGCAACAATCTGCTAATGTTACAGTCCACTCAACGCGGTTAATGCCTTTTTATGAGGCACAGGGAATCACACGCTCTGCTCTTCTGGCAATGCACACTGTCATTGTGTCGAGAAAAAGACACTACCAAACTGTGAAAGTGTGAGTGCGAGTGAGACAGGGCTGCTGAACGATTCCTTTATGTAATTATAAAGATGATTTCAAGAATACAAATATTACTTTTAGAATTTCAGAAAAACAAAATGTACACCTCTTGCCATATGATTATTAACTCGAAAATTTTACAGTGAATGATTACATTAAAAAGGGAAAAAACGCATTTCTTATATTCTGTTCTGCTATTCTGTTATCAGCCCTGGTTCTAAAGTGGAGAGATTCTGCATAATTGTGGCTTATAGACCTGCTTCTGGACACCTCAGCACTCATATTTAATGTTGCAAGTAATTCTGTTGTATGGACAGAAAGGAGTAGGGCTGGATGATATGACAAACAATTACAATTTTTTCATGATAAAATAAATACATGTTGCTGATTCAAGAACTTATACACACCTTTTATACAAACCTCAGCTCAAACAAAAACAATTGGTTTTCTCCAGTATAATTTGATTAGAGGTCGACCGATATGGGTTTATCTAAGGCCGATGCCAATTTTTGGGGATTTTTATTGGCCGATGCCGATATGCTTGGCTGACTTTTTGGGCGATTTTTCCAAATGTCTGGTCTATAATCCTGTTAAAACATAAATACTTGGCCACTCTAGCAGTTTACTTTATTCCTTTTGTAATTAAGTAGTTTCTGTCCCAGCTTTGATTAGTTGCTGTTAGCATTAGCATACTGCCGTTAGCATTAGCACACTGTTACGCAGTGATCAAAAATACAATTGCAAATGTTAAAACTAACTCAGCGATTGAATTGAGGTTCTGTGCTTCAAAATGACCATTTTGACTGAGGTTTAGTGAAACTTATATAAAAAAAAAAAATATTCATCTCGATGTTTCTCGGTTCCCTTGAGGCCTAGGGAACTGTGAGGCTCATTTTACAGCCCAGACTTATCTCTTTACAAAGAAAAAACGGGAAGTCTGTATCACTTTCGGTCCTGGAGATATGGGGATTTTTTTCAATATATTGGTCGATCGATATATCAAATTGACTTCTACATTTAATGCTTAAAAAATCTCCCAAGGTTCTGTTTATATTAGCTCTAAACCTGATGATTATAAAGACCGAGATGCACCGAAGTAAGTCGATTTTATTTTCCAGCCCGAGAAAGGAGAGAGTTTTGGTTTGTATCTCAATGTTTGGTTTTCATCTTCAGCGGCATGCTAACAAATCCATGGCACAGCTATAAATGCACTTCAGAGTTATATTACGTGACAAAAGGGAAATATGAATGCTTGCAAATGCTCCAAAAGTAGAAGAAAAAACAACCTAATCAAAAGAGTTTACACAACTCCAGGTATGTTTTTGACAAGGGATCGATTTCATAACAAGCGAACATTAATCATGATATGTCCCCTTTAAGGCCCTATTGTCTCATCGCCTGTGATCCCTCATGTGCAGTGTGTGGCCAGGTAGCGTGGAGGCAGTGTTTTCCCACAATGCCGCCGATGTGAGAGAGAGAGGGCAGCTCTTTGTCCTGCGCGGAGGAAAGCACAGGGCTAAGGGCCAGCAGCCTGGAGGAAGTTATTAAAACCCTGGCACATGCACGCAGCCGAGGTGGGCCCGTAATAATGCCCCGCTCTCTCCTGCCTTGTTTTTTACCAAACCACGGCGCCAATTAACTCCGTCTTCAGGGACCCAGATCTGAGCTTTACATCACGTTTTATTCCTTCCAGATTGCCTTTTATAGCCATTATTTTGCCTTAAAAAGTACAAACAAAATGCCAGTGAATGAAGGGGAGCCATAGCGTTGACTGTTCACATATGGCTAATGTCGAAACGGTGAAGGCCATGGAGCTATGGGTGCAAACATGTGGACTTGAGTTTCAGATAGCAGTTCCCATATGCCAAATATTGTCTTACACTGTATTGGAATTTTTTCAGAATCCAGACAAACAGTGGCAGTGGTGTCTTTGTGCCAGTCACAAGCACAGGCAAATGGATGGGGCCGGTAATGCAATGTCACTGAATGATTATCCACAGATTTGATGATGATTTTTTTTTTTTTTGGCACAAGAAAGGAGAAAACAATCTGAAAGAATCTATGAACAGACCGGTTTTTCAAATGCAAAATGTATCTGACAGACAAACATGCAAACTATTCTATACTCCCCATAATCAGGCAAAGGCAAGTTTATTTGTAGAGCACTATTTATAGACACGTGCTTCACAGTTACATAAAATTACAAGATGGCAGATACGATTACCAATATCTAGAGGTGGGTAGTACTCAGTTACATTTATTCAAGTACAAGTATCCATACTCTTCCTTGAGTAAAAATAATTGTTACTTTTTCCACTGTGAGTAAATATTTAAGCGGCAAATGCTCTCGTGCACCTTGTTCTTTGGAATTATTTTGTTTTCTGTATTTTAAGCCATTTTCTTGGAATTGCCTTTGGAAATATCACAATTTCTACTTTATTTAATGGTTTGTTTCACACAATATATGGTGTCATTGAAAATGAATCAGATGTTTTCGCTCAAACAGTTACTCACAGTACTCAAGTAAGATTCTCTTTGACTACTTTTTACTTATACTTGAGTAAAATTATTGGAAAGCCCCACCTTTGCCAATATCTACCCCCAAAACAAGCTCCTCAAGCACAATATTTAGATTCCTTTGCTATTGTTTTGCCTTTGAAAGCAAGAAAAGGCAAGTAGTTTAAGACTGTACAGCATTAGTTTGGGTGTAAGCACCGAGGCCACAGTGTTATGGTGCCGACATGTGGACTTGGGTTTCATTTATAGCGGCTCCACATTTGCCATCCCGCCAGCCTGCTTTTGATTTATGCTTTTGAGGTCCGCAGCGCTGCCCAAATTTACATTACGCTTACATTCGGGGGCTTTTATCAGATGTTCTAAGCCGGCGGGACGTATATTCAGACCGCAGAAGAATAACAAGAATCCACAAGCGCCGCTCCGACATGACAGGGGCGAGGAGAGTGTGCGGGGTAATGGACACTCACCGCTGGCAAATTAACTCGCAAATCTACCGGGAGAAAACCTAATTGAAATGAGGAGCATTTAAACTTGAGCCCTCTTACTTTGCATGCGAGTCGCTCTCTGAGCTCCGCCAGGTCGCTCAGAGTGTCGCTTAAGAAAAATAGATCTTTGTCTTCAATGGTGGAAGTGTATTAAAAGCCTTTGGAGTTATGTAATCATTGTATTACACTTGATGATCATTATAATTAGTGTTGTGGTGTACCATTGTTCAAATGAGCCATGGGAAAGTGACCTGTGAAGAAGCAATAGACAGACTAAAGGTCAGCGTATCCCTTTGTGATGTTGACTGTTATGAACCTTATTTCATTCTGACACAATATGATAAGGATAGTGTTGTCAAAAACAGCAAAGAGGATTCCTGGTGCCATCAAAAATGATAAACCAAAGAAGAAGAAAATGTATGGTTCACATAAACATTTGGATACTATAGATGTATTTTCGCAGCTCTTAACTGTACTTTCTAATGTTGTTGTTGCTTAATGTTACTCTATGTGTTACTCAAAGTGCTTGGATGTCGGGGTGTGGACACAGCAGAGCGCAGGTCGAGGCTGTAGGCGTCTTTGATTCCACGTTCCCCCTCGATGTGTGACCGTGTGCACTGCAGCATTCCTGGGCTTCAGCTCCACTCTACTGCTCCTACATTCCATCAAGGGCGACAGAACGCCACCACTACGGATTTGCATACAGAACAAAGCCGCCCGCAGGCGAGGCCACTGGGACGCCGAGCTGCCCCACGGCTCCTCCTCTACCTGCCCCCCCCTCCTGCCCCGTGCCCCGCAGCTCCCCCACCACACACACACACACACACACACACACACACACACACACACACACACACACACACACACACACACACTCCGCACCAGCCCTGGGACCGCGGCTGCACCTGTCAGGGGTTAGCTGACACCTCTGCTGCTGGCAAAGCATCTCCTCATTAGCATGGCTGTGATCAAGGGGTCCCCGGGGGTCCCAGCCTGCTCACCTCGTCCTCCTGCCCCCAATCCCCCCCCCCCCCATCTCCACCTCTCACACGCACCCCTGCCCCTACACTCCCCACGCCCCCACCTCCCACACCTCCATGTTCTGATGACTTGTTTGTCATGCACCGAGCTAATCGCCAGACATCAGCCGCTGCGTGCACGCGTGTGTTTGTGCCCATCTCATTCCAGGTGATAACGTGTGGTCAGCGGGCCATGTCGTCCTCTAGCGATGCGAAAGGGAACACTTTGTCAGTTTGTATCTGTCATGTCTTGACCTCGGCACTCAACACTAAGCTGCTGACATTCCCCTTGTGGACTGCGGTCAAACAGGCACGCTATAGTTACACATCACTTAGTTGTACAAGCGATATGTTGCTTTTTGCCGGTGTATTTGTACGGCCTTCAAAATGTGTACTGTCCCGAAGAACCTCCTTCTCCTTACTCCCCATCTTTTGTGTCAAAGTTATGTGTCATGTTGCTGACTTCAGGTATAAAGTGCACTTCTTGTTGACACATACCGTAATTCGATAATATAACCTAACTACTCGTTGTTAGCACATCAAGTCTACACCAAGGCAGTCACCCTTTACCGTCATCCTCCCTGGCTTTATAAGGTAACTAAAAGTGCCCATTATTAGAGTGAATGTGAATGGCTTTCTTTCTGTCTGACTAAGCAGTCCAGGATTTGTCCATGAGGTCCACATATGCACCCCAAAATAACCCCAAACACCCCCCACTGAATTCATTTACTCCAATCACAACCTGCACTTTTCGTATTGTTCATTCAACAAATGTCCGCAGCTACAACCACAGGCCGAACCATACATCACTCCTCTACACCTAGTGACGGCAACTGATAATTTTCTCCCTGGGGTATAGGATTAGGCCTGGGCAGTTAACCCGTGACCCCGGCCTGTCCGCACGAGTTTGGGTGGACTATAGTAGACATGGGAGACGAAGGGCTGAGGAGGGAGGGGGAGATCCAGGGGAAGAAGGGTGGTGGTGGTGGTGGTGGTGGGGGTCTATGGCTCTCACACGAAGGGACTGGCGCTAATGCTAACTCAAACCAGCTACGTCCTGCTAACCATGTGCACGTGTAGCGCAGGCATCTCACAAGCTTCTTCGCGTACAGTATTTGTGCAGGAATAGACGCCCGGCTTGTAGTTGTGTTTTTATTAGAGGCATTTATACTCATCAACCAGTCGTCTATTTCTGTTATTAGAAATTCTATCTATCTGTCTGTCTGTCTGTCTGTCTGTCTGTCTGTCTGTCTGTCTGTCTGTCTGTCTGTCTGTCTGTCTGTCTGTCTGTCTGTCTGTCTGTCTGTCTGTCTGTCTGTCTGTCTGACAATCCATCTTGACTCAACGGAACTCTCAGGAACTATACTCTAAATGGTTCTCAACTGATGGTTCGGTACCCAAAAGTGGGTCCTCGAACTGTTTTTTAGTGTGTTTCGAGTCTTAGAAAACCTTTCTTTTAATATTTATGCCCAGAAATGTATAGAATCACCAGTAGAGTCTGATGAAAATGACTGTTATCGGGTTGTTTTATCATAAATATATTTCATATATATATATTTCAGCTTTTTTCTGTTATTTAAAGCAGTACTAAGTCTACAAATCATTTTCGTTGTCCCTCTGGGGGTAATACAAGTGTTCATAGGATGATTGGGGGGTCTTTCATCTCCATCTGGTGTCTCTGGCCAGAAAACAATGCTTGCAACTTACCCTGCTCTGACCCGGAGGCGCAATACACACTAATGGAATCACGAAGAAGAAGCTAACAGGCTAACGGGAAATGCTAACTGCGGGCTAGTGCCACTTTAGCAGTGTTTACAGCCAAGTGAAGAAAAAAAAAAAATCTCCATTGTGTAATTGGGTTGTGGCTCAATACCAGTTGAGAACCACTGCTCTTAAACAATTGCCATTTACTTTAAGTTGTGTCTAGGGGGACTGTGCATGGAGACAGGATGAAAGTGACAGTACATGATCAGTGGAAAGCCTCATTGTGGAGTTACAACCTCTGGCTCGGTTTGCAGGGGTAACGGAGACCAGAGAACGAGGGCCAGTGAATTAAGAGTAAGAGGAGCTTTATAAAGTGCATTAGACTAAGCCCCGTAGACCTGAGTCATCATTATCAGCTCCTCTATGTCCCGCGGACTCAGTGGGCTTTTAGAGGCTGCTGTCAGCCGTGTGACACTGACAGATACATCAGGCTAAACTGGAGTTGCGGTTTCAACAAAACACAAAGAACTGAGGAGGAGGCAGGCATGAACCGTAAGGATTGTAATACACTGCCATATAGCCTGAAAACAAAAAAAGACGCCACCAAAGTTTGAGCCTGATGAATCCTGGCTTTGTCATCATGGAATACGCCCGTGCCATCAGGGAAGAAAGCCTCCACTGATGGAATATAGTTGGTCCCTATCAACCTAAACAATGTGCAAAAGTCTGAACTTCAGATACCCCTGATCTGATCCTGAATGATGAGGTCAAAGGCTGAGAAAACGATAGATATCTGTAATATCTGTTCCGTGGAGAGATTTGACTGGTCTCGAATAGTATCTCAACTCATATGGCTGCCATTTTTTTACTTTTTCAGGGATGGTCGCATGGAGATCGCTTAGATCTTTAAACCTTCATGTCCCAACCTGATGCATTAAAGTTGGTAAAAAAAAATGCATGTCACATAACACAACGACTGAATTCCAAGGCAAAAGTACAATGCTCTGTCAGTGTCCCCATACGATCGCACAGTTAATCAAAACATTGTCATCATCAGTAATGATCTGAAATGCTCTCCTTTGGCTCCGAAGTTCAGTCCATAATACAAAAACATAGAAACTGCAGCGATGTTTGTTTGAGGTTTTCCATCAAAATGAGCTCCTGTGGCCCTCTGGGATTCGCACTTTGTCCAGAAAGTCAATTTCCTTTGCATAGCCAGCGAATAGGAAATTAACATTGACATATGAGTGACATGCGAGAACTGCAAGTTTAATAAAAAAATACTCGGGCGGCTCAGTCATTTTATATACAGTACAGGAGGGTGAAATTTAAATACTACGAATACCTTGGCTTGATATTCTCCGTACTGAACGTTGAACTGGCGCGGTCCGGCGGCGTGTGCACGGGGGGGCTATCGTGTGTGTGAACGGTGCCGTAATTCTCGGAGCAGTAGTAATGGTCCCCAGCTGTCTTTGCCAGTCTCATTTAACTAGCTGCCCACAGGAAAATACCATGGGCCCTGAACACAGCACAGTCAGCGCGCTATAAAACTCACGTGGTCTGCAAAAGGGGGCACGCACGCTCGTCCACGCACTATCGAGACAAAAGAGACGAAACAAAAGAGCTCCAGCCGTGGTAAAGCAGTCAATGGGGTTGTGCAAGATGAGATAATGCTTTTGCACCCCAGTGGCCCAGTGGGTAAGGCTGCTGCACATGCACACGAACACCTCGGAATTAATTTCTCCGCCCTGAAAAGTCAAATAAGTGAATCATGAATTAATTACTACAACTGCTATTACTACTACTGTACTTCGTGACATCTGTGGATACACCTATACATGACATCGAACTATTGTTAACCTCTTACCCGCCGCCTAAACCGAGCACATATTCTCCAGTTTGGCTTAATCCAAATCGAAACCTTCAAAATAAAAAGCATCAAAATGGCGAGGAAAAAACAAGGAGGAAAACCCAACAAAAAGTGACAAAAGAGTGATGAAAAAGCAATGAAAAAAGCTACAAAAAAATTGACAAAAATGTGCCAAAAACTTGGCGACAACATGGCAAAAAAGATACAATCACTTTTGTAGGTCTTAGCTTTCAAATGAGACTCCAGTCGAGACATTTTTAGATTCGGGTAAAACCGAACTGGAGAAAATGTGCTCAGTTCAAGAAGAGGTTAACCATCTTCTCATCTTCTAGGAATCTTGTATTAGCATGAATAAAAATACTAAGGTGAAGGTGTTCAACAGTACTTTACAAAGCCATAAGTTGTTACTATGTACTACTCCTATGTATGTAGCCCTTACTTTATGCTTTTGTCTGTAGAAACCATGTGATGAACTCCATTCTCAACACAAATAAGCCTTTAAATCGTTTGTTATGAAAGAGGATTAGAAATAAACTTGCACTTGCCAAAACATCCTCAGACAGACAACTACCTGGAAGTCTATCCCGTATTATTACTTTGTTGTAATTGGACAAAATTCACATAAAAAAGTGCAATCTGGGAGACCTCTTTTCCTGGCCAGGTGTATCTTTCATTGCTCTTGTCCTGTTGTGTGCGATCCAGCGAAGGGCCGGCGGCGGCAAACCCTTAATAACCACCGCATTGTCTCCAGATGAATTCCTTCTATTATGAGCGGCCTCAAACATGCTCGGGTGTGCCAAGTGTCTCTCTCTTTCTCTTTTTTACACCTATACCCTTGAATTATAACAAAATGAATTGATCTCTCATCATCAGCGCGTCCAATAAAAGTTGTGGGAGTGTTTCCTTTTGTCATCGAACATTTTCCAGTTAAATGAACCGAGCGTTGCTTCACTTTCAAACACACCTTTTCATGAATTTCTTTGAATTACTGGGCTCTGATATTTGTATTCTTAATGTGTGTCTATACCATCAACCAAAAGTGTGATTCTTTTCATCAGAATATGTCTGTTTGTGTTCCATTCCTGATTTTGACCCAGAAAATTCCTAATGACTTTCTTGATTTACATTCATTCATTTAATCCCTTGTCTTTTCCCTCAATGTTCTGTCCAATTCTGTCCCTTCTCCCCTCTTCCTCCTTCTCGCTCCGTCTTTCTGGCTGTTATCACGCTGATACATTTCCTGCTCCTGGCACGGCTCCTGCATAGCTTATGGTTAAAGCAAGCTTTCATCTATCCACTGCCTTTAGGACACATACACGCATACATTCAGCGGTGACTAGCGCCGTTGCCCCACCACACCACAGGCCCAGACAAGCTCCGCTGGCACCAATCACGCTGATAACATCTCGGGCTTTATTTCATTTTGGCTTGGGCCGCTTTGCTTTGGGACAGGCGCGGGAGCAGGAGAGGGCTTTCTGGAAAACTGTGAGTTATGCCAATAGTAAAGAGTGCGCAAAAGGGCCTTAACCTTGAGCGGTAAACTGTCTGCGGTGCCATGGACGGACATGACGGCGCACGTCTTTCTTTTTGAAGCAGTACACAAGAACAGGCTGAACAGCATGCTACTACCATCACTGTGACAGATTTTTAATTAAGGCACTTTGTCTTAACGTTTGTACAATTTGACTGCTATGATTTTGCCAGCTTCGATTAAAGGGGAAATAACCAGCAAATGTACATTTTTTTGTTGCTTTTGACCAGTGTTCCCTCATACAAAACACAATACATTATTTTGCACACAATTTTGACCAATCTTCGTCTACTGCTGAAGGGCTCCAATCAAATTTCCTGAATTTTACTGCGTGTCATAAGTGTCCTCCACATATTTCCAAACTCTTAAATCATCCCTAGACATGCTCTGACGAAGTGCGTTCATCACCATATATTTGTCAGCATGCCATTAGACACAAATTGGCGGCTTGTATCTTGTTTTTTATCATATGCAATTTCCCCTGCTGCCAGCGGAGGGTGCTACAAGCAACATGCAAGCACATTAAAGAGCAGTGCAATTAGGTTTATTAATAGTTCCCCTAATAATATAATGAAATGTGTTTTTTAAAGCCAAGACCTGTGTGTTTATTTCATACCTTGACCAGCAGCAGCCGAAAACTGTCAAGGTATGAAACAAACAGAGAGGCCTGGGTATAAGAACAGGGTGTCAACATTAAATAGCAGTATCTACTTGTCAAGTGTATCAACAAAGTGTAAAAATCAATGAAGTGCCAAAATGCAGATTTACAAGTGACATGTATGCATGACATCACTCATGCAGTATCTTTATCTAGTGAACTAACAATGGGTAATTTTAACCCCACTTATATTTCAATTATTAACATTAATAAACAAGAGACAGACACCCTTACAGTCTTTCAGTCACTGTACAAACACCTCTCTCTTAATTGCATTGGCTCACAGTATTTTCAAAAAACGCTTCACAAATCCAGAAAAAAGGGGGTTCCGCAAGGCCCCGTCGTCGCGCATCCAGCCCGCAAAGACGAAATCTCTCAGGGCAAGTAACATAGGAAAAAGAAAACGCTACTCATGTGTTCGCCAGCCTCCCTCTCAAGATAATTGCGCGAGATAAATAAATGGTCATATAAGTGCAGGGATTGTAAGGGCACCATGAAAGGCTTTCGATAACTGTTGCGGCGGAGCTGGCTGTAAAATGCAACTATAAAAGCCCCCTTTTCCTCATTTTCTTGCGCCACAATCAGAGCCTAATAAGATAAGAGCAAAGAGAACAACAAGAGAGCAGCGTTACCATACACAAGCTGACCGGCTAACAAGCGCCATCTCTTTTCCCGCTTTTCACAAATACTAATGGCAGCCTTTTGCTCCCAAAGTCAACACGCTACTTTTCAACAGAGAGAGAGAGAAAAATACATAAAAAACGCTATTGAATGCCTCCGACAGAAATCTTCCCATTAGACCTAAAAGTGGGGTGTAATATGTTTTGGCTCGCAAAGGGGATTTGACTGTTTTTTATGCGAGGCGGGAGTGTTTCCAAAACGCTGGCTACATGTTGCGAAGCCGGTTCCCTCGCTTGTGTTTGCGGCGGCCGGGACGTACACATATACTGTAATTTCCTAAGGGCCTGTTCTAGAATTTGTTCAACGCAGGGAGAAAGAGAACACCTGCTGTCGAAAAACCGGCTACAGGACGTTGTATTACAGTCATTATCGACGCTTGGGCGAAAATCGCAGAGACATGCATACGTCCTCACTGATGGGAAATGATGCACGGTCCGGCAGGGTGGGTGAGATCAGAAAACGTGGGGGAATGCCAAGATGCTTCTGGTGGTTCGGTAAAGATCTGTGTGGTGGGGGGCGAGAGACAAAGAGGATGGTCGCTCGGCGTTGCTTCAGTGGTGTCTTGTAATTGCTGTTGTTTTGTGGATGCGAGATGCCAGGTGGTCGGGTCTAGGTTGAGCAACAAGTGCACAAAGAATGAGGTCAGCCGACTACCTGAATATACTGGATGACCAGGTTATTAGTCCATCAATGTTGTTTTGTTCTTCCCTGTTGGTAATGCCATTAGTCACTAAGCTCAAATTTTAAAAGATGGATTAGGATTGGCAACCACAGATACCTTAACCTCTTAACCCCTGTCTTAAAGAGACAAGATGCAAGTTGGTCATTATATACTCACTACTGCCACCTTAGGTCATACGTGTAACTGCAAGTTCTATACAAAAGAGACTAGATGCAAGTTGGTCATTATATACTCACTACTGCCACCTCAGGTCATACGTGTAACTGCAGGTTCTATACTAAAGAGACTAGATGCAAGTTGGTCATTATATACTCACTACTGCCACCTCAGGTCATACATGTAACCGCACCTTCTATAATAAGCTCGTGCATGACCGCAATTCGGACCCGAACACCTTTTTGAGTGACAGTGCAGGATTTTAGAGGCAGGTCTGGGCTCGTTCTACACATTAGGACATGGCTGGAACATGTAGGGGGGTCCCTTTAACCTTAAGTGTGTTTTCTCCAGTTCAGCTTTACCCAAATCTAAAAGGTTACAACCTATAAGCCAGTAAAAAGCCTCATTTGAAAGCTAAGATCTACAAAACTCATCTAAACAGATCTTTTTCCTTGTGTTGCTGCCACGTTTGTCATCACTTTTTGCTCCTTTGCTTTTTTGTTGCTTTTTTGTCACTTTTCGGTGGCTATTTTGTGGCTTTTGTGATTTTTTTTGCCAAATTTCATCACTTTTTGGTCACTTTTCTGTCACTCTTTTGTCGCTTTTTTGTTGCATTTCGGTCCCTCTTTTGTCACATTTTTGTCCCTTTTCTACTGCTCTTATGTGGCTTTACTGTTGCGTTTTCGTCACACATTTTTACTCACGTTTTTGTCGCATTTCCATCCTTATCTTCATCTAATTTTCGTCGCTATTTTGACACTTTTTTCCGAGAAGCTTTCAGATTTGGGTAAAGTCAAACTGCAGAAAAATGATGCCCGGTTCAGGTGGGGGTTAAGAGGTTCACCCGCGCAGAATCTTTGGGATGTGCTGGAGTTTCTCCGACCACTGTCTCATCATCAATACAAAACCCAAGTGAATAATCTGGACTAAGACTGCACTCACATTGACTCTACAGGTCATCTCTGTCACATTACCTTTTGGCATTAAGTTTGTGAGCCTACAACAAATTCAACAGCAGAAACTATAGCAAGATTATTACCCAGAATGAGAATGACCAGAGACATTTAGAAGTCCTTGACACTTCCTGTAGAGATGTCAGTTATTTTATGTCATCGAACAGACAAATTGTGAAGCTAATCAAGATTTAAAGGTATACAGATAATGTATATGGTTTATCCATCATTAACACTCTATTTAAAAAACCTTACTTTATATGATTCTGCATTTAAGTCAGATGTTTTTCCCCAAGAGGAGCCAGCTTGTTAAGTGTCCCCTCTATACGTTAAAATCAAATGCCGTTTCTTCGTATTTATTTGTTGATCATGCATTCAGCACTAAAACCCTCCACTCCGCTGCATATCGAGCTCCCACGGGACAGATAAACGACCGTCCCGACACGTTCGCCATAGCGGCAGAGTCATGGTGTGAGATTCTTAATAGCTCTTTAAGGCAGAGGCTGTTAAGGAGCAAAGGGTGCGCACATCTGGAAGGCACCGACAGCTCCGGCACATGCTGAAAGTTAGCGGTGGCGCTTGCAGTCCAAATTAGTGGCGAGTTTTATTCCCCCGCTGTGGTAGGAAAATATCAAATCTGCTGCCATCGGAGCGTCATAAAGCTCGTTGCGGAGCGTTTGATGCCTTCATGTGGGAGTCTTTAAGCATGTGTGAGTGCTTGTGTGTGTTTGCGTGTGTGGACTTCAGCAGGGCCCGTGTCTGACCATGTACACATTCCATAAGTGTAGATTTGCGTAGTGTTTCCGGTCCGTTCAGGTGATGGTTTTACGTCTTATTGGAGCAGAGGTTTGGGTTCAAAAACCTGTAGATTTTTCTCATGTTATATTGAAATCTGATACTAACAACGTTCAAATGATTATGACCATTGAAAAAATATTTGCTCAGCTCAATATACTGTAGAGACTGTAGATTAAGTTTTCTATATCATGGACAATGAGTGTAATTTAGAGGGACTATACGGAGTTTAAAAATGTCAAAATTATGTATTTTCCTTCCAGCAATGTCCTAATGTGTAGAATGAGCCCAGACTTGTTCACCACAACTGCCTCTAAAATCCTGCACTGTCACTCAAAAAAGTGTTAATTCGGGTCCGAAGTGCCGTCATGCACGAGCTTAATATAGAAGGTGCAGTTACATGTATGACCTGAGGTGGCAGTAGTGAGTAAAACTTGGCTAACTTGCATCTAGCCCCTTTAACACAGAATAGGAGAAAACTGTCTTAAATATTATTACAATATCTAAGACAGTAACAAAACCATTTTTACAAAGTGTGCTCCATTAGCTTTAACCTCTTACCCAACTGCTTTAACCGAGTGCATTTTGTCCAGTTTGGCTTTACCCAAATCTGAAAGGTCACAGCCTATAGGCTAGTGTAACAACTAATTTGAAAGCTAAGACCTACAAAACTGATCGCAACTTTTTGGCCTCTGTGTTTATGTCACATTTTTTTCAGTTTTGTTGTCTCTTGTCTCTTTTTTGTTGCTTTTTTGCGCTTTTTAAATGTTGTTGCTCTTTTGTGGCTTCTTTTTTTGTCGTTTTCATCATCGCTTTTGCTGCTATTTGAACTCTTAGATTTGGGTAAGCCAAACTGGAGAAAATGTGCTCGGTTTAGGTGAGGGCAGTGCTTAATTTGATCCAAATGTTCAGTTTTTCAGGGTAAAGGATCCGGGAAATATTTAGGAGGATCCGGCAAAGATTTGATTTGATATAATGGTGTTGAATGAGAGTGCTCCGGCAAATGTTTTGGCCTGTTCCCCGAATCCATCACATCAGACCAAAAGTGTTTTACATTTACAAATTTACAAATTAAGCACTGGGCGAGGGTTAAGAAACAATTGTAAGTAAGTTTGTACTAATTTGTATGAAAACAAGAGTTGATATGTACCGACAACAAGGCTAAAATGGAACTACACTGGACTACATTGCGTTTGAATGACCATTAGTAATTGAATTCTGAATACAATTGAAGTTTATCAAAAAAAGAAATGTTACTGTGCATTTAAGTAATGGTAAGCCAAAAAAAAGTGTAAAGCCCAGTCAGATGATCATTTGGCCATATACCTAACTTACAATATCCTCTGTAGCTTCTATGACAGTCTCAATGCTTATGTCTCTATGAAAGTTTTAGGAGAAAAAAGCTTATAAAAACTTAAATCATATCAGTATCAGGCCGCTACATAAAAAAAACAAAAATGTGTAAAAAGAAGTCTGAAAACGTTCTCAGTGTAGTCACAGCTGTGTACCCATATAGACCCGGTTGACCCCACGTACTTGCAGACAGACACGGGGCGAGGCAGTCAGACGGCCCCTGGGGTGGTCCCGTCTGAGTGCTGCAGTTATGGGCCAACAGCAGCCGGGGCAGGAGCGCGCAGGCTGGGACACGTATACTGTAATTGTAAACACGCATGGATTCGGGCGCGCACACGGCAGACTGGACACGCACATAAAAAAAAAAAAAAAGACCGCTTGTGTAGCCTTTGTAACCCACTCCGTTTGCACAGGGCGACATGAATGAATGGAGTTCGCTTTGTAGCTGATGTGACTTTGTGTTGTGAGGTTGTGGCTTTTTGTAAATGTGGTCGACACAGGCCGGCGTTTTGCGTAGAGCGTTACAGTAGCCAATCGCAGCATTGCATTCGGCTTTCTGCAGCTCACCGCCAGACAGGAGAGGGGTATTTTTCAATGTCAAATCTCACTTAACCGTTTTCATGGCCTTGATTGATTTTGTTTGGCTTTAGTTGCTCTTTTGAAAAGCCGGGGGGACAAGGTGGCAAATTTCACCGACACAAAATCAATCTGCTAAGAGTCCATATTATGTTTTGCATCCATGTGCAAGATACTTCACAAACATTGCATTATGTAGATCCTTCTTTCAAAGAAGACATCTAGCCAGGCACGTGTCCAGACATTTTTCATCAGAGTGGGCCTGTGGTGGCACTTTGGTATAAGGTGTCACTAGCTCCAGCCCAGTTTATAAGGCTGGGTTGCAGCTGACATCACAGCATTCTAAAGGCCTATATTATTATATAGAGGAAAAATAATTTTGTTTTTGAGGACATTTTTGGTCTTGTACAGAGAGATCATGGACCCAGTGACTGATATTAATTATCATTTTTTAAATTCATATATTTTCTTTTTAGCTACGACTTGTCAAAGTGTAATGCTGTTAATAGGAAAAACTGGCTCCTGCTCATATTCTAGAACCTGCAACCCAGCAAAAAGCAACATTTCAATTGAAAATGTAGCACTTATTTCATAATTGTGGTCAATTTAGATGCATACACTTTGCTCTTTGCTGTTTTGCTGTGGTTTGGTGAGATATTTTGTAAGTTGAGCCTTCAGTAATCTGCCTCAGAGCTTCTAAATGAGGAGGTGGCCCATCAGATTTCCCTAGACCGGGCCCTGACCCGTCCTGCAAAACAGAAGCTAAAATACTGTGCGACTTGTTCACAGCAGTGATCAAATCTAGTCAAATATTTTACACCATGAGATTTGGATCTGCTAATGTTTTGGTATTTTGCCATCTTTGCATTGGGACATTTATTTGCTAGGAAAAACATACCAAAGATTGAAAGCATTTCGGCGCCTTTTTAATAGTCATTATCATTGTTGTGCTGTTTGCATGTTTACAACTACAACAGTGTTTACAAATTCTTGCTAAATATGCAAAGTCAAGTATCAAGCGACGCACACGCGGTCCCGTCTGCCTGACCTTCCGGATGCTTTCAAAACAATGTACGTACAAAAGCGAGGACTTATCAAGTGCGCAAAATAAAAGTAGTTGCATGAATGGAAAGGGTAAAAAAAGAAAAGGGAGGAAAAAACATGCAAAATCAACTAGCATTCAAATCCGACTCACTTACGGATGCATATGCCACCTCCGCAACCACCGCGTAACCCCTAATCACAACCCCAGAGCGTGGACATCAAATGAGGCAAGTTTAGAAAAAAAAAAAAAAATCATCAGCAGTAATTAACGCATTTTCATATGCAAATGTGATTAATGCAAAACTACAAAGTCATTATGCAAATCGACTTTTCCTTGAGCCTCTGTACAAATATTCGCCGCTCAAATCACGGATCAAGCTAACCATCTTTATTTTTTTTTATCTCCCCTCTCCCTCTCTCTCTCTCTCTCCTCTGTCTCCTCTGTCGCTTTCCCGGAGTGGAGATAAGTCGCATGTGAAGTTATTTGGAACTGTGTGTTTTCATGCGATGGTGCCGGGGCTATGGCATTACACAGGCTGCCTACTGATTACTATACTGGATGCTTGGCAGTGGAGCGAGACAGCGAAGGGAGGGGAGTGAGGGGAAGGAGGGAGAGAGAAGGGGGGGGGGGTTAGAGGAGAAGGAAGGTATGAATATGCAAGAGGCTGATTGCTTTTCATGATTAAAGCCTATTTAATATGGAAATGAGAGCAAGGCAGGTGATTAAAGGAGCACGGGGTGGTGGGGGTGCCGCCGACATAAAAAAAAAAAAAAAAAGAGGAGGAAAAAAAAGTGTGGAAGAAAATAGGGAAGGGGAGGGGGAGGACAGACACCTTTATGGGGGAAAGGTGTCGGATTAGTTTGAGCGTATGGTATGATTATGAATTTGATGGAAAGTGGGATATTGAGGATAAAGAACAAGCCAGTACTTTTTTTTAAAAACGGCAAATATCGCAGGGGATCCCCAGAGCTTTATCTTTTGGTCAGAGGGTAAGGCCATGAAACTCCTATTCGAGCAAATTAAACAGTTAATTCTATAAGGGTGATTGGAAAAGGAGGAGAGGTGCCGAAAACAGTAAAAGTAAAACAGAAAAGTAGCAGCTTTAGATTAGAGGGCCCCAACATGCGCAAGGCTGGTTACTACGGGTCTAGGGGGGCACAAGCCACCCCTGAAGAGGAGGCAATAGGGGGTCATTTAATGTAATGTCATGTCTCATATATCGCAAAACAACAACAGATCAGTGAAAATAGCTGCAATCAGCACATTCACATTTACCAGAAATATTTTATTTAAGGACATCTCATAACTCAGTGCCCCCTTCTCGGCCACCCAATTGAAAAAAGTCTGGACACGCCCCTGGCAATTATTCAAAATGATAGGTAATGCTGAAACAAAGACACACAACTAACATATTGTCATCGAGGTCGTCTTAAACAGACTATATTCCGTCTCAAAATTTATCCATTCTCAGTCATAATCTCCTGCTGCGAAAGCCCTGGGCCACAACTGCCACCCCGTATGCAGCAGGAAATACGAGTTCTCGTCGGCTCTCCTAATAAATAATGATTGAGAGTGACACAATTGTGAGAGCCCAATTCTCTGTCAATATGTAGCTGAATCGCCTGCAGGTACAGGGGCAGGACAGTGGGGTTTGGTTTCAGGTTATCACTTGAGAAGCATGTGAAGGTGCTTCTATAATGTCAGAGCCCAGTTTGGACAAGTTCACGGGGCGTGGACCGTCACTGAAAAGATATTACTTTCTATGTGTTGTCGTTTATTTTTCAACTTTATAGGCAAGATCTGATTGCAAAAGATCACTTACAACATTTTTTGAACTTGGCTTTGCCAGATTTGGATAGGGTCTAAATACTGTCCCCAGATCAGTTCCTTGAACAACTACTACAGCTGCTATACAACTGCGACTTCTGCTGCACTTTTCTCTTGTCATTTTGCACACAAACATGCTTAAGCTGAGGTGTGAGATACAAAAGAGACATGTCAACATTTTCTAGAATGAAACAAAACTATCCCAGGGGGTAAGGACTATATTTTGATACGCCTTTGTCGGGATGTACTGTACAGACTATATTTAAAGGCCGATTTATGCGTGCGCGCATCTAATTATAAAGCAAAAAGTCACTGAAAGCTGTGAACATGCTCATAATCTCAACCCTGTGAACAATTTGGATTGTTGGAAATGCATTAGTAAACTTAAAACACATGGTCTTCCTATTTCATTGTGTGTAAAACAAAAAGAGAATCAGAGGAAGGGCCATTGAAGGGGAACAGATGCAATTCTCATGTACAATCTTTACAACAACAAAAAAGCACATACAAATAGATGGATATGTGACTTGAAAAGCTCTCAATAAATTGAAATACTTATGTCAACTTGTACATTCTGTGCTAACAGTGAAAGAAGTTCAATGGTTGAAAAAAAGACCTTACAGTTTAGAAAGCATTTTGACTAATAAAAAGGATCTAAAGCACTAAGCAATAACCTTGTTCAAATAGTTGGCGAATCATACTTTGTCCTTAAAACCCTTCGAAACACTATTATTAAACCTCGATGGCTCACATTTATGCCAACTATTCGAACAAACGCATGTCTGTAAGCTCCAGTAGCAGTAAGTGGCCAGTCAGAATGTGCTACAGCCAGCTTCAAATGTATGGCGCATAGGTGGGCGTTTAAGTCAAGGCCCGGATGTGAGAGCTTTTGATCATGAAAAAGCCACCATTTTATGTCAGCCGAGAAAGTGTTAGTATCAGAGGAATTTTTTAAGTGGCGTCCAGCAGAGAGAGAAAGAGAGAGAGACAGAGAGAGGGAGAGGGAGAGAGAGAGCTGAAGGAGTGAGTCGTCAGTGTAATAGCGATATAATAGGAGGGGATGGGACTGGGCAGGCCGCGGCAGTGACAGAAGGGCGATCGGAGGTGGACTGTGCCAAGACAGACTGAAGATGTTGAGAATGTCGCTCAGAGCCGCCTCATAAAATATTTATCCGGTGTGATCTCAATCCACTGTTTGGGTTGGAGTGAGAGGAAGAAAAAAAAAGAAAAAAATAAATAAATAAAAGATAGAGGCGCGTTTCTGAATATTACTTGGGCACTGTCATCGAAATGGCATTCTTACTTTTGTCCTTGGCTATGTTTTATTATATACAAGGCAGAAAATTGATTGGGAGAAAAAGCACAAATAACAAAAAACAAAACAGATGCACCATACCCGGGACGAGCCCCCGTTTTTGCCTTTCTTCAAATTCAAGAGCGTTTGGAAAAAGCCAATAAAGTGGAGTAATCAAACACATATCTTGCCTTTGAGTAACTTTGTTTGCATTGATCCCTGTAGAGTATGTCCTCAAGTGTCCTTTATTTACAAAGAAGGCAATTTTGAGCAAATTTTAGGCTGTCACTACTACTATTTCCATGGTCCTATTATAAGAAAATGAAAAAAAGGGCACTGTAATTGAACACACCCTACACTGCCCGGCTTTTAGTGTAAAGATTCACCCTCTTTACTGCCAGTTGCATTAAATAGGGGAAGAAAATTGCCTGTTAAAGTTAAAGGCGGGAAAATCCTTGCTTGTTTAGGCACCACAGACCCGTGCCATTTGAGGCCAACTTACAACTCTGGAGCCACGTGAGGGGGGAAAAACGTCAACTGTTGCAAAGACAAGTGAAGAATAATATAGGATGTCGCCTTAATGTAACTTGTCCCCTATGCAGCGGTTCACTTAAAGTGCTCCAAAGAGACCCTTCCCATGGCAGGCGTCCAGGGAGGTGGTTCAGAGCGGGGCCAGGGTCGCCTCGGCGCGGCACCACACTCCCCCCCCCAACAAGCGACAACCTCCCAGCTCGGGCCCCGATGACACGCATCATTCTTCACACAGGCTCATCCAGAAATTCATACACACCCGGGCGCATTAACATACTGTGGAAAAGGCCACACGTAAACAGGCAGAGTGCATGCATCAGCAGGAGAAACCCAGGTTGAGAGAGAGAGAGAGAAAGAAAGAAAAAAAAAGCCGGTGCAGAAGGGCCATTTTTCATCGATGCCGTGCACAGTGTGAGTTGTTGCGGGAGGAGGGTGCTTGCGTCTTTTGGGGATGATTCTGCTAGGCTTGCAAGCATGTTTGCAGCTTAAGCATGCAGGCTGACAGACAAAGAGGCCAGACAGGATGTGATAAAAACACAAGATGGTAGGAGAGAAATTAAACAGGCACAAGATGGGATGTTAGGGTTATCCAAACAGCATGACAATCTTTATAGCTGCATATAATTAAAATGTATCGCAATTTAGCCAGCTTACTCACAACTAAAGTGGAATAAAGGCCAGAATTCAAGGGTATTGGAGTTTTGACTGTCAAATGCAACTGTCAAATGCAAACCACCTGGTTGTGGTTAATATCTCTGCAAAAACAAGGCCTATCCCCATAAAGCAAAAGTTCAGTGTCTTGTGTGTCAGTATAAATAAACTCAAATATATATACATCCCACAATATTTCAGAGCGGTGTCATTAAGCAATCTCACAGGCACGATTGATGTCTGTCGAATGGACGGCAAACATGCATATCCTTACAAAAACCATAACATGTGCATATTCTCTCCTATAGCAGAGGTGGAAAGCAATAAACAAAAAACTGCGAAAGTGAAAAGGTCGGTATTTCCGAGCTAACCTAACCTAAAATGAAACAACCCGCCTCCGCCTATTTACTAAGACTGTCTGTCTACTCCACAGCGCTAACTTCTCACTGGCGCACACTGATGGCTGTTCTAAAAGTGCGCGTGCTCGCAGCGTATTGGACTTAATTAAGACTAATAAAGTAATCTAATTTCGCTTAAAACTGGAGAACGCCTTGAGTGGCAATATCGCGCGTTGAACAAAGCTCTCGTCCTGCCCCCCTTTGATTGGCTGCTCCGAGTGCTTTCATGCCCTGCTCTCTTAGTGATAACACTCGCTAACTCACTCACTTAGACGCCTTTTCCCGCCTCCTGACCACCAAACACACAAAACAATATGTGGCTAAAAAAAAAAAAAGGCTTGAAAGGCAATGATAATGTGGATGGAGCGCGGTGAGAAAATAAACATGTTTCTGTCAGATAATAGCGGTCATTATAGCTGGCAATAATTGTGCGGAAAGAGGACAAACTTTTCAATAAGACTGTTCCCTTGAGTAGTATTTCATTCAATCATGCAGTTTTGAGTAATCCTGTTCACTTTGTTGTTGTTTTTTCCACTGATGAAGCACCCCAATCTGTATTTCTAGGGTTTTGGTGCGTCATACGGGCAACATCAAACTGTCCACAACATTTTAAAAAGCCACAATCCACCAATAAACCCGTTCTGTGCTCCAAGTGTGTTCATCGAGGCGCCGTGTGATTGCTAGCCTGGTATTAGCTGAGTGTGAAAGCTTGTTTTTACAGTTTTACAACATGTAATTCCCACTCCTGCCTGCAGAGGGGGGGATTCTTACAGGCTAAGCTCTCACTCCTTCATGAGATTCCTTTACATTACAAATTAGTGTAAAAAATAAAAGCTTAATGTTTTTAAGCCTATGTTTTGCATATGTCTTCTTTCAAATTGCTGGGCTCACAAACTCCCTCAAAAAAGGATTGGGGAAAAAGTGTAAGTTGAGACCATGTACCATTTGCTATTTACAAGTGCATTGATTATTATTTCATTTGTTTTATAAAAAAAAATCATTCTAGCAAAGTCAAGTATGTACAAATATACCATAACAATCAAATCCTACACAAATCCATGTAAATCTTATTCTTTTGCTCTCCAACATGGGGGCACTACTGTAAGCCACATTCATCAACACACACACACACACTCACACACACACACACACACACACACTCCCAAATATTTCAAACAATTTAACGTCTTGGAAAATGCCTCTTATCCCCGCTGTTTCAAAGCCCATGCGTTTTCTTTTCCGTAATTACCCTCGACATCCAAAAGTGTGTCACACATTATTTCTGATCTTTTTTGATTTGTTACGAACGATGGCGGCCACACACACACAGCTGCGAGCCACACACCAGCGCCGAGCACATGTGCCGGATTGTCAATAGCGGCAATGACAAACCCACATGAAAGGATTAGCTTTCAAAAAATATATACAAAAGAGTTCTATCAAAATACTTGCATGTCACATTGGTTTAGCTAAGCACTGCTCGGCGTAAATGGACAAGTAGAAGTCTATTGTTTGCTCCGGTTTAGTCGGATCATTATGATATGCAAAAATGCCTGTATTTAATCACTTTAATGAGCAGTTCCTGTACATATTGCTGAGTCAGTAAATGAATAATACTGCTCCATAGATACAACTTGTAAGGACTAATAGCTCGACAAGTGCCAGACTAGCTACCACATCATAACCAATAACGCAAGTATCAAGTATCGACATGCAAGCTATTTTTCTTTTCTGTGTAGTGCACTTAAAATCAGCATGGAAAGTGTTTTGACGAGTTAACAAGCCAGATATGTAAAAAAAAAAAAAAGACTATTACAAACTAAAACATTTATGCATTACATCATCTTTTTGGATCATTGCTATAAACGGCGGGAAAAAAAGAAAATAAATTCAAATTGTTCAGCTGATGATAGGATCTTGTCGGGGCATGTGTCCCTGGATTAACACCTATCATATTTTCTACTTTACTCTGCATCGGCCAGTTTGCTCTCACTCCTAATCCACTCCCATTACAGCAATGTCTATAACAATGCAGTGTTGTGTTCTTGACCCGAGCCTTAGCATTGGCATTTCTGTTGTAATCCCGGGGCAGCCGTCCCTGTCCGCTCTGGGGGGGGGGGGGGGAACGATGGCGACTGTCTCCGGTGATAACTTTGAACCTCTCTCTCCCCGCAGCGCCAGCCAGGCCCTCTCCCTGTGTCTCCCCCCTGTAGCCACACAGTGAACGGCCTCGCTGCTTTTAATAATCCCCTTCTCCTCGCACACACACACGCGCACGCATTTTAATCAGCCTTCTTAGCCTTTCCCTTTTTTTAGGATGCTGCAGGATTTCTTTACAAAGACATGTCACGTGCACTCGCGTAGACACACCACTGGGGGCGGCTCCTCTATCACCACCTCCTTTGCCTTTGCGCGATTGGTTTCAGATGGAGGAGTCCTTCAGGCCTGCCACTGTGATGAGTTACTCAGAACAGAGTTGAATAGACACTCTTTAGGTCTATAATAAAATCGTCCCGGGCTACATTAATCCCTCCTGAAGGCCCCTGTCAAAATAACAAGTAGCTCCGATTCTTTAAACCCGGTTATCTATCTTGGACAGGTGTGTTTAGACCGCATGATTTGATTGGCTGCGCTGTGATTAACCTCCTTTGCACTACGGCGATGTAGCGCTGGTTGAGTCATGAAAGGTAAGTTTATAAAAGTTACCGAAATCCTGAACTTGAACGAGCAACTTTTGCGAATTGTGGCAAGAGCGCTGTACAAATGTAAAGCCATGCTGCGAAAACATTTTGCAAACATTATTTCATCTCGCCTTTCCGTAGACCTGACTCATAACTTCGGTGGGGGCGGGACATCACCAGCTTGTCTCCATGGAGATGTCACTGCTTTTCTTTGATTGCAGATAGCCCAACATTTTAAGTACAGTAAGATCTATTGCTGCGTTTAAATGAACTGGGAAAGTAACGTCAATGTGCTTTTTATGTGGGAAAGTGGGGATTTTATCGCTGAATTAGCTTTTAATGGAGCTCACCATTTACATTTGGCATTAGCGTCTCAAAAGCTAAACTTTGGTTTGTTCATTTTATAAAATATTGTGTTTTATTTTTTTTTATTCTCACAGGGACAACAGCTCACATTAACGTCAAGAAAGTTACAGTGTTTAAGAGCTCATATTAGACGGAAAATAAGCAAATCAGCTGATCTTCTCGGTCAGGTGCGGAAGTCACGAAGATATTTTTGATCTGAGTTCCCCAGTTGTTTTCCCCAGTTCCAAAGGACCACATGAACACAACATATTTCCAATGCTAATTCAATGCAAAATGAGCATCGCCGTCAATACCAGCGGATCCTTAGGCGCACATTTGGTGACATAGCGACATACAGTATAACCTGGAATGTTCCACAGTGTGGCATTAAAAATGTGAAGCTACAATAGGTGACCCCAGCTCTGACTGGTGCACACTGCCTTTGTTTCCTTGGGCAAGACACTCACCTAAATAGTGGCCCTAAGAAAGCATGAGTGAGAGTATTTGACAACTTTGAGGCCACCTTAATATGGCACACAGGTTGTGTCTTATGAAATGCTGTCCAAATGTCCCTCATTTTCTTAATATCATATTATATACTAATTAAATAACTCTTTGGCACGCTCATGATTGTGAAAATGTAGCCGCTCCTATTTCTTTTACAGATCAACACAAAACAACCTGAAGCCTTCTATATATGTACGAGTGCTGTAAATAAGAATTAAAAGAATGCATCTGATTGGTCAAATGTCATTGTATATGTTATTGTCGAGAACCATACCTCCTCGTTCCTGTTTGGGGCAGATCCCTTTGGCGGGGGTCAGCCTCCTCTCGTGGTCGTCCTCTCCGCCCGGCGTCACCTGGATGCCCACCTCCACAGGCAGGGGCCCCCTGCCCAGCTCCAGCGACCGCGCCCGGGGCGAGATGGCGATCCCGTTGGCCCCGCCGCCCGCCTCTCCTCCCGGTTTGGAGAAGGGCCCCGAGGGACTCCGGAGCCCCCTGCATAGACGCCGCTTGTGCTCGATGAAGACCAGGATGTCGCCCAGAGGGAAGTTGGTCTGGCACTGGCCGCACGTCAGCAGGTCGTGTTCACCGGGGCCGGTCCTGCGCGGGCTCGGGGTGGACGGCTGCGGTGACGAAGAGGGTGATCCCGTCCCTGGATCATGATTGGCCTCTGCTGTGGCTGAAGATAAAAATAACATCAACTCAGTTATAAAGTGGTAAATTCAGCCATTCAAACTTGATCTCCTCCACATCTTTGAGTATTTTATTAACTGTTAACACGTCTTGATCACTGCCTTATATTGTGTGGGTCAGAAAATGTCATATTGATCTAAAACAGACTATTTAGAGTTCAACTTCTGGTTCACAGAGCGCACCTTTCGGATGTTTCTCACTCCGCTCTCCATAAAACAAACTCTCACTTTCACAAATGTGTCACAAAGTAACAAGTAAAGAAACAACATTGTAATAAAAAAAACAAGCATTCCTATTTAGATTCATTTTCTCTGTCCTCCACAATGATACTCTTGCTACTTCCATCATCACCCTGAACATCCACCCCCATCTACCCTGAAGCAGCAGAACCATCAGGCACCTCAGCCTCTCAATTTTCACCACCGCACTGACGTAGACCTCAAGGTGAGATAGTGTCCAAAACAAACTTTCCCTTCTCATAAAGATGGATTGCAATAAGATACATACATTACCACTTGAGTAGCTTTTTGAAGCAGAGCAGTCTTAACACAAAGTACTTTCCTCACTTCTGTTATAACATATTCTTTAAAGCATCCTTATGGGTCACTGTGGGTAAATGTGGGACATATGAAAATGTTTGTGTCTGCTGTGAAATACTGTACTTCAAACAGTTCCTACTTTTTTTGTCTTCTACTTGAGTAAAAATGATCTAAAAACATTACACTCCTATTTAGGTATACTAGCTGTCCTCCCCGTGGTCAAAGACGCTTCTACACACGAGTGCTCTCCTAGAGTTGCCTATAAAAAGCTCCTCTTACATCCCTGAGACCGAAAACAGCCCCACTCCTTGGCCTGAGAGAAACACCTGCGCGGCTTATCAGGCAGAGATCAGTGTGGGTGGGACGTGACACCAGCGTATATGGATGTGTATATCTACGCCTGTGTGTGGGTGTGTGTGTGACCAGGACGCTATTCATCTTTTGTGTTTCCGGTGAGGTCCTTGTGCGGCACTACAGGCTGTCATATCTCCCCCACCCCCCCATCCCCCAGCAGCCTTCACCACGTGGGACACAGCCAAGCCAGGATCTGTGTGTCTTTTACATCTTCGACAAAATAAGGCCTAAAAAAAAAAAAAGATGTCGGTGCATGTGCAGGTGAAACGCTGTATTCTCCACATAGAGAGACTTTCATACATAATAAAACTACCGACTCTGAATGTGACCCCATGTTATAAGCTTTTTAGAGGAATTAAAACGTGAAACAAAACATGTAATCAGCAAACACATCGGAACCTATTTGAATAGATGGCAGGTGTATCCTCCAAAGACAGGAAATATCACCTGTGGTATGTGAGAACTCATGTATATTGAGAGAGAGAGATTACTAAATGTGAGATTTCGCAGTAATGCATTTACGTAAACTTCTGTAGTGTTTTTTCCGGTTTAGGACATGGTTCACACCAACTTTAGACATAACTTTACCCAGTTTAAGCCTCCATTTAGTCCCGATCCTTTTGATTTTGCTCTTGGAAGGTCAAATATTGTATGAGAGTTTGTGTGAATGGTTTGAGAACAACTGCTCTGAACCAAACAAATGAAATGAAATGAAATGAAATGAAATGCAGCTGTACAATTTTGTTAGCCCCTTTCCTCCACAATCAATCAATCCGTCATTAAAAAATAAAAGATGTCTGGTTATGAATGGGGGCAGAGGAAAAGTCGGGATTCTCCATAGACGTAAACACATCCACCACGCCGGATTGTGGCCACAGGATGATTTCCATTCGTTGTCCCGCAGTCGCGCTCGTGAACACACTCTCATTTATACACCGGTGCACAGAGACACTACAGGCGAGGCGGGTGAAGTGTCTTGCCCGAGGACACAACGGCAAAATGCAACACTTCGGAACCAGAAGCCTTTGGAGACACTGAGCCCATGTCGTCTCCTACAAAGCAAAGTAACTACTTATGCAACTGACTGACTTGCAAAGAAAGATAATTGTATTTATTTATCCATTAACAATAAATACTTGTATATAAAGAAAACTATGTCATGCCTTACCACCACAATGTCTCTTTAATTATTTATGGATTTACAACTTTTACACCCCTGAAATATATTTTTTTTAAAAGACGTGCTGCATATGAATGGGATCAGATGAAGAAAAGCTGTATTCTCTGTGGACAGAAAAATCTATAAAGCCCAAAACCTGGGGTCCTGTTAAAAGAGTAAATCTCATTCTTCACAGATCCGACATGGTCATTAATAACCATTACACACCCCCCTCCCTCGCTCCCTCCCTCCCTCCCTTCTCCTCCGCACCCCCCTCCCTCCCCTATGGCGCACTCCCGGTCCCAGCTCAACATAAATCCCTCATGGACAACCTCCGCGTCAGGGTTTTCTCAACAACCACCCTCATGTACCGCTATGAAAATGTGTCCGGATGAAAAAAAAAAAAGAGAGAAAAGAAAAAGGAAAGACCCGGAGTAACTTGAAGCGTTGTAGATTGGGTGAAAAAAAAGAAAAAAAAGAAAAATGAGCATCTGCGCAACTATAATGCAACTTTGAACTAAAAGTTTAATAAAGTCGTGCTTTTATTGAGTTTTACATCAGTGGAATCAAATCGGTTTTGACCTTCGGTGTATTGTAAAAGCAGACATATGCGGGAGAAAAAAAAGACCTTTTTTCTTATCATAAATCCTTTTTAATCGATGGCAAACTAGCAGCTAGTGGTTGTTGTTTACATCACTGTGGCTAAAACATGCTTATTGAGCCATGCTTACGAAGAAGTGTGATGATCGGAAAGTTAAGAATGACTTTTTGACCATGACTAACAATTTCACATGTACGCACTCGCTCTCTTTCATTGTTTAGTCAGGTATAAGGCCTTTGATTGTATTTTCTTCTTCTTTTTTTTTTACTGATAATAGGTAGGAAACATTGCTCCAAATGATCTACGCTGAACACTGTACCGCATCACACACACACTCCTTGTCATTAAGCACCAGTCAGGACACACACAGCCACATTGTTGCACAGATAATCTCTCCCAGGCGCATAAATAAACAGCTCACACAAGTGAAAAGATTGTTATACATATAGTTTTCTACCCGAATGTTACCACATGAACATTTAAGGTTAAGGACTCATCAATAAAAAAAAAAGAAAGATAACATAACATCAACATAAGATTTCTCAATTCATACTTGCAAATTCATGTGACTAATTTGTGTGAGCTCTTGGACATGTCACCATAAAACTCCTCCCTTCCCCAAACTCCATGACACTTCGGGAGCAATTACGAGCGTGTGTTCTCCTCGCATGCCGATAACCTCTCACTCGCCGTAGGTGAAGCCGCTCTTATCCGCCCTTTGATCTCCAACAGTTTGAAAAGGTGTTGCCTCTCTAAAACTCCATAGGCGCGAAAAGATATTCACGGCCCGCTTATTAAAAAAACGCATTATGCGCAGCTAGAATTTTTTTATTTTTTTTTACATTATTGCTAATCTTTTTTTTTTTTTCTTGTTTTGTTTTTTTTCCTCCCCCCCCTCCTTCCCAAAGCTAATCCTCACTCCCGCACCCCCCCTCCTCCTGTGCACTCTCTCTCAAACACGTTCCAGTCCACTCAGTTCGCCCTGGAGTGACGATCCGATGCCAAATATCTTCTTTTTTTTTTCTCTCTTTTTCTAAATGGCGATGGCTTCCTGGACGCCTGCCAAATAATTTCCATCTCCTAATCTTTGGCGGCGAAAGAAGGGAACGCAGATACATATTTACCTACAGTTCACAGCTTGTGACCGTAATTCACATAAAGCTGCTGCGTTCCGGAGTGGTGCAACTGTGCATATAAGGCCGTTGATCGAGCGGTACGCGGCGTGCATTTAAACAAGAGATCTGTCGGCGAAACAATATGGCGCCTGGGCTGGGAGGAAAAAAAACAAAAACAACAATCTTCACGCGATCGCGATTAGACTTGCAGGTTATGTTTGAAAATGATTCAGGCCAGTGTGCAATTTTTTTTTTACACACGTTCAGGGGGGGATTCTCATTTGGAATACGAAATGCTAAAAAAAAACTGCTTTAAGAGAATGTTCGTATAGGTCCAAACAACAGGATTGGCAGGTTTTCATATGCCTACTTGGAGACAGGACATTTTGTTTTGTGTTCAAGGGACATTGTTCTGCCTGCAACTTGCAGCTGCCCTTGCCATTTGCCAATTTCAAATGCAAAAGGCGTTGGTTTGCAAAGGCCTAGATATGTCGTCGTCGGAAGAGTTGATAGACACCTGGGCATTTCAAGGGAGGCCTGTTTGCTTAAAGTGTGCTTGTGTAAGGCGGCCTCCGGGTATAAGGTTGTAAATTAGCGAGAGTTGGCACTGTCACGCACTGAAATTGAAGTCGGACATCTTCAAAAAAATCAACGGTTGTGTCTAGAGGGTTTATGCGCCTGTGTGAGAAAAAAACAAAAAAAAAACAAACGAGAAGGATTGCAACTAGGGCTAATGTTGGCTATCACCGTGATAGACGCTGCCTAATTCCTCTGTATAAACTCCTATGTGAGGGGAACATGCTTGATAGGTAAGGGACGCACTGTCAAACATGCCAACGGTTTGGTAAGGGAGGGAAAGCGGGGGGGGGGGGGAAGAGAGAAGGCGTGATGATTGCAATGAAACCCAGCTGTCTGACACGATACCGCACATACTTTTAAAGCTCCTATGCGTTTCGCCGGGGCCAACGTTGACAGTGAGGGAGAGAGCGGGAGCAGCAGCAGCAGCAGCAGCAGCGGCGTATACAGGGGAGGTGCAGTCAAGCAGCCTTAGAGCACCCCCTATCAGTTTGACGAGGATAGAGGCGAGTCAGGCGGAGAGCTGTGTGCAGGAAGGTCCTCGCGCTCGCCGCTGCTGCCACTGATGCACAATGCAGACCAGATGGGACACACACACGCACAATGGGGCTCTTTGACTGAAATTTCCAGCTTTGAAGAAAGCAAAAAAAAAAAAAATCATGGAGAAATCACTGTCTGCGCTTGAGCAGTCGTGAAAATTTTACAGACAGGCTGATATGCAAGGATGTCAAATTCTCAAGTGGACATGCATGTAGTCAATGGCAGTTTGTATATCTGTTTTTTTTTGTTTTGCTTTTTTAATCTCCCTAATCTGTAAACATTGAGGTATTCCCAATTTGCGTCTCCTACAGTTACACAGCTCAAAGGAAGAGGTTAAGGTCGGGTTAGATCAATATCCGTTTGACAAATACTCCGTTTTACCTGCAAACTCAAGCAGCTCCGGCTCAAGTTTCATATTCACTATATATTTGCTTTCATGTTGTCGAACCACTCTGGCGGCTCTTTGCGACAGATGAAATGACTCTGAACCGTTAATGTCCCTGGCTGACACACTGTTCTGCGGTACACGGCTTAGGCCAGGGGCGCACACACACACACACACACACAAACACACACAGGATAGTCCTCACTTCGTATGAGTCCGGACCTGCCTGCATTTCTTTGTTTCTTGCTTCAGTCTGTTCCGCTGAAGGCGCACACATGCGGAGCCCACGGGGGAGAAGCCCGGGTAAGATTCGCGGTGTCATTGAAAATAAATGACACCGGCAACGATGCAGATGGTTGCAATCAAAAATTCAAACAACAAGCAGCCTCGCTTAGCCTCTCCCTATTCCCCCCGCGATGGTTTGCCAGTGAGAGCTGCAACAGAGTGCATTGTGCAAGGCCCCGCGTTGTGAGTGTGTGTGTTTCATTATCTTATCAGCATTTAATCTGTTGCAGTCTCGTTGCTTATCATAAATCTGGGCTTATTCAATGCAAAAAAATAAAGTGAGCAAAAATATGAGTGGCGCAGCTGACTGGGGCTTGTCACTAAATCTCTATAAATGACTTGTCAGCTCTGAGGTCTGACATTTGGAAATATAAATCAATTTTTGCACAACACTTGCAGGCAGATCATAATAATAATCTTTATGGCAGTGCAAAATTGATTAAATGTGTTCAATAACAGTGAAATACAGGAAGGGAATTTGCAGAAATTGAGCAAAGTAAAATGGGCACCGTAAATCACCCAACTCTCTCGCTAGTCATCTTTTAGAGATTTTATCATCCGTTACCACGACGTGTGTGTGTGTGTGTGGTTATGTGTGTGTGTGTGGATACGTGTGTGTGTAGCAATGCACCAGCCATATGGGGGGAATCAAGAGGAGCAGCGTTTCACAAGTAGCATGCGTAAACAGTTGTGACGAGGCATCACCAGTCCTTTCCCTGCCCCTTGCACAGTGCAAATGTACAAATAAACCTCAATTTTTGGAAAAACCTGCTGTTCCACCTTGCAAAATCGCAAAAAAGCCGAGGTGTTTGTCTTCTTTTTAACCAAACATGTAGACACACACACACACAAAAAAGGCTTGCAGCGTGACACCTGCCTATAGAGTACATTCAGCCGGGGTCAAGCGGTTTAAAGTTTGCATAATGTGCACATGCTCTCGCTTTGCACATTGCACACAGACATTTCGAACATCTCCAATAAAAAAAAAAAAAAAAAAAACATTCTCTTTCTCCATTCCCGGTACATGTCATTTTAAGCCCCGCTCCAAAAATATGCAGATTTACAGGTTTTTCCTTACACTCCCCAAGTAGAGCATGTCCTATAGGCCTGTGGCTGCAGGGCTTCTTCTGTGCATTCAGTTCACTTACACCGGATAACCCCCACAATCCGACGAGCCGCTTGATGTAACGCTGGCACTAAGTCCTTGTTCTGTAAGTGGATACCTTTTCTTGACAGCTCAATGTTCACAACTACAACTTTGTCATATATGGTCCAAAGACACGTTGTTCTTTTTCATTTGGAGGTAATGCTGTTGATAGAGAAGATAGAGGTTTACCTGGGGGTGTGATTTTGCATGCATCCACATATTTAGTTACCGTGAGAAAATAACTAAAAACGCGGTTGTATGCTTAGCTCTTTTCAAACGGACTGTCCCCTATGTGCCTCACGGATTAGGAAAAACTGCACAACTCAAACAAACTGGCTAAGGTCACTGTCATTGCCAAAGGCCAAGAGTGCAAGAAGAGCATGTGCAAAACAGGTAGGACAGGATTCAGGCCCTCCAGATGGCCCTGCAGAGTATCCACTGTCTCCGACTGTAACTCAGCACTGCAGCCACATACACTTATAAGGCCTTAAGTGAAGCAACCACAGGCATGGTCACAAAATCAGCTTTGACATGCAACACTACCTGTACTGTACACTCGCTTTGCATACTGGCACAAAAACAAAACAAAACATAACAGAATTTGCAGGAGTAATTAAAAGTTTAGGGTGTGTGTGTGTGTGTGTGTGTAAAGAGAAAGAAATCCAACAGTTCTCAAAAAAGAAAGCAATACAAAAGTGATCAAATAATGCATAGTGATTCCAGTTTGTGTGCAGAATATCAAGCAATGTGTCTAAAAAAAAAAAAAAAAAAGACTGCATAAAAAGTTATAAAGTTGTCGAGACAGGAGAGAACAATGGGGTGCACGGTATAGTTCTGAAATTAACCCAAACGCGCGTGGATGACGCACAGATTCAATTATTTATCAAGTCGTTTTCTCTTCTGCCAATTGTTAGGGCTCCATAAGTGGCACGTCAGAGTGTGAAGGGATAAAATGTGTTCTTTTTGTGTGTGTGTATGTGAAAAGGAATCGCAGACTTTCGCCATCTAAACATTTACGTTTCTAGACTCCTATATTTACGCACGAAATTGCCCTAATTATTTCCAAACTGCGCCGGGGTAAACGCGGAACGTGTCGGCGGGGCGCAGAGAAGCAGCCCCCTTATTGCTCTCTTCAACACATTGGCCAGAGATTACATCATAAAGTTCTGCTGTGAATTAGCCAGATTAAGGCCCTCCACGTCAAATTGGATTTGGGGCAAAGAGCGCAGCGCTGGGACATGAAGGAGGTTAGATTGATAGAATTGATTTGGAATTGGATTATTTTTAATCCCATGCACACACCCCTCTTGAAATTGCGATATGATCTCTCTAAGTAAAGTGAATCAAAGACGTGGATGCAGGTTGGGGAAAGTTTACTGGCGGTGTGTATTTAATAGCGATGCGTTTCATTCTGCAGCGGACACTTCCACAGGTGGAGGCCGTGTGCCGCCAGGGTGAATTAAGTTATCATTATTGCGAGCCAAGTGAGACGATGAACCTATTGTGTTTAATGATCAAAATCCTGTTCTTAACTTAGACTTATGACACACACAATGAACAGTCGGCGGGGGAAAGTTGCACAAAACACCGGATACGCATTAATAACAGGGATGCGCGATGTGCCAATGTGCTATGGAGGAACGTGTAATAGCGTGCAAAGTGATTCATTTCATTTAAATCCACGCTGAGAGCTCACGCGAGTTTGACACAGACAGACGCACTCACATTTGCACAAATTGCCACACATGTTCACACTCAAGGATATATACTATTTGACCATATTAAACGGCCACACTCTGTCCTTTCAAATGAAGGATATGAAAGAATATAATTGTGATATAGCTGCGTAAAATGCACAAATACGCGAGTTTGGCTTATTATCATTCAGTGAAAGAGCGAACTTTTTTATGAGGTTTCTTTTTGCGTTGAGTTAATATAATAAAGTATGGTGGTCTGCACGGGCAAAACTTTTCACATATATATAAAAAAAGAGAAGAATAGACGTTGCGTTCAGAAATGCGTAAAACCGCGATAACAGTGGCATGGCATGAAAAAGCGAGATGAAAAAGTGTGTGCAGAGTCATTACTCACCTTGTACCGTCTCCCTGTGCGTCAAAGATAAGTGCTGCGGGTTCACCTGCTTGCGGCGGGACATTGCCCCGGCATTTACTCTGGCATCGCCCGGTGAACGGCACTTGGTTTCGGCTTGAACCGTGGTGTCGGTCCTCTCTGGCTTTCAACTATCCGCTGTTTCCTCTCCTCTTCCCCCCTTTTTTCCCCCTTCAGTGTTTGGTGAAGATGTCCACACCTGAATGCTGAGTAGTAATAGAGTCTCGTGCGTGTGTTTACGCTGGGAGGAGGACCTTTTTTTTCTCTCCCCCAAATCCTGGACCGCGCGGCTCTCCCCCGGTGACAGATCGCTCCTTTGCGTGTTGCTGGTCAAGATGCTGCTGTTTATTCAAGAATTCCACACAGTTCTTGCGTGTTCTGCCTCTCCTCCGCAAAAAAACAATACTGACCCGGCTTCTTGGCACAGAGTCTCCCCTTCCCGTGCGTCCTGAAACAGCGCGGTAACTCTGGGCTCCGCTGGCCACAGTTGATGGAGAGTGTGCGTGAGTGCGCGAGGGGAGGGAGAAGAGTAAACGAAATGGGCAGACAAGACACCGCCTCCTCCTCCTCGTGCTTCTGCGTCTCCCCTGGTCTCTCCACGCGCGCAAAGCGGTCCAATGTTTTCTCCAGTTTGCGTCCGATCGAGGCGACTTGTGTAGTTGACTCACGCGGGATGAAAGGGAGACTGTGATTGTGGGGAGGCTATATGCAGCGGCGTGTGCGTATAGAAGTCGGCGCGCGTGTGTATGAGTGTGTGTTTGTGTGTGTGCGGGAGAGCGGTTGGGGGGGTTGCCTCCTGCGAGAAAAAAGAAAAAAAAAAGTGGGATGTAATCCAAGTTCAAGAGCGGCCGTGACGTTGGTGGAGAAACACGGGAATAAAGGAAGCGCGCGGACAGAGGGAATGAGGACGGAGTGGCTTCGTGGCAAAAGTAATTATCAGTGACTGCCGCGCGCCGCGCTCTCACGGTGTTTGACTTTTGAGCCGGTGTTAAACTCTCCTCCTATTTCAGTCTAATGACTTTTTAAATAAGTGATTTCTATATTAATGCGGCCACTTCGCAGCCTTACAGGGAGGCTTAAGGATACTGCTAAACGCTTCAGAAGGGGACTCTCTGATACTGATGAATGATATTTGCAAAAGAGACAATGCTTTTGCTCAGTAGAACAGAATGGAAGCTACACAGCAGATGCTGTCCATCATTAAAGGCCGATGTGTCATATAGAGCCTATACACACACACACTTATTTGTTCAATCTGTTCACAGTTTATGCTGCCCTTAATGGTTGCTATGTGACAACAAGGATCAAAATTTAAAGATTGTGTACTGAAAAACACACTGAATATTTAAGGTATATTGACTCTTACTTACACAACTAAGGGAAGTGCATCATTCTCATCTCAAAGACAAATCTATATGTCTAGACTGTGGTTTGCATCAGATCTGATATGCAGGTTTGTCTTGATGTTTAATTTCATGATTTTATCGCAAATAATCCACAAAAGGTGTACTTTTTTTATTTGTAACTTTTAAGCATTTTATCACACATTTTATTCAACTTTAAGCGACTCATCTGTTTCCTTGCCTCTACGTTCAGACTATTCCTTTAATCCAGTTTTTAATCAGTGGACTATGTTCTTTTGCTTTCAATGGATTACGATTTTAAAACACCAATACAGTACAACATTATTGTCATTAATCAAATCATTTGGGGCCTTAAAAATGAAAGTACGTTTTTGCGTGTCTTATTCGTTCACACATATGTAACTCAGCGACGCTCTGACATGCTCATCGTTGCTCCTGTGTGCGTCTATCTATCTACAGCTGACCACAGTTTTTGCTTGACACGCGACATGCACCTCGCTCGCTCATCCACCGACGCTACAATTGTGATTATTCAAACTCAAACTTTCCACACCGAGTAAGATGTCTGACCTTCCAAGTCCCGCCAGGCCAAGATCAAGATGGAATCAAGACTAAACCGTGTCGAAATTGGTTGAAAATAAAGTGTACACCAAACTTAAATGCACCAAAACAAAAAGGAAATGATCTTATTCGAATTATTTCAGTCTGGAGTTGCTGGTGACCCACTATCAGCATGCACCACAGATTTAGAACCACTGTTTTGAATACCATTTGAACTTTAAGCGAGCACAGACGACATTTTCCCTATTCCTATGTCTTCTCTCTGCACTGCATTGAGGTATACAGCCATGGAGATGCACAGGGACTGCAGACAGCCACATTCTTTGTTGTCAATGTCATTTGAATATGCTATGAGGCAACACTACCCTCTGTTGGCTCCAATGAAACGTGTTTAAAAAACGCCTTGTGAAGCCCTCTCAGAGAAAACACGAGCCTAAACGTGCTATCGGGTACATTTCAATATGTAGATAAAAGGAAAAGGTACAATTAAGAGTAGTTCATAGATTATAATTGCAATGTCATTTAAGTCTATGATAGTGAGGGCACAATACAGCACAGGCCTCCATTGTGAGCTGTGGGAACATGGTCTATAATTTGGTGAAATACCGGCGGCATAAAAAGGTAATATGTGCATTTAAACCTGACACTATAGCTTTGCGGATCAGCGGAGTGAGAGCGCGTGGCTATAGCAATACATTTTATAGTCGGCCATTAATAAAAGATGGTGGGCAATTTTAAGAGCATTAGAAGTTTGATTGCTCCGGGGCTGCCCTAGGGGACTTTCAAGGCACTAATTATTTATATAAATGAAATGTCATCTCGGCTCTGGCTCAAGTAACCTCCGCAAACCTTGGTTATATGCACAGAAGAGCTCAGTGTATTGGCTATTCTGTTATTATTTTGTATGTTAATTTTAAAAATTCTTGTAAAACATGTTGTATAAATAGAATCCAGTTGGACATGGAAGAAGTGCTCAATTTATTATTATAGAAAAAGAACAAATGTAACAAGTAAGTATTGGATAGAGTAATATAACAGTTCCTTCTTTCAAATGTACTTAGAAAACTACAAGTATTCGACAAAGAACACTTTTGAGTAATCTGATTATGCAGTAATCTAGTTCAAAATGTGCGGCTATTTAAAAAAAAAAACTTTAAAGAAACTCCCCAAAATGTGTACTTTTTAGTTTGTTACTTTGCACTGAGAAGCAGATATCACATGCACTTTTCACTGTTGGCAGCAGGCAACTCCTTGATCCTCGCCCTGGGGTTTCTCAATAATACATCAATGTCTCTGTAATGGCGTCTGCGTCTTGCTTGCTAGGGGCAAAGGCTGTTTAGAGTGGGCTGCGCAAAGGGCTGGACGTACAAAGATACCCAACATGTGGACACAAGAAAGGTTTTAAGTCCAAAGTGTTGCCTCTAAGGGCGACATGCATCTCCGGGTTGTAGCTGCCAAGAGTCAAAAGGGAAAAAAAAGAGCAGAAAAGATATGAGCTGCAAGTGAAAGTAAGGGAACGGTGTAGGCTCAATACTATGCAGAATACAAGGTTGAATATTATGTTCAAGTGTATGTTAGCACATTATTTTGGGAAAGGAGACAGAAGCTCTTTCCACATTGAAAATGCCTTTAACTCATGTGAGTGGTGGTCAAAGTACCAGGACTTCATTTCTTTATGACAAGTACAGATGCTTCTTTTAAAACATTGCTCTGATAAGAGTAGAAACTACTCAGTCAAATTATTACTTTAGTTCAAGTATTCAAGTAACGCCATGAGTGGAATATCTGCAATTTAGCCCAACATTGCGTGACAATGTTGGGCTGGGAGCTGGGAGGTTGACTGTTCTCCCTGTGTTTGAGTGAGGTTTCCTTCGAGTACTCCGGTTTCCCCCAACAACCCAAAACATGCACAATAGGTTAATCCTCCATAGGGCAGAGCGATATAACAATAATAAAAAAAAAACGTGAACTTATTCCTCAGACGATCTACCTTTTGGAGAGATTGTCTTATCACGATTCAATACATTTTTCTGTGCATCAAAGCAGTTCTACAGCTATGAGCAAAAGACATTTGAGACCAACAAATCTCTTCTTCTGAGTCACTGAAGAGGCACCAAGAGCCCCCCACACCTGCAGCACAGTGGAGGCGTCACAAGAGGAGCTACAGGAAACAAGTAAGGGACACATGAGGAGAAGATGGTCAAAGACTGTTGTGGAGCAGAGGGAGCTGCGCAGGAGGAAGAGGAAGGAGGAGAGGTGCATGAGCTGATCAGTGCAGGACAACACGCTCTGAAACAGGGACAAACCCAGGAGGCGGTGCACCGTTTCAGAGGCTCAGATGAGCACTGAAGGCAGCCAGCCAGGTTTCTATGGGTGCTATAATTTCCTCTACCTCCAAAAACATTCTGGTCAGGTTGTCCCACAATGGCAGCGTGCTTAGTCGCAGCGGCTCAGGACTAACACAATTCCGTTGTACAGTTGAACAATGACAAATAAAGCACTTACTTACTTGCTTACTATGCTTTGACACTTTTTAATATCTACACCTTCTATTGGTCAGTCTGATCATGCTCTGAGTGACAGAGGGATTTAACCAATCACAGTGAACTGTGAACTTTCTAAAGCAGCAGATGGCTTTAGTTTGTCACTTCTTAAAAGACAAGATCTACAAAGGCAGGGAAAGGCAACGTCAGGCCCGAGGGCCAAAACCCGTCCTTCATCATAAAATCTCTGGCCCTCAAGATTACTTTGAGGAATATTATTATACAAATCAGAGATCAGATGCCTGTTAAATTACATGAGAAATGTGAAAAATTCTGTCAATTCCTTCAAAATTTCTTATTTGAACACCCATCTAGGCCACATATGATGTACAACACTGGCATTTGTGGAACGTGATGCTTTACTTTGGCCAACAATTGGAGGTTGCAACCCTTGGTAAATATATAAATGGTAAATGGTCACATTTATACAACGCCTTTCTACCTGCTTTAGGCACTCACACTCTCATTCACACACCAATGTACGCAGACACTGGAGGTAGGGTGAAGTGTCTTGCCTAAGGACACAACAGTGTGCACCTGCAGGATTCGAACTGCCGAGACTCCGCTCACAAGACGACCCGCTCTACTATATTGGTCTTTTGATATTGGTCTTTTGACAATGAAGAAATTCAGCCTAGCCCTAAGTCTTAGCATGTTTGTACCGTATGTGTTTAGTTGCTCTCTTAAATTAAATGTGTAAAGTTAACCACAATATGTACAAAAGACGTTACAAATTGTAATTCAAGAAGAAAAGGGAAGGGCTATCGTCTCGTTAGACAAGTAAAGTTAAATGAGACAACCGACCTCTAATGCTATCACTATGTCCCACTGCACTTCCATATTATGTTCACTTGAGTTCAACCTGTTAGAGTGTTTGAAAGCAGAGAAGAGTGCTTCAGAACGTACATGCAAACGAAAATGGCTGAGATTCTGGGTCATAGCCTTTGTCACGTGTCACTGCTGCGGCCCACCTTTCATTTTTCATGCTTTCCCCCATCTCTGTTTACCCTTTACGGCAAACGGCCTGTTAATATCCTAAAATAGAACGTGCGTAATATGAAAAGGAATAATAGATGACGACAATAAAAAGGGTTTTGAGGTTAGGTCCACTGGTCAGGGGGGATCTTGCTTGATGACTTTTGACAACTCCTGCAATGAAAGGTCCGGCACGATATGAATATTGCTGTGGGATTTGCTTATAGTGCCTGCTTCATTATGCAGTGTTTAATATTAATAAAGAAAGTACAAGCTTATATTATTCATAGGCTGATTTACATGTGTGTGTTGGGGGGGGGCTGAGTGACAGATTGAGATGCTCCTTTGCTACAGGCGATACAACCAGACAAGGCTCTTACTTTTCCAAGGGACACATCATGACGACTCCTCGCGCAGCTAAGAGGATCTGTCCGAGCAAAAGGGAATGTATAATGCATGGAGATTTGTGATTTTAATTTAGACTGGGCATGTGATTCACCGCTGACTGCTAACTGCGAGGACACCGTGTTACTTGAAGTCAACGTTGGACAATTTGTTTAAACAAAAAATGTTCTCTGGTTGTTTATTTAGCATAATGTTTCAGTTCATGGCTCTAAGCCATGAGTGACTGTTAATGATAAAAGCCTTTGCAGTTCATATCAGGGGTAAGTTAGGCCCGCTCCTTGAATTCAGAATGATATTGGAAAGAAGGCACCAAATCATTATGTTCTGAGAAAGACCAGCTAGTAGTTTGTGCTTTTTGTTCCCAAATAAGTGTTACTGAGTAAGCCTCTAAAACTGACCAAGAGATGAACCGAGGATCTCTCTACTTTCATTCTCACTTACTTTGCTTTTACTTACTTTTCCTCACTTGGCCTAAGTGATTGTGGTGGCCAGCTCTCTGAAGGTGGGGGGGTCCTGGGCCAGGGAGAAGAGGTCCCTGAGGGGTTGTGTAAATGAGACCTGCGTCATCTTCCTCCTTGATTTTCATTCCGTGAATCAAATTGGGTTTCTGCTCCTGCAGGATATTAGACGGATTTGATCGTTTTGTTACAAATGGAATTTGTGATCCTGTGTGTATGGCATGTAAATCTACCAAATTGGCCAAACAAATTTCAGAGAATGAACAAAAAATGTCAAATCAACCTGGACTTTCATCTATATAAATGTGCATCATCTATAACATGTAAAAGTGAAACAATATTTATGATGTATTAACCTCTTAACCTCCACCTTAACCAAGTACATTTTCTGTAGTTCAGCTTTACCCAAAACAGCTAAACAGATCACTTTCCTCATGTTGTCGTCACTTTATTTTCATTGCTTTTTTAATGCGTCTTTGTCCAATTTTTGTTACTTTTATGTTGCCCTTCTGTGCTTTGTTTGTTGCATTATCATAGCTTTTTGTCACTTTTGTGTCACTTTTTTCATCGCCTTTTTGTCACGTTTTTGTCGCACTTCTGTTGCAATTTCATCCTCGTTTTTGTCTCATTTTTGTTGCTATTTTGACACTTTTTTCAAGACGCTTTTAGATGTGGGTAATGCCAAACTGGATGTTACAAGTTGTCGTATGCCAATTAAAAGCAAAATAAACTGCATTACATTATATATTTTGGAAAATGGCTACAGTCACAAAAAATAGCCCACTTCAAACTTCAACATCAATACTTTACCGCCATCTAGTGGATCCATACGCTACGACAGCACTTTGCAAAAAAAAAACCCATAAATGAATAGTTTCGTCCTCTGTCAGATCAACATGTTTGTTTGTGACACAGAGAAAAAGTTGACGTTTCATTAAAATCTGTATTAGAGACGCAACGTTACTCACATTTCACTTTCCTCCAGGCTTGTGGGCGATCCACGTGAAGAGTGCGTAATGACGCGCAGGCAGACACTCGTGACGCGCGCGGTAATGGCGGTGTCCTTGTTAGAATGGGGGCTGTTGTTGATCATTTGTTAGCCAAGTTACTGTGAATCTACTGCGGATTGTACTACACACGCGCGCATTTGGTGAGATTTTCCGAAGACCTCATGATAAAGGTGAGACACGCGAGTTGCGATCACGGGATGTTTCGATTCGCGAAGTTGACAGCAGTTCCACATGACTGAGGAAAGTTTGCTAGCCGCTACTGCTAACAGATTAGCATCACCTGCTGAGCTCCAAAGTTTGATAGGGACGCATTGTGCTCGAATGATGAGCTTTCTCGACTCCGTTTGTGAAGTGGATGCAGTGTGAGTCGCTGACAGACGCTGTTGCTCTGCGTATTGGTGCGTAAAAGTCTTAATAGAGGGATTAACCCAGCTAACAACCGAGTGTCATTGTTTTTAGTATCCGTACAATTAAAAATTTGAAGTATGATCATAACTCGATAAACCAGCGACCTCAACTATACACCATAATGTTGCTACAGGCGTTATTCCACACACTGAGGATAGTATCTTTTCTCGTGTAATTATATGTAGTTATGTCACATCCGAACTTTATGTACATTGCTTTGTTTTAATGTTCTGTATACTCCATGTTATTGTCTAGTCTTACTTGAATGGTTGTGGTTTAATTCACTCCTGTAAATGGAAAATAAAGGCTATTAAAATAAATTACTGCTACAGATGGACGGGCTGAACTATATTGAAGTATATGCGATATGACTGGTCAATATCACGATAGCAATATATTGCGATATTTCATTTCAACATAAGTAAACACAAATAGTAAGGAACTAGTTTTTTCATCAAATTGTGTGAAAACAAGGCATTAAAAAACACAACTAACTAAAAAACTAAAATAATAATAGTGCATCGGTTTCATATAGCGCTTTTCTGGACACTCAAAGACGCTTTACATTGCACTATTCGTTCACCCCATACTCTGTGAGGTTAATAATAATACTACTAATAATGCATCGGTTTTATATAGCGCTTTTCTGGACACTCAAAGACGCTTTACATTGCATTATTCATTCACTCCATATCCGGTGGTGGTAAGCTACTATTGTAGCCACAGCTGCCCTGGGGTAGACTGACGGAAGCGAGGCAACCAGTCTGCGCCATTGGCCCCTCCGACCACCACCAACCACTCACTCACACACTACATTCGCTAGGCTTCCTGGTGTTACTAAACGGTCTCCCATCCAAGTACCGACCAGGCTCTTCCCTGCTTAGCTTCCAAGGTCTGACGGGATTGGGCTTCGCAAAGGTTAAGCTACTATTGTAGCCACAGCTGCCCTTTATTTGGCTGCAAATAAAAAGTGTCAGTCAGATGAAGACTTCAGTGATGTTGCATATATTGTGGCTTCTTGCGATACGGATATTGCATCAACTTATGTCACGATACAATATGTTTTGCGGTATATTGTGCAGCCATAGAACAGGGTAGAGGAGACTGGTGATTTAGAGGAACTGCACAAATAAAAAGCAGTGGTAGTAGTAGCCCTAAATAATATAAGGCCAGTTGCCAATTCATTGTGCTTGTTTGACTAAAACTAACCTCTGTATCTGGCTTATGGCGCACTATGTAACATTTGTATTTTGCAAATTCAAAATGCGCTTACTTTTTTACGATCTGCGCTTGTCTTTTCAGTCTGGCTCCGGGGGTCCATCCACTGCTTCTCCTCAGCCGATGAAGGAATCGAAGGAGAATTCGTCAATGCCTGGCCAGGCTGTTCTGGACCACATTAAACCATGCTGGTACTGGGACAAGAAGGACTTGGTACACACCCCGTCCCAGGCTGAAGGCTTGGACCCCGGGACCGAGGCACGGTACAGGAGGGAAGGAGCACGTTTCATTTTTGACGTGGGAACTCGGCTTGGCCTGTATCCTTCGTTTAATACTCAACTGAATGAGAGCTCTTTTTCTAATTGCATTGTTTTTTGTTATTGTTCCTTAATTTCGGTTAATTATACAGACATTATGACACATTGGCAACTGGCATTATATATTTCCACAGATTCTATATGTTCCATTCTTTCAAGCAATTCCCCAGATATGTAAGTAGAGACGTCCCGTGTGTATTTTACATTCTGGTTAATTTATCAGTCTTGATATTGGGGTGGATCTATTGTAACAGGTGACTGGTGCTTGCTGCCTGTTCCTGGCTGGAAAAGTGGAAGAAACGCCAAAGAAGTGTAAAGACATCATCAGAACTGCGCGTGAGCTTCTGAATCCCGTGCAGTTTACGCAGTTTGGTGATGATGCGAAGGTAGGCTCAGCTTTTACTAACTCGGGACATCTTAAACTTGTAAAATGTAAAATACCATACAGTCTCATAAAGTCAGCAAACTAGTTACAGATTGATTGTTCTATGTTTTATATATTTATGTGGGTTTTTTATGTGACTTGGCTTTAGAGCATTTAAACATCATTTAAGTGTTTTTTGTTTTTGTTTTTTTTCGTAGGAAGAGGTGATGGTGTTGGAGAGGATCCTGCTCCAGACCATAAAGTTTGACCTGCAGGTGGAGCACCCTTACATGTTCCTACTGCGTTATGTCAAACAACTCAAAGGTGGGAGATCATTGCAGGATCACTGAGGGACTAACATTGAGAGCAATGTCATGTTTTTTTTTATTGTTGCAGGTGACAAGAACAAAGTATGCAAAGTGCTACAAATGGCATGGACCTTTGTCAATGACAGGTGGGTGCTGCTGACATATATCCTCTACCTGACCCGAAATAGAGTAATCTGCAAAATAAATGAACTCTTGAAGCATCAGCTACATTTTTTGTGCGTGAAAATTGAGCTTTTTGTTCAGGAATGTGGTTGTTTGCAAAATCCTTGGTACACGAGTAGACAGTGAAATGCCTTTTAGACCATCGACATTTAGTATGAACTGTCTTTGTCTATATTAAGTAGGAGAATTAGAATACATGGCTAAATACTTTCTCCTAAAATAAAAAAGTGGTAGCATTATTGACACATTTTCTCTTTGGAGATCTCTTTACTCCGTGTGCCTGACCTATTAAACACGCTTGTTTGTGTCTGGCAGCCTGTGCACCATGCTGTCCCTGCAGTGGGAGCCAGAGATCATCGCTGTGGCCGTCATGTACTTGGCTGGACGGCTCTGTAAGTTTGACATCCAAGAATGGACCGCCAAGCAGTCGTCCCGTCGCTGGTGGGAGCAGTTTGTTCAGGACGTCCCGGTTGAGCTGCTTGAAGGTAGAAACTTTTTCCACTAACTACCACTTGAGAACAAATATGGCTTTCTGAATACCACTAGGACTGAATCAGGCTTAGAATTATACTGTTTTAAAACGATATCTGAAATAATGGGAAACTATAAAGCCACAGCTGCCCTGGTTTAGACTGTTAAAAGTACGGCTGCCAGTCACACCAATTTAACTTTTAGTTGCCGGTTTACCAGCCGATTTTGACTTTATTTAAGTTATAGTTAAGTACTGGTATGTAAGTGTTGACAGTGTGATGATGGCAGTGAAATTCCTTGTTTCATAATTACTTCCTCTCTTCTGTTGCAGACATCTGCCATCAGATCCTGGACCTGTACTCTCAGGGGAACAAGCCCATTCCACAGCAGATTCAGGAGAAAGAGAAGCCTCCTATTCCACAGGCTCCGGCTCCTCCAGCGCCACAAGGACCTCCCCTGCCCCCCAGTAACCCTCCTCCTCCCCCACCAAAGAAGACCTCACCACCAGGGGGCAGCCCGGCACGCCAGCTCAAACGCACACATGTATGTCCTCTGCATTGGTGATTGCTCTGTGCATGACATTATTAAAGTAAAAAAGGTTGGAGAGACCTTGAAGCTGCGGAGCACTTGCGTAGGGTGTGCTGGATGTAGCCAAGTTCAATTATGGTTTTCGTATTCATGTAGTAACTGTTGTCACTCATTGGCACCACCCTCTTATGAAAAGAAGTTTGAACATCTTTCTGAGTGTATCTAAATGTCACTTCTTTGTATTGTCACAGGCCTCGCCCAAAGAAGAACCCAAGGCTCCGGGTAAGTCTCTTAAAGCTTACTTTTAGAGTGCAATGTTTGGAACAATTAATATTCGAGGGAAGATTGAACTAATACTAGAATCAAATGCTTTTCAGAATGTTTATAGTCTATAACTACATGGGTTGGAAGTTTTATACACAGATTAGTTCACATTCTGATGGGATAGCCTTTGCAATAGACCAGCATAGTGTCCATACATATTTTCAAATTTAATTGCATTGAAATTAAGTGCGCACGTTGGAAACCCTGTAAGAAATCCTTAATGAGCAGCTATAGTCTATAACGGATTAGACTTCAAAGGTACAAAGGCTACCTGCTGTGATGTTCATTAACTAAAACTCATTTGTCTAACAAGGATTGCTCTGTTCCATTAACAGAACAAGTTGGATCAAAAATTCCTCGACTGGAGAGCCCCATGCCGCCCCTGCCTTCGCCACAGCCGCCTCCTCCGGGTAAAGCTTAGTTCCTGCCTAATTTCAGTTCTAAATGACCACAAGCGGCGTGCATGGCAAATATTTGAATTTTCTCCTACTGTGCTCTCGTCGCCAAATGGTTTTATAATGAGCCGCGGTGGCCCCCTGCCGAAGTCTTTAGTCCGATTATGTAACACCGTGTCTGGACATGAGGTTTTCTATCACACGCCCAGTTCTGTCCAGACCATTGAGATTAGGGTTTAAGCCTGTAGCGAGACCTGTGTCTGAAAGGAGACATCATGCAAAATAGACTTTTTTTTAGCTTTAACCTTGTTAAAATGAAACAACAAATGTTGGTTAAAGGTTTTAACGTTTTGCTGGTGAAGTATTTCGCTTCGTTCACTCAGTTTTGGATAAACTTCACTTTGGTCATTTCTACTTGATGTTTTCTACTGCTAAAGTGCTCCGATCTTTACTTCCTGGGGTATATTGCATCATAGGGAAAACTATGACTACACATTTTTAAAACCCATAATCCAACACTGGGTCTGTTCGTAGCATCTCTGCGCTAAAAGTCTGTTCACCACGGCGCATCAGAGTTGCTCACCGGTCAAAGGGAAAGTTTGGTTTTACTAAGTTGTTCTCACTGCTGCCTCTGGGGGGAGCCCCAGGCAAGCACTACACCAACCCTGAACTCTGTGTTTAAAACCCACTGTCCAATCTTTATATAGATATTATTTAAAATTATAAAATGTGCGAAAAATAATGGTTTTAAGCCTGATTTGCATAATATGTCCATCCTAGAGGTCGACCAATATTCTGGGATTTTACAATGTCAGCTATCGGCCGATCTAGCGCTGATAAAAGCCGATATCTCCGTGACTAAAAGAGATAGAGACTGCCCTCTTTTTGCACTGGGAAGAGCGAAGTCGGGGCTTTAAAATTAGTCCTTCCACAGTCAATATGGACAAGCTGCATGTCATTTTGAAGCACAACCTGGAGAATTAAATCGCCGAGTTCATTTTAATCTCCACAATTGTATTTTGATAACCGCGCAAAATGCCGTGGCTGGCAACAGTATGTTACATTAACAACAGTACAACAGTAACAGCAGAATGCTAATGCTAACGGCAACTAATCAAAGCTGGGACAGAAACCACGATTGACTTACCTTAAGCAATAAAACAAAATCGGCCACTGCTGGAGTGGTCAAGTACACTGCTCACCAAAACTTAGGGCACACTCAAAAAACACAATGTAACTCCAAGTCAGTCAAATTTCTGGGATATCAGACTGTCCAGTTAGGAAGCCACGCTTATTGTGAATCAATTTCACTTGGTGTTGTGGAAATTAAACAGACAACAGGTGGAAATGAGAGGCAATTAGCAAGATCAGTCCAAAAGAGGAATGGTTTTGCAGGTGGTGACCACAGATCATTTCCCTGTCTTCATCCTTTGTACCGTATTTTTGGAACACTTTTGCATTTGTCCAGTGTTCTCACCACTAGAGGTATCATGAGGAGGCATCTACAACCCACAGAAGTCGCTCAGGGAGTGATGCTCATCCAAAATGGCACGTCCATTCGTGCTGTGGCAAGAAGGTTTGCTGTGTCTCCCAGCGCAGTGTCCAGAGCATGGAGGAGATACCAGGAGACAGGCCAGTACACCAGGAGACCTGGGGGGGGGGCGACCGAGGCCAACAACCCAGCAGCAGGACCGCTATCTGCTCATTTGTGCAAGGAGAAACAGGAGAAGCACTGCCCGAGCCCTACAAAATGACCTCCAGAGGGCCACAAATGTGCATGTTGGTCCTCAAACGGTCAGAAACCGACTCCATGAGGGTGGTATGAGGGCCCGACATCCACAAGTTGGGCCGGTGCTTACTGCCCAACACCGTGCAGCCCAATTGGCATTTGCCCGAGAACACAGCGATTGGCAGATTGGCCAATGGTGCCCTGTGCTCTTCACGGATGAGAGCAGGTTCAGCCTGAGCACATGTGACAGACGTGACAGAGTCTGGAGACGCCCTGGAGAACGTTCTGCTGCTGCAACATCATCCAGCATGACCGGTTTGGTGGCGGGTCAGTGATGGTCTGGGGAGGCATTTCATTGGAGGGCCGCACAGCCCTCCATGTGCGAGCCAGAGGTTCCCTGACTGGCATTGGGGACCGGGATGAGATCCTCAGACCTATTGTAAGACCATATGCTGGTGCTGTGGGCCCTGGGTTCCTTCTGATGCCTGATAATGCCAGGCCACATGTGGCAAGAGTGTGTCAGCAGTTCCTGCATGATGAAGGTATTGATGTTATGGACTGGCCTGCCCGTTCACCAGACTTAAATCCAATAGAGCACATCTGGGACATCATGTCTCGGTCCATCCATCAACGCCACGTCGCACCACAGACTGTCCAGGAGCTGACTGATGCTCTAATCCAGGTCTGGGAGGAGATCCCTCAGGAGGACATCCGTGGTCTCATCAGGAGCATGCCCAGGCGTTGTAGGGAGTGCATTCAGGCACGTGGAGGCCACACACACTGCTGAGGATGATACAGACTCGTTTGGAGGAATTTCTACAGAATTTGGATCAACCAGTGACCTGATTTGTCACTTTGATTTTGACTATAATTTTGGATCCAGACCTCCAGGGGCTGAGAATTTGATTTCCATTTATCATTCTTATGTTATTTTGTTCTCAACACATTGCCCTACACTATGAATAAAGATTTTCATCCGAAAAATCGAATTGATTGACATCTAGGATGTGTTTTTTGAGTGAGCCCTAAGTTTTTGTGAGCAGTGTATTTGTTTTTACAGGATTATAGACCAGACATTTGGAATATATGCAAAATATTGGTCAGAAATATCAACCATTGGCCAATAAAAAATCCTCAAAAAAATCGTCATTGGCCTTAGAAAAAAACATATCGGTCGACCTCTAGTCCACCCATGTGTCTTTTCGCTACGTTTTACTTTAGTTAATCTAGATAGTCCCTGGACATTGCTTGCTACTTTGTGTAAAATAGCCAATTTCTATTGTTCAAGTCAAAATTGAGAGGTAACATTTTTCTCTCTCATTCTACAGAACGCAAGGCCCCACTTCCCGCCCTTCCTGCCGAAGCTGAACCAGGAAGTGAAGTGGCGCCTCCTCCTCCTCTTGCCCCGCCCCCTCTGCCCCACCGGCCCCCGCCCCCTCCCCCGTCCAGCTACCTCATGTCCACCACCAGCTCGTACATGTCCGGAGAGGGCTTCCAGAGCCTGCAGTCCATGATGAAAACCGACGCGCCCACCTACCCACCCATGCACCCGGGATACGCCCCGCCCATGCCCCCCTACCACGTCTACCCCCCGCCCTCCGCACCACCACCGGGACCACCGCCCTCCACGTACCCTCCCACCATGCCCCCCTCGTTCCCCCCACCTCTGCCGGGGTATAACAGCTACCCGCCACCTCCGCCGCGGATGGCGCATACACACGTCCCCCCACCCGGGATAGGCCTACACCCGCCCGGCTACCCCCCTCCACCCCCAGTACCCGGACAGTCCCAAGTCCCGCTGCCCCCTCCGCCACCCGGGATGCCAATGAACCGGGGGGGTTGGATGAGATGAAAATTATATGTATAAAAGAGAACTCTAAGAACTTTTTTTTTTATACGAGGGTCTTCACAGGACGTTGTTGTGATGTTGAGCGTGAGGCTTTAATAACTACTGTTGTATCGATACCGTTTTGCTTTCTCCTGTCCAAACTGATATTTGAGCTCAGTGTAGCTGCCGATACCACAAAAAAGAAAAAATGCAAAGCCTAACACTTAACTAATATGCAAAATAAAGCAGTGGCTTCTCATCTGGGGCTACTTTATAAGAAAAATTCAGCATGGAATCGGATTGGTGAATTGTTTTAGGTACTCACTACTCACCAATAATGCAATACCTGGAAACTTTGTGGTATCGGCATGACATCGGTATCGGAACCATTCCCATAAATGCACATATTCAATCGATTGGACTCGTAGTCAATTCTCAGAAGAAATGTTTTTGCTCACTGGATACCATTATTTTGCGACACCATTTGATATAAACGGAATTGAACTGAAATTTCAGAGTCTGTTAATTTGTCGTCCATAAAAATTTGCAGCAAGTATTTTTCCTTTAGTCATTTTTTAATATTGCTTTGTCTAAGTTTTAGCAGAATGTGGTCTTTTTCCCGATAGAATTACTTAAACGCACTTCATCTCCTGTGATCCATAGTTTTCAGTGACGTGACATAAGCAGTGCATAACAAAAATGTAGGATGTGCTCTCTGCTGCTGACTAAACAAAATTTGGACTATATTCAAGAAATCAGACAACTATTTACATTTAATATAATTGGTCTATGGTCAGAATACAAAATGAAAAGAGGAAAGGGATCATGGACTATCTAAATCTGTCTGATGTTAAAACAGTTTTTGCAGTGGGAGTTTGTTTATATTGTATTCCCCATATTCTACTTCACTGAATGTTATCTATAAAGTACATTTACTTAACAGCAGTCACACGAGAGTTTCTGTTTGACGTTTCATGAAAACTATGGATAGAACCGTCTTTGTCTGACACTGGACATACCTGGACATTCTTGTACATTTCCTGCTTTGTTCCTGTAGGATTTGGAGAGATTATATCCACTATGTGCCTTAGGCGTCTCCTTCGTCTCCTTCGTACTGTTCGTGCGTTTTGGGTTTGTGGCACTTAGGACAATAAAGACCCGCTTTTTCCTACTGAGATTTTGGTTACATTTAATACCCTATTCGGTCACACTTTATAATAATTACTTGCCTTAATAAATGATGAGTTAACACTTAATTCATCATTAACCCTTCATTAGTTAAGTGTGACTACACTTAATAACTACTAAACAGTGAATATGTGAAGAATTATTCATTTTGAGTTAGGCATTTAAGGACCAGGCCACCATTCTTCCATACTTATCTCATCTTACCTGAGCTTAGACGAGTTGATGCGTTCCTGTCTGTTTTTTGTACGTGCCCGTGGAAGAGCTTGGTCGCTTCTAACTTCACCCCGTTTGGAGCAACAGGAATGTGCTGGGAGAGGCCAAATGCTAACAACATCTTTGGTCGTTGTGCGTGACTGAGGGCACACACAAAGACCAGACAGGTACACATCAACTCGTCTAAGCTCAGGAAGAACATATCTCAGTATGTAAAAAACGGTGGCCTGTTCCTTTAACTGTAGTAAAGTAGTTTTTAAGCATTAGTCACACTTAATTCATCATGAACACTTTAAGTGTTAACCCATTATTTATTAAGGCTAAATATAGTGTAGTTATTATAAAGTGCTCTATTCCAGTGGCTACCAACCCTTTTTACCCTTTTTATAATCCAAGTACCCCCTACCTCAAGGATCTTGCCAATATTATTACAAAGTGACCAACTACTAAACTAAGATTATTCAGTATTTACTCATGTAGTGCATTCAAAATGAAGCTAAAATACTGAAAAACATAATTAAAACTAACTTTCATTTGACATTAATATAAAAATTATACTAGTTTCACTTTGTTTTTTAAAATCTGAAATCATTCTAAGTACTCCCATGGGTCCCTGTACCTCTGGTTGTAAAATACTGCTCTTTAAACGTTATTAGTACTTAATGGTACTTTTATTGATTTAAAATAAAATAAAATTGTAAAGCATATCTGCACTGTAAAAAATGAGATCTTGATACGTTTTTTTTAATGTTCCTTTTCGTAATGTAAAATGTTTAATCAAATAGTCCAGTGTTCTATCATCAGTAGTAATGGTGGTGGTGGGGGGAGGGGGTCATCCTTATGTTCCTGAATTTGTAAGACTAGTTATACACTAATTGACACTTCAAATGCCTCTGAAAAAGATAGATAATCTTTCATAGTGAACCTCGAAGCGCAAAGACACAGATGGGTCTTATTCTCCCCTCGTGCCACCAGAGGGCAGTGCAATCCACGTGAAATAGATCCAACACAAACACAGCCATTTAAAGCAACATTGTTTATTTTTCTCTACAATACTTTCTCTAAAAGTGGCCTGTTTTAGATTATCCGTTTACCTTCCGACTTATCGTCATGCTAAGTTACTACAGGGATTGACATGATACACTGCAGATTCTAGGCCTCTGATCTACCTAGGCAGAGAAAAGAACCAGTACATTTTTGACCAGAATAAAAACAGTCTGGATCCAAATGAAATCTCCATGCAGAAAAATGTGGCACGTCGCAAATTTTGATGCCAGATAGAAAAAACAGTCATGGCTTCGATTCAGTTCCTAGAAAGAAAGGACACTTTTAAAACCCATAGTTTAAGAGATTATTTTGATCAGAAAAGAGGCATCCTTAAACATACTTTGACATGGAAGAGATGGGAGCGCTATTTAACTGAGTATAGTATTAGTAGTATAGTAGAAAAAAAATTCTATTATGAATACTCTCAAAATTGTTCAATACTGTGTGATTTTGAAGAAAACATTTGGTTTAAAGTCATTTTAGCCAACATTACACAAGTTAGGATGGATGTTAAATATGTTACAGAATGCATGTAATTTCTGACATCAATGCGTTTTAAGTTTGTTTCAGGGAAGACTTGTCGCATATTTTACACAAAGACAAACCTTAAAAATACCATGCACTGCCCAAAGACACTTGCTGAATTCATGAACTATAGAAAATGAGCTTTTAGTAGCTAATATGAGGATTTGGAGTCATTAATAACGGATATGTTGTTCTTAACTTTAAATTGAGCAAATGTCTTTCGTGGTCATTAACTGTTGTAACCATAGAAATCAGCGGGAAAATCACAGGCAGATGTACAGTGGCTGTGAAGGTCCAATCACAAAATAAATATGCCAGATAATTAAACAGTTCCTACATTGTTGTTTTACATTTATTATAATAATGTGATTTTTTACTTGTGTTAAATCACTATAGTTTGATTAATGCAGGGATTCCAATAGGTAACATTTGAGTGTAACTTTACTGGGACACTAATTAAAGGCAGCAACATATGAGCTGTAATTAGGATGGGTCCTGATCCATATCCATCCTTTGCTTACTCACAGCATTTTCTGAGTAGATGGTTAGAAGCATGTTTTGTATTGTAGTGTGTGCATTTAAAGGAATCGGCCACCATTTTTAAATACCGAGATATGTTCTTACCTTCGCTTAGATGAGTTGATATGTAGTTGTCTGATCTTTACGTGTGCACTCAGTCACGTAAACAGAGACGGCGTTAGCATATAGCCTCTCTTCTTCTCATCTATGGATCCAAACGGAGGTGAAGTTAGAAGCAACCAAGCTCTTCGACATTTTCCCTATTTTAATATGGTTACATGAGCCTTTACATGATCCAAGTATAGCTACACAAAATTAAACATGTCAATTTTCTCAGTGGATAAAAAGGGGAACTATTGCCTATACAACTATATTGCAAGGCGCAGTTATATTACTACGCCTTGCAATATAGTTCCCCTTTTTATCTGCTTAGAAAATTGTCATGTTTAATTTTGTGTGACAATACTTGGATCATGTACAGGTTCATGTAACCATATTTAAATAGGGAAAACGTGGTTGCTTCTAACTTCACTCCCGTTTGGAGCCATAGAGGAGCCTCCTCTCCTCTATGGCTCCAAACGGGTAGAGGCTAAATGCTAACACCGTCTGTGCTCTGTTTAGTGACAGAGCGCACGCGTAAAGACCAGACAGCTACATATCAACTCATCTAAGCTAAGGTAAGAACAAATCTCAGTATTTAAAAACAGTGGCCTATTCCTTTAAAGTGTTTCTTTAAAAATACAATGCACTTCAGTAAATGTATAATTTACTGATTACCTCTCTGGCTGCGGGGACAGTAAAATCACATCACTTTATATGCATTTTTCACCAATAAATTATGGCGCTTGTATTTTAATCTCTTTATCGAGCATTGGGCGTTGTTCCTAGAATTTCTGATGAGGTGACTTGACCTTCAGGGCCACCGTACAGACGCTACAGCTGCAAACAACCATTCAACCCTTTGCTTTCACACAGTCATGGACACGATAAAGCTGTAGCCCTCCCAACCTGAGAAAATGATTGTCGAGCATGCACATAGCATCAAGTTTTTCTTCTTTATCAATATGATTGGAAATGGGCTTGAACTTTTGTAATGCTGCTGTTAAAACAAAAAAAAAGTATAAAATAAAATAATGTAAAATAACAATAAATCAGTTTTACAAAAAAGAAACTTTATTTCTCAAAACAAACCCTGTTTAAAGTCCGGCTGTGTGTGCTTTCCACCTAAAATATTTGATCACATGGCCACGCTAAAATACAAAATAAGGTCAACAAGAATAATAACAATGGTAGTGCTATGGTTTTATACATCATATACACGTTTACAGTTAACAGTGATCTCTAAAATTCATTATTTCATAAAGTTATGAGCAAAAGGCGCTAGGTCACAGTGGGAGTTTAATTTACATGATAAAGCTAATGCTAGTTCTAGCCACTAGGGGGGCGATAACGTGTGACAGGAGCTGGGGATCTCTAAAAGGAGATACTAGTTTATTAGGGAGTTCTGCCACAATAAGAAGCCTTTGCGAGAGGTTTCTGCCCCGTACGGATTTACACGCCTGTGCTTGGAACCATGTTGTGACATTAGCTAGACGTTACACGACTCAAGACTCTCTTAGTGTTTGTAAACAACCTACGAGTGCAAGTAGAAGTGCTGCAGTTGTGCAAGTTACAAAACACTATATAGAGGGTGAATGCGAATAGAGTTTGGGATTGTGTCGACAGCAAAACAGCAAAAATGTCCGGATTCATCATATTAAACAAATGGAGATTTAAAAAATGAAGCAAACTAAAGTATTTGTCCATTACAATGAACAATGGCGGTCGAAGTAGTTGATTTCATTGTTACAGCAAAAATACACATTCGTAGGGTCAAATAATACAAGTAAAAGTCCTTCCAACAAATCTTTAAAGGGGCTGGATGCAAGGTGGCCATTTTATGCTCACTACTGCCACCTCAGGCCATATGTGTAACTGCACCTTCTATATTAAGCCTATGACTTCGACCCGAAATGGCACCTTTTTGAGTGACAGTGCAGGATTTTAGAGCCAGTTGTGGTGAACAGGTCTGGGCTCATATTACACACCGTAGGACATGGGACATGTAAGGGGAGGAAAAAACTTAATTTTAACATTTTTAAACTCCCTATAGTCCCCTTAAGTAAAAGTACGGAAGAATTTGCTGTAGAAAATACTTAATTATTTAAAGTATGCACTTAGATCGTTTACAATCACTAACAAGTCTAGAAAGTGGACTATATTTAGAGGTTATTAGCAGAGGTTGTGTTTGCATTTGAACCAATAAATGTGAAAAAATAGTGGAAAGGTGAAACTAGCTGCCAGTCGTCAATGCTTCACAAGCTCTGTTAAAAAGATTTACAAATAAAGTTGTGTGAAAGTCCTCTGTGTAGCTCGCACCAGCCTGACAAGCGCAGTGCTGGGTGCTGTTGGCAGTACGTTGCACGGCATGATGGGAAGTGTAGGCGGAGACAGGAAGAGGCGCTGCGGGATGGCGCTTCCTGTTGTCTGTCTGGTTCGGGTTGCCGCGGCTACAGCGGCCCTTTGAACTGGTTCCCGGAGAGGTGCTGTCGGATGGACATCTTTGATCCGGCCGCGTCGCCCAGCTTTCTCCACACCACCTGCGAATGAGAGCGGGACGTGAGCAGAGACAGAGCAGAGAGGGGGGTAGGGTGGTGGGCTGGGACTTTATTCTTCAAGAGCGCAAACTTCAAATGAGTTTTGACTTTGAGACTGCACACACTTTACTGTACTGTCAGCTTTGTTCTCAATCTTCTGTCCGTCAGGTGAGTGATGGAGCTCGGGGAGGCACTGCGATGTGCACAGTGAAGTTCCTGTTATACGGCAAGACAAACAGTGGTTTCGCCGTATAACAGATATAGAGTGAGATGTCATTTTCACACATGGATCGGCCGCCACAGAGTCCAGATCTTAACCCCATTGAGAATCTTCGGGATGTGCTGGAGAAGACTTTGGGTAGTGGTTAGGCACTCCCATCATCAATACAGGAAAAATTAATGAAACACTCGATCTTTTGACATTGCAGAAGCTTACTGAAACAATGCCACAGCGAATGCGTGCTGTAATCAACACTGAAGGGTCCAACGAAATATTAGAGCGCGTGACCTATTTCTTTGATCAGGCGGTGTAAGAAAATGACCTAAAATTAGACAATAAATCAACATTTACTTGAAATAAGATGCTTTTTTCTTCTTCTTTTAAGCACAAATAGTCACAATGTCAACTATTATTTTATTTGGGTAATTTAGAGATATCACGATTAAGTACAAAGCAACTTGTAATAAATCCTTTTCATAGTCCTTGATGGGATGACTGGGGCTCTTTCATCTCCCTCTGGTGTCTCTGGCCAGAAAACCCACAATTGCAACTTTCCCTGCACCGGGTCAGAGGCGCAATACGCACTAATGGAATCACGAAGAAGAAGCTAACAGGCTAACGGGCTAAGCTAACTGCGGGCTAGCACCACTTAAACAGTATTTACAGCCAAGTTTGAGTGAAAAAAATAATCTCCATTGTGTAATTGGATGTACAATATCCCTCTCTCCTTTTGTCTTTTCTGTCAGCATAGTATTTACTCTAACGGACAAGTAATGAGTAAAAAAACGCAACATGCTACGACACCTGCAGTGGCGCTCATGGCCTCTAGGGGCATAAGCGTTATTGTTACTTAGTTCTGCTTTAAAATTAAGATTTAGCTCCTTTTCCACATTTTAAAGATGTCCAGAAGACAACAGGTCTATACAAGAGGTCTATACATCAGGGTAAGCAGGTTTTAAACATACTTGAAATGAGATTAGTAGAGCATTAATTCAGCCTTTATTAATACGACACACTGACTGTCTCTCACCATTTTTCCAACAACCTCTTTGCATATTTAATTACTTCCCCAACAACAATAATAAATATGATTCAGGTATAACGTGGTATATAGGCTGATTATGGCTCAAGATGTGGGATATGGTCTTTATACATGGCATTGCACTTCTCTGACAGGTTGTTCCAGGACATTCACTATAGTGTACTAAATAACAATGTAAAGCAGGCGCCCTTTTTGAGAATTAACTCCCTCCATCCAGAAAGCTCTCCAGTGCAAACCAGGCTACAGTTACAACAGAGGTATTATTGTATGCCGTGCCCATAGACCAGTCACTAATCAGCGCTGCCTTCATCCTGCCACGGCCGTTATCATCAGCGCCGCACAAAGATGATAGATTCGAGTCGGTCTAATTGCTCAACTCTTTCAGCGCTTCCAGGGAAGAGCTCCAAAGCTGCGCCGCATGCAAGTGTCACTCCACAGCGAATGTGTCCCAACAGGGCCCCCCCCCTCATTAGTTCCAAGCCGCTAAATTAAAATGATTTGTGTGCACCAGAAGTGATGGAATAAAGCTCGCAGCGCAGAAAAAAACACAAACACTCCGGACTCCGTGTTCTCTGTTCACTCATCTAATCCATTCAGTGTATTCCCATGACCTCGCGCTGCTGACGGATTGGTAATTTTAGGCGAAACATTGTGCACTTTGTGAGGCAAGCGGGAAATTTGGCAGGAATGCTCCCTGGGTCCTACTCTTTCAGAAAAGCTCGTTAGCAGCCAAAAAATGAAATTGAATACGGCAAAAGTTGATATTCAATGGGTGTTTTTGTTTATTTGTTTTGCTAATAATATCTTCGTTTGAATAGATGGTAGCCAGACCCACTAGCTAGCTAATATAGCTATAGCTAATATTTCCCATTTGATCTCATATGTAAAAGATTTTGGCACAAAGTCTGTGTGTGTCGTAGTCTTGAATGAAGCTGGTCAGAAAAAAGAAGGAGTTGTCGGGTCCTCGGACCAAACGGCAACAAGTTTAAAGCAGAACTAGGTAACTCATGCCCCTAGAGGATATGCACCACTGCAGGTGTTGTAGCATGTGTTTTTTTTTTACTCATTAATTGTGAGTAAATACTACGCTGACAGAGAGGACAAAGGGAGAGAGGGATATTGTACATCCAATTACACAATGGAGATCATTTTTTTCACTCAAACGTGGCTGTAAATACTGTTTAAGTGACGCTAGCCCGCAGTTAGCTTTGCCCGTTAGCCTGTTAGCTTTATCTTCGCGGGGCCTCTGACCCGGGTTTTCTGGCTGGAGACACCAGGGGGAGATGAAAGACCCCCCGCTCATCCCATTAACACTTGTATTACCTCCAGATGGACTACGGAAAGGATTTATTAAAGGTAAACAAGTTACTTAGTTCTTCTTTAAACAAAAGATAATGAACTTGCAATGGAAACCAACTAAACAAAATGATCATTATCAGGGGTCCGATATTTGAAAACTCTCTTACGTTGCACATTTCTCTGACGATGGCCTTCTCCTTTTCACTGAGGTCGTCTTCGTAGTCCTCAGGAGCCTGCTTGTCCAAGTTCTCATGAACCTCCAGCACCTGAAAACAAAGGTATACAGTTGCTATATGTTTGGGCACCCCTGTATTAGAGTTTTGTGACAAACAAAGTTCAGCCTAGGGACCAAATTGTTCTGAGGGCAAGAAGCCTGAGGGATGGTTGTTACTTTTTACTTACCAAGTTAAATAATCCTACAAAACACCAAAAACTAACATTGTATTGTGAGACCGGGCTGGCATTAACTTTAACGTTTGTACACTTCAGCATGCGGCCATCCATGAAAAAGTTTGGACACCCCAGTCCTGATGCAATAACGAACAGGTCAGACAAAAGAGTACATAGTTTTTTAAGGAAGAATGATAGCCTTGAATGGATCCATCATGAATAAAAACATGGTAAATTGTTCTCAGAAGGATGTGATTCCAGTATTCCAACAGAAACCTGCAGCCCTACTGATAATATTTTATTCGCAGCAGTTTTTGTACCTTCATGGCATGCACAACGGCTTCAGGCTTCTGGGCACAGGACAGGTACCCGGTGGCAGGAGAGGACTCACTGGTGGGGAGACGCCCGTTACCCTGGAGACAGAGGACACATGGTGGGTCATTAGTCAGACACGGAACAAGCTGCTCACCCTTACTCTCCACCATGACTAATCTCGCACCCACTTCACCGGGCAATAGAGGGGCAGCGGAGCTCATTCTCCATACTCCACGCACTCTTGCCTCACAGTAAGATTCCCCTTCTTTTGTGATTTGGCATTGGCTACATTATCACAAATTTTGATATCAACATGAATACAGTTTTATTCTCAGCGCTGAAAACCCTTCTCCCTTTTATCCTCTACCTTGTTGTGTAGTCTTGCATGAAGCTGTCACCACGCCGCCTACCTGAGCACACATTGATTTAACTCAAAGGGATGGGAGCAGTGATGCAGACTCATCTCGCCCCTCTCGGCCCCGCACTCACCCCCCCTTGTGCCGGGGTTGGCCGCAGACAGAGGCTCTCTGTTTTGGGGGGCACACAAAGGCACCATTCACAGTAACCTGGACTGGTGAGGCTGCATTAGATACAGCTCCGTGCCTTTTGTCAGAAGCGGTTCAATACTCGGGAATGGGATGTCAGCTCCCCTCAATCGCCTTTGGGTGCCACATAGCCCTCTTGGCAAGGGCGAGAACTTGGCATTGTTATCAGGTTTTACAATCGGGGGAAAAAAAAAATCACAAAAGTTGAACCGGATCATCGATCACCTGCACAAATTGTCCAACATCTAAAAAAAATATTACGCCTTTTAATGTCTTGACCGCCCCGCCTGAAAAGGCACATTTTCTACAGTTTAGCAAAAATAGCAACAAGGATAAAAATGCAACAAAAATGTGACCACAAAATCCAAAAAAGAACAAAAACCAAAAAGCAATGAAAAAGCAACAAAAGAGCGACAAAAACGTGGCAAAAACATGACAAACACTATTTCACAATGTAACAAAAACACAGCAAAACATGACAGAGAAGTTAAGGTACATTTTATAGGCCTTAGCTTTCAAATAAGGCATTACACTGAATGTTTTAGATTTGGGTAAAGCCAAAACGGAGAAAATAAGCTCATATTTTCTCAATAAGCGGGAGGTAAGAGGTTAAAGGCTGTATATTTGTGTGTATTGGACCATGTCCCAGCTGCTGTATGAGTGGTCACCATGGCGCCTTTACTTTCCATTTTCCATTACGCTCCAGGATCACTTGTTTGGAAGGTTTTCTCTGCTGATGGACCCTCTCACCAGAAAACCTACAAAACAATTGGTCCTGGAGCGTTGTAGAGGCCACCGTGATCAAAAGCAAAGGCGTCATGCTGACCACTCATACAGCAGTTGGGTCTGTATAAGGTCTTTTATTTTACTTTTTCACATTAAAAGTTGCATAATGCACCTTTAGAGCAATTTTGACTGTTCCCATCTCAGTTTAATCTTATTTTTTTGTATATGTACAGGCCAGAGCAATTAACAGCTAGATGTAAACAAGAGATCTAAATAAGTATTAAGTGGACTGCATATGAGAAAGAAAAAGATATTTGAATACAATCAGATTCCTACAGATCTAGGCAGTGCAATGCTAAACAATGGGTATAAAGCGCCCCTAGGAAACCCCTTTCGTCCAGACGTGTTCCTTTTGTTCAGTGAAATAAATAGACAAACTCAGACGCTTCTCTCCTTTGAAGTCAACTACAAGGGGAAAATAAAAATGTAAATTCCTGTCCTATTGTACTTAAGCCGCCTCGTGTGGGTAAGACGCAGCATTTGAAATGAGCAAACACGGCTCCAGCTCGTCTTGTTACACCAGTATTGTTGACGCTACAGTCAATGGTTAGAGCCAAGAGACGCAACAAGCTCCCGGCAATGTTTACCACTCGAGTGCATGTGCAGCGGGTGAAGAACTGAGCTGCATAAATAGCCCTAATTCAGGCCTTGTGGAGGATAGAGACAAGAGCGAGCGCTGTCGAGATCTCAAGGATTAAGGATGGAGAGCAAAGAATCGGCCAAGATGAACGCGATGAGTGCGAGAGATGAACGGAGTAGCGGATTACATTTTTATGGAATTTAGCATGAATGCCTTTTTCTTTTTGTTGGTTTGTACGGCTTCATTGTTTCGCTATAACACGCCAGGACTGTGTCTATCCCACTTAGGGCACGATCACAGAGTCAACCGGATTTGGTCCAGATTGATTAATTCTCATCAGTCATAGTTATATTCAATATTATGGTTTGGAATTGTTGATATTAGAGGTATATCGGGCCGATATTTGGGGATTTTACAATATCGGCTATCGGCCGATATAGCGCAGATAAAAGCTGATATCTCCGGGACCGAAAGTAATAGAGACCCATTTTTTGCATTGGCGAAGTCAGGGCTTTGAAACAAGTCCTCCCACCACCTCAGTGATTATGGACATGCTGAAAAATATAAGTAACTGTAGTCTTGTGATGTATGCTGGTTCCTGGTGAAGGTGCCAACGCAATGGATGAGACAGCTAGCAGATTCAGAGTTAAAAGGTCATTTTATTGAGGTGGAGTTGTAAGTGGGGGTTATGGGCTTGGGGTGGAGGTATGGTGGGCCATGAGGGAGAGCAGTGGTTTGTCTAGGGAAGAACAGAGGGAGAATACATCAACAAATGTGACAGGTGGATGCACATTATAGCTTAAAAGGTAACAATAAAGTAAAGATAGAGTTCTGGGGTTGAGTAGGACAAAATGGCAGAACAGGTGTGCTGCTCCTCTAATTATAGACTCTGGGTGGAGCCAGGTAGAGGCTGAAGGAGGGCCAAAGCAGGAGTAAAGGGGAGGATCCACAGGCTGAGGGGAATTTTCCACAAAAGGAGCGGGGATTTTCTACACATGCTGTATGTCATTTTGAAGCACAGAACCTGGAGAATTCAATTACTGATGAGCTAGTTTCAATCTCTACAATTGTATTTTTGATCGACGCACAAAATGCGCGGATAGCAACAGTATGCTAAACCTAGCGGCAGCGTGTTAATGCTAACGGCAACTAATCAAGACTGGGACAGAAACTATTCAATCACCTACAAGTCATTTAATTAAATCGGCCACTCCTGGAGCGGCAAAGTATTTATGTTTTTACAGGATTATAGACCAGACATGTGGAAAATCGGCTAAAATATCGCTACTTTTGGCCAATATAAATCCCCAAAAATCGGCATCGGCATCAGACTTAGAAAAACCCATATAAGCCAGCCTCTAGATACCAGACAAGATTCCAGCTTTCCAAAAAAAAAGCACATTTGTAAGTGCACAAGGACTCGCTTCAAGTGTGAATGCAGTCGGCGGCAAGCAATTACAGAAAACGTTGCATAAATCAGAGGCATCTGTACTATATGAAATATATTTAATGCTATATAAGGATTATGGCGGTCACTCATCTCAGTCTCTCGCCAAGAAGGTCAAAAGATCAATCCCTATGATGATTAACAATGATTCTATCTCTGAGTCAGATGGGATGATCTCCTCTCGGAACCACCCATCATAGGCCAGAAGATAAATGCACCCGTTATAGCCACGCCAATTCAATGAATATGAGCGAGCACCAGTGTAATTCAAGAATAGTCACATCATTTTTAAAACGCTTGACACTGATTATTGAACTTGAGTACAGAATGTCTTGCCATTTCCACCAATCCCATTGAATTAATTGCACCCGTACACCAGTGGACAGAGTGCGGTTCAATTCTCCTTCAGGACAACTCTCTCTCTTAAGAAGCACAAAGTTCAAGGACTCGGCTGCATGAAGACAGACCGACCACACCACGCGCTCTAAAGGTGTGTTTGTGAACGCCGCTCAGTGATTAAAAAGCTGTATTGATTTTAAACACGGGGAAGATTTAGTCCTCTACTCTGCTGTGAGGTAGCCTCGGTGTGACCTTCCTTTAGACAGTCAGAAAACAATTACAGGGCTCAGGCAGCAGACAGTGGCAGGGTCATGGGGGGCACTGGATTGAAGGGATTATTACGGTAGTGGATTCAGTGCTCTAAAGAATACAAGTGCATTGTTTACCCTTAAGAGAGAATATTAAACACCATAGTCTAAGTCAGGGGTAGGCAAGTTTTCTTGGCGGAGGGCCGATTTTCTTTATTGTAAATAGACCGAGGGCCGAAGCTGCTGATTATTAGCCCAAAGTAAAGCACAACACTGGAAACATGACCATCTTAAATGAGATAAATGACTTAAAATTTCTTGAATAAAAGTTCTTCTATGTTGAATTTCAGTCGGTTTGAACTAATCCAAGATACAAATGCTAACGCCAATGGAACAAGAAAAAACCCCACTTGAAATCAGACAAATAATTGTTTTTCACTTGAAATGACACAAAATTATCTGAATTAAGAGAATAACTACTACTAGAGGTTTTATCTCATCTAAAACCAGGACAAATCTACTCAAACCTTAGATTTAATCTCTTAATTCAAGTAGATTTATGTCATTTCTTCCTTAAAACAATGATTCTTTTTCCAGGGCACTTCCTCCAAATGCCAGTGTTGTACATAATATATGACCTAATTGGGTGTACTGACAGTATTTCTACCTTTTTTTCTCCCATTTAACTCTAATATTGTTAAAAGTACCCTCTGATTTGTGTGATAATGTTTCTCAAAATCATTTTGAGGGCCAGAGGTTCTGTGCTGAAGGGCCGGATTTGGCCCTCGGCCCTGACGTTGCCTACCCCTGGTCTAATCTAGCTCCTCCATGAAGTTGCATCAAGGTAATTTAACTAGCTAAATATGGCAATAAAGCTTTAATTTATAAGTAAATATTAATATCTCAAAATAATCGATTGTTGTGTCAGATCTAAAAGTTTATCTGTGGGCTCAACATATTTCTACGGAGGACACTTCGGGGGAGTCAGCAAGGTGTAAGATCCACAGTTACATGAGAAATGACTTCCACTCATGGCTTAGAATGGTTTGTTATTGTGAAGTGGCGGAGTCTGGCGCGGTTGTGGTTACTGACCATGTGCAGGGCCTCTTGTCTCTGGGGCAGCGAGGACAGCTGGGACTCTGAGTGGTACTGACCCAAGCCTTTCCGCAGGGCCCGCAGGTCGCCTGGATTACACTGCAGAAAAACAATAAAGCATAAAAACATGAGTGAAAGAACATTTGGCCTAACCAGTAGGTAATACAAATGCTCAGAAGAAGAAGAAGGCCTGTCGAGCATGGTTACTGACTGACAACATAGAGAAGGCGCACAATATTCATGTGGCTGTCATTTCACTGTAACTTTACTATTTGTTGAGGCAGTGGTTCCTAAAGTGGAGACCCTCTGGGGAGTCGTGGGATACTGAAGTGGGGGTCACAAGATGATTATGAGACAATATTTTTTACATTTCTGACATTGAATTTGATGTATTTTTAATTGAAAACTGCAAATTTTACTGAAATATCAAAATGCATTATCCAAACTAACATCATTGACCACTTAACCGAGTGCATTTTCTTCAGTTCATCTTTACCCAAATCTAAAAACTTCTCGACTGGAGCTTACAGCCTACGTTGTTGCCGTCGTTTTTACGTTTTTTTCCCCCTCATTTGCCAATTTTTCATTTTTCATCCTTGTTTTTGTCTCATTTTTGTCACTCTTTTGTTGCGTTTTCATCCTTGTTTTTGTCTAATTTTTGTCACCTTTTTGTCGCCATTTTGTTGATTTTTTGTTCCTCTTTTTGTAGTTTTTGTGTCTCGTTTTTGTGGCTGGTTGATGATTTTGGGGGTTGCAGCCTGAAGGGTGAGGGAACCCATGTGCTTGGGCTGCAGTGTATTGCCAAATTATCAATACCGCAATATTATGTGATGCAGTAACCATAGAAAGACACCACATTATATTACAAAAGTTAAAAAATGTGCAAAAGTTCAGCTTCAGCCATGATTTTCTGAATTTAGCTCCACTTTAGCCTTGTTTGGTCCTGATTTTGTAGAACCCATCCCAATCCCAATAGTATTTGTGTTTCCAAGTTTAATGCAACATACTGCATACTGTTGTAATCAATGTAATATTTTGCACTATTCAACACAGTTATCAAATATTGCAATTTCCTCTCATACTGTGCAGCCATACGATATACACTACAGCTGCCCCATTATGTCTTTGCTTCCACTGACAGTAAATGTCCCGTTCTATTCGAATGCGCTCCAGATTCATTGTCGCGCTGTGATGAAATTGACCCGGGTCATGTTTGTTTGTGATCATTATTATGTAGTTCCGTTTGCAGCGCTGGCACCTGCACGGTCATCAGCTCCACTCCGCTGTCTCTACCCCCGCGGGCCGTTCATTTGCAAATCTCATATTTATTTATCGTTTCTCCTCAGCAAAACGGCACTTGGCGGGCCGCCCCCATCCCCGCATGACGCCAGCCCATTATCAGGGGTCATTACTCAGGGACGGTGCTTAAGATGTTGTCTCCCATCGTATTCCAAAGACCGACGCTTCCTGGAGGGAGGGGGGTGGGGGTGTTGGGGTACAGCCTGTTTGTAACCGTGGGACATGGCAAAACAGCGCATTGACATTTCTGCAGTCACGCACCCCGGTTTCTGAACACACGTGATGCCCTCCCGGCGACCAGAGCTATTTATATCCCATTACGATGGGGGTGAAGTGGGTGTGTGTTGTGTTTTGTTGTGCGTCATATCGGGCACATGGCAGAGATGTAGTTGAGTCACAATTTTTCCAAGTCACCCATAAGTCCTCGTTGTTCGAGTCGGTAATGCTAATGTCCGATACTAATTGATACCAAGAGACTTTCCCCGAGTGAAAAAGTCAATGTTCCTCTTTTCTCGATTTTAACATCAATAAATTCTTATCTTTTCTTGTTATGATGTTAAAAGGGACTATACGGAGTTTAAAAATGCTAAAATTATGCATTTTGTGTGTTACTTCGGGTCCGAATTGCAGTCATGCACGAGCTTGATATAGAAGGTGCAGTTACACATATGACCTGAGATGGCAGTAGTGAGCATAAAATGGCCAACTTGCATCGAGCCCCTTTAAAGATCAATTATATTAATGAAATAATGTAAAAACGTTTAACAAGGATCTCTGGACTTTTCTACACTAGATATCCTCGGGTATATGACAGGATTTATGCTACGTTAATATAAACAAGTCACATAAAGTGATCTGATCATTACAACTTGTGCATTACAAATATCTTATGTCAGTTATTCTTTTTCATGAAATAAAACACAAACTCTTGGCCACTCTACCATTTTACTTCATCAGGCTACTTAAGGCATCAAATATCAAATCAAAGTTAAACTGACTCAGCGATTGAATTCTCCAGGTTCTTAGCTTCGAGATGCCCATATTCACTTAGATTTAGTTTTGTTTATAAAGCGCTGAGAGCCAAAACTGGTATTGGTTCAGTATCGGATATATTTGTAGCCGATACACAATATCCCAATATACCAGTATCAAATCGGTGCATCCCTAATCCATATTATTTACAATTCATAACATTGTGAACACACAATATTCAGACTGGTAACCTTTCGTTAATTCAAAATTACATATTTTTGTTAATGCAGCTCAATGTAATGTAAGTAACTGTGGATAAAAATGAATCATTTAAACTTTTTGTATAGAGTTTTGTATGAATTTACATTTAGGGCAGCTATTAATACCATTCAAAAACACACACCGCAGCCAAATTACCATTGCAATCAACCCATGAAACTCCAGCTGCCGTCCCCTCACTACTCAAGTCGACCTTCAAGTCCCATGAAGCCATTTGTTTTCCTATTGCATCCTGGGATATACTTGCTCCCACTGCTCCTGCCTGCATAAACCCTGCCCTTACCTGTTTACCGATCCATCTCAATGTTCCCCCTCTGACAGTTCGAACCGGCAAACGGGCCCCGCGCTTCATTTCCGGTTTGAGTTATGAGGTTGCCGGGGTGACAGGACCTTGACGAGGCGGGCGCAGTGTCCCCTCTTTAATGCGATTCTAGTCAGGGCACCATCGCACTGCGGTGATTGACTCCTGATCGACTTTCTCCGACGGTAAACAATTGGCCAGGCACGTGCCATGAAAGAGAAAACACTTGCAAAGAAGCTCATCTGGCCCTCTCTAATAACTTAACAACTTTAATATATAATAGTATATAACTTTATGTGTGGACCGGGAAGTTTGGGCATCTCTGCTGAGACTGCTGGCCCCGCGACCCGGCCCTGGATATAGCGGAAGAAAATGGATGGATGGATGAACTTTACCAATGAATAGGTCCTGAAAATGTAATCTCTTGAAGCAAACATGGCTGCAAAATCATTTGCTTTGTTTAATTTGAACAAATGGTTACAGATAACTTTGGCCCTCAAGTCCATCACAAAATTATAATTAATTCAACTTGTAATATAGAATATAATGAAAAAACATTGTTGAGGAAGTGACTTGCTGGTATATGCTGGATTCAGCCGTCACTTTATTATGAACCTTATGTTATATTGTACATTTTGTAAACTCATTTTGTTTTGAACCCTTACTCAAATATTGGTCAATGAGACCAAATTTCCAGCTCTGGAGCTTTACTCTTCTTTAAAAGGGGCTAGATGCAGTTGTCCATTTTATACTCACTACTGCCACCTCAGGTCATATGTGTAACTGCACCTTCTATATTAAGCTCATGCATGACGGCAATTCAGACCCGAAGTACCAACTTTTTGAGTGACTTTAGAGGCAGTTGAGGTGAACAGGTATGAGCTCATTCTACACATTAGGACATTGCTGGAACATGTAGGGGAGGAAAATACATAATTTTAAAATGTTTAAACTCCTTATAGTCCCTTTACAGATCTGGTGAAAAGTTTTCAAGATCAAAAGTGAGGAACTACTGTTAACGAGTTTCCACTGTTTTATTGTTAGAAAAATGGGTTCAAACGCAGAGCACACCCAGTGGGCCTGAGATTTTTTTTAATTTTTCTTAAAAATCGACTTCAGTGCATAGTGAGAGGCTCTCAGTGTCCCTCTCCACTCCATTCAGGGCGGGGAACTCTTTTGTCTGTACAATAAAACTATGAGTGATCCTCATACCAAACAAATAATGACGAGGTTTAGCATTTGTGAGTCTTCTGTTTGTATATCTTGTACAAAAATAGTGAATCAACATGCATTTATGTGACGGGTAACTCCATTATATTACATTTCAAAATCTCCATTGGCTTATTACGTGTTTCCAAGAATACTTCACGGTTTAGACGTCACAATCCAAAGCTCTGTTAGCCCATGTCATCCATCTGACATTTTGACTGTCAAAGAAACCTGTGCCAAAAATAAATTATAATAAAGTTGAAGCACAAGCAAATTACTGTACTACCTGTTATAATCATGGATCTTTTAATTTCTGCAGTACAAGGTCATTATCCCCCCGTCTTTTGCTTCTATTCTGTTCAGCGAAAACCTGGAGTGGAGCTGGTTTTGAAGGGTCAACATTCCTACAAGAGCCAATTGTTTCTTTCAGAGTCACAGCGAGTTTCACTGGGGCCAGTTTCATAACACGGGAAGTTAGGCAACGCGTCCACTGAGGCAGATACTAATCCAGCAGCACGGCGCAAAGCCACCTGCGGCTACTGTACACTTTCCAAGAACTCACATTAAGCATTAACTAGCATTGTGGTTGCATTCCAAAAAGTACATTCTCTAATGCATTTCTTAGGCTTTGTTTTGGGCATGTGGCCTTTGAAAGCAACAACAACTATGGTACTTGATGAAGTGTCCATAAAACCATGTTGTTGTGTCTTCCGCAAAACCAATTTAATTTGTGTGACCAGGTGTGAGAAATCCATTCAGTCTGTCAACTAAGAGCTAAAAACACTCCCACAACTTTCTTTTCCTCTTTTATAAACGTAAAAATAAGTCATTCAAAGTTGTGAATTGCTGTTGGACACATTGTTATAAATCCACATGACAATTTTAGAGAAAGTCTGACCCAAGATCCCATTTAGAGCAGAGGAGAAACATCGCGCAGCCACTTTCAGACACTGATTGGCAGTTCATGCATAATGGATGGAGATCGACCAGTGTCGCCTGTGCAGCATCTTCAATTATTTAGCCCCAACAAGACAAGAGCCTGTCAGTTTATGCAGCGCGAAAAAACATTGGTCCACCCGGGATAACCTGTGGCTCTCAACCGCAGCGGAAATAGAAATGGAGGAACAAGAAGGTTTTGTTGCAAAGTTCAGCCACATTCAAGAAACAGCCACCTTTTACTCAGCTGTGCATGCTAACAGAGAGAGTGGAGCGACAGCGCTACATGGGAATGCAATAACCGCTACAGTTTTATACACAGGTTTACACTGGGTTTCTGTGTTGAGGTCTTGGTATTAGTAAAGGGGACAATGGTGTAACATATCCTGATTTGTTCTAGATCTACATGATAGGACAATTGGGTATATTAGATAAGCTATCAAAATATATTTAAGTAAAGAAAGTACATTTGTCTGCTAAATGTGTGTAAGCTCTAAACCCTTTAATGTGACCCCCACAACCATAAAAAAAAAGTATTTTCTAACCGTTTGGAAGAGAAACAACAATGTTTTTGTTTTTGTTTTTTTTAGCGGTCCAAATGATCTAAACCAGTCTATACCTGGTCTTAACCAGTCTGAACCAGCATAAACCAGTCCAAACTTGATCTAAACCAGTCTAAACTTGATATAAACCAGTCTAAACCAGTCCAAACCAGGTCTATACCAATCCAAACCAGGTCAATGCCAGTCCAAACCAGCATAAACCAGTCCAAACTAGTCCGACCCTTATCTAAACTGGATATTTTGAGTATTACACACTTGGTAGAGAATGGTAGGGAAAGGCAGAATTAGAAACAGCCCATGATTCAATAAACTGTGCTCTCCCAAACGGTTGAGCAAACTATTAAAGGGTTAAGAGCCTGAACCGAGCACATATTCTCCAGTTCAGTTTTACCCAAATCTACAAGCTTCTCGACCGGGGAGCAACATGTGAAAGACCTACAAAAGTGAACGTTTTTGTCACTTTTTGTTGTTTTGTTTGTCACTTTATCAATGTTTTTTTGTCATGTTTTTATCGCTTTTTTGGGTCACTTGTCATTCTTTTTTGCCGTGTTACCGTCACATTTTTGTTGCTTTTTCCATCGCTTTTTTTCCATTGCTTTTTGTCATGTTTTATGTTGCTTTTTTGTCACTTTTTAGAGCGTTTTCGTCGCTATAGGATTTTTTTGGTTTTTTTTTAGCGTTAATGTGCTGGGTTCTGGTGGGGGTTAAGAGGTTGACTACCATAAGCAAAAGGCTGAAGGGAAGGAATTTTTTGTTTTTGCAAAGTAACAAAAGATAAATTCCCCATTAAATGCATTACCCATTAAATGCATACATTTTACATTGTGCTTACATTATAGGCTAGAAACATCAGGGGAAAGACCTCAGCAATGTATTTACTGTGGCTTCTTGTGGATTATACTTCACCTAATATTGTGCTAACCATAATTTGACATTATCGTTCAGGCCTGCCTCACTATAACAGTATGATTGTATGTTATCGTTATTGCATTGCAGCGTCCATGTCTTGCCGTACTGCATCCACTCTGTGTCAAAAGCAGAAATTTGAAAAGTGAAAGTCCCATCACCGAGAGCAGCTGAGAGGAAAGTACATACAGTATAAACAAGTTACCTTTTTGGTGGGGATCTGTGATAAGCTATACCGGCTATAGGCCTATATGGAGAGAAGGGGGAAAAAAAATAAACAGAACTTCAACCACTTACATCCAAATACATGTCAGATCCGAAATCACCAGTGCACTGTAATAACTGGCTGTAATACCGAGATAAATAGGATTACAGGATGTCACAGAGACACATAGGCTCCGTGAATCACCTAATTGTAGCTCCTGAGGGCTAATAAAGGAAGCCGTCTGTCAGGAATTACTGCCTACACTCACCACCTACATATGAACCTGCTGAGAAGGAATATAATGTTTCAGATATCTGTATCTTTTAATTCACTTGTGAAGAGGCAAGTTCGGGGCAGATCACTGTGAGCGATGGGATCTTTGTAAAAATGTCTCAAACGTCATCAAAACTATTATGTGCTGGTGCTGAAAGCAATTATTGTGGTGGTTTTCCTTTCACATTAAATCAGGTCAGGCTAATTTATGTGTAGGGCTAAACCGGTTGTGAAAAAGGACTAGGCTATGACTGAAGTTATCAAAGTAATAAACAATAATGACTCAATGAGCAGAATTAAAAGCCCTATTATTACATTTACTAAAAAAACGCCTGAATTTTGTGCTGATCCAAAAGAGAAAATCCCTCCAAATTCTGATCTACAGTTGTGAAGTCATCCGAAGGTCATCTCTGGCAGCGACGCTCCACTCCGTCACTGCCACTTATAGCGCCTGTGTGTTCTATCATCTCTGGTATCACTCCTGCAGTTCGCCCCGGGCCCGAACATCTCTGCTCTGTTGTGCTGCTATAACAGACTCCCTATGAATTAAACATGGATAAACACATTCTCTGCTAACAACAGGCTGGTGCGCAGAGAGGGTATGCTAGCGCTTTATCTCACAGCACCTCATGGAGGGTGGCATGTTTGGGACCAGATACACCGGAGGGGCTCAGCGAGGGGAGCACGGTCGATGGTGGCAATTCAGGATACAGAACAGCAGGGTGAGGCAGAGGAACTGCTTAATATATCGATGTTACTGCGATACTTTGCTCAACAATTTAAAGTGGACATACCATGCAAAATCTAACCATGTGATAACATTGTTCCCTCATCACCTGGAGTCGTATTTCACTGTGTTAATACCGAGTTTTGGATTGAGTAATCCTCAGGCAAAGCTATTAAATGTAGCTGTGTCTTCTTCTATGGTGTCAGTGTATCATTGTTACAACCTAAACCTGTCCTTCACATTACTAATCCAACATCATATTGGTTCAGAGCCAAAGTGTGTTAATCACACGATGCTGAAACTGTAAACTACGCCGTAAATCGAAACTGGAAGTTATTCTTAGCGTCGCCAGCAGGAGGAGCCCCAGTTTTCACCAGCTCTAGCCATTGTTACTATCTAATTCTAACAGACACATTATAAAAAATAAATTAACCAATGCTGAGGCGCCCAAAATAATGGTTTTATGCCTATTTCTAATCCCTACATGGAAGATTCGTCCTCTTTAAACGGCACATTTTAAAAAAAAAAATCAATCTGACAAATTTGCAAATGTGTTTTAATTACTTTGTGTTAAAAACAGTCGTCTGGTATTCATACAGAAAGTGAAAGCTTGAGTGAACCTTATCCATGTAATCAAACATCTTCCTGGAAGAGTCAGAGGCTTTTTAGAAATGAAATCAAGTCTCAAATTTCCTGTCTTATGTTTACTCGTGTGACATCTTATCAAAGGTACTTTCAAGATTTGTTTGTCCTACACCGTTAAATAGTACAGTTTACGAGTACACTCCTAAATTGAGATGAAATAAAAGTCTCTGCTGGTTGTAGGGAATGTGCATGGTATGGTTTCTTTAAGGTAACATTTTTGCAAAGTCTGTAATCTTTACATTTAAGCAGCTGTTCTTTCTGGAGCTGAAACTGTTTTACTTCATACTTTACTTTACTGCACTTTCCCCTATCGTTGTGTACATGTCTTACAGTGAATTTCGCGGGGTCTCACCTGTGACAGGAGTTTGTTGTTGTCGTCTTCCAGGATGCGCACTTTGGTCTCCAGCTGCCTGATGTAGTTGGAGGAGGGATCTGGAGGAGACAGACACACAAAGCAACTGAGGTGAGTGGATTTGCATTTCAAAGACACAGCGCAGGAAACAGGCGGCGGTCCACTGCGGTACAGGGAGGGCCTGCTGCTCCCCCCGGGTCCCCCAACACAAATGTCAGACGCAAATGGCACGGAGAAAACATTGGAGGAATTTTTTTTACAAAGTAGTTTATCTGTTGTTGAAGTGATTATAGCAGGAGCCAGGACTGATTACATGCTATTTCCGTTTGAAGTATGCCAAAAGAAGCACAATAGTGACAAGGTACCTCTATAACCTTATTAGATGCCTCTTGTCTAAATTAACCACTTAACCGCCACCTTAACCCAGAGCATTTCTCCAGTTCAGTTTTACCCAAATCCAAAAGTTTACAGCCTATAGACCAGTGTGACACCTCATTTGAAGGCAGTCCAAACTTTTTTCACCAAGGGCCATATATTGACATGTATACTGCATGGAGGGCCACAGATCAGTGGTCAGTGCATTCAAACATTCCACTAGGTGTATTTAAGAGAGGTTAAACTGTGCCCCACACCTGTAATTTGGTGTCGAATCATAATGCTAGCTCTGTCTCACAGTAAATGTTACTTTTTGAGGTTTTAATTGTGTGGAATGATTAAGATCGCAGTAAAAAAAAAAAGTACCATATCTGGTTATATGAGCCAATAAAACAAGAAGCCTGAGGGCCACCAAAAATTGGTCTGAGGGCCGCATTTGGCCCCCGGGCGGCACTTTGGACATGCCTGTGATAGACATTCGTAGCGTTCAGTACAAGGGAATGGACAATCGTAAAACCACACCTCTCCTACGAGAAAATAAATTGGTGGTCCCCAGACTAAATAAAACTTCTGATGTCTAGTCTGTTTTTTTTGTCGCTTTCTTTTCCAGTACGTTTTTATTGCTCTTTTGCCACTTTTTTGCCAGACTGGAGAAAAGGTTCTTGGTTCAGGTGGTGGTTAAGCGATTAAACACTACAGGCCTTACACATGTAATGCCGTGAGAAAAAAGTTTGAATAGCTCAATGCTTTTCAAGACAATTGGATGGGCAAAATACAGAGATGATTCAGTCCAGCGCACGAAAAAAAGAAAAAAAAAAGTAAGTTATGATTTTTTTTAATTACCAGAATGCTCACTCCAGCCACTAGGGGGCAGCTTAAATAAAAATAAAAGGAAATAATTCCACAGGTGTCCAGCAGAGGGGACTGACAAAATGAGAAATCAGGATATAAACAACACATTGTAGTCAAGTGGGAAATGGACAGTCTGCCCCCGAGTGTGGAGTGAATGAATATTGACTAAAATGTAGAGTGTAATAAGTGTAAGAAGTTTTTATGAGGCTACAGTCCTGCCAGGCTCATTATTATGCATTTATTGAAAAAAAAAAGTCAATGTATTTTCCCAATCAAAACATTTGATTTTGTTTATGGACCTCGGCAATACACTCCCAATATATTATACTTACGATAATTATACGATAAGTTTGAGTTATTGTTGGTTCTCATGTGGCCCCTTATGAAAATGAATTGCCCACCCCTGGTCTATAACGTCAAACTCCATTGAACTTCCTTCTGAACAGGTTCATGTCCCGGGTCAAACCTCCAAACATTCCTCCCCGGATAAGCCACATTTGACCCACCTTTGAACTCCACACGCCTCGTTTTTCACAGTACCTTCCCTAATGGATGGTCCACAAATCCCTTATTTTTTTACCGCGCTGTCAACACATTTCCGCTTCGTACGTGCCAGACAGCGAAACCCCATGCCTAATTGCTCCACTGAGGCTTCAAAACCGCATTGTTGATCCTGATAAGGCGGCGTTGTGTGTACACAAGAGTGAGTTCAAACTGGGGACAGGGAGAGCCGCCACGGTCGCTCATGCAGAGCCGGTTATCTAAAGACGCATGTTTAATTTACAGACAGATCAAAGCACAAACAAGAGTCAAGACACACTTCTGCTGCTACCTGCGAGGAGCGCGCACTTAGGAGCAGGAGCTGGAGGACCATCGTGTTTTCCTTTTGTTGATTTGTGAAGTAAGACACAGGAGGGAGGTACAAGATGCTAAAGAAAATGGTGCATGCTGAAAGATTTTTTTTGTTGTTGGGGGAAATGATTGTTATTCAAAGTTATTTAGTACTTTGTTGTTAAGCTACATTTTTGATTGGATAAGTTACAAGTTCTCAGCTTAGAGTCCATCCTCTCCACGAAAAGAGATTAATACGAACAGTATGCAAGTGTACGGCGGGCTAGTTGACAAAAACTTTAGCAACTGTCGTCATGGTAATCAAATATTTATTGTAAGGTTGGACGATATACGTTTGTTGATGTCATCGCTCTACTTCCTGGTCCAATGGAGCTTTAGCCCTATTCACTCTAATGGGATTTTTCTGATTTTTCTGAATCCCGTGTTTTTTGCTGACTTCTGCTTGCTGAAAAACTGTTTCGATTTAACTTGAATGGAACTTATCGTGTTGAAATGGTTTAGTGAAATATCGCAATAATATCGTTATCACAGATCGCAAGTTACTACTTTAAATTCAAGAAATTGTTTGTTCCACTGCTAGCAAAAAAATCTGGTATAATGCTTTTGACAATTTCTAATCCACTAAACCACTGCCTTATAAGAAAATCAAAATAAGATCATTAAATTAGAAGTGAATAAAGGCAATAGACCACGGGTGAATAAAAGCCAAAGATTAAATCCTACAGTCGTGGCAGAACTGATATGTTGGGACAGAGTGTGTGTTGAAGGAAGAAGGCGACACAGACAGAGGAGCCTCAGCGCGTCACCATACATCACATCAGCAACGTCTTGACCTATTTAACCAGGCCCCGCCCACTCAAGCCCACTTCAACCTACCACTTGTAAATGCTGAAAGTTAAAAGAGGCTGAGGAGAAAATATAAACAACAACTAAACGTGATGCTTTTCTGACTGTATCCACCTGTGAGATCTACTGTATTAAACATCATTGTCTTCTGGTCATATTCCACATTCGTATTATTGATCAACTCGATGAGGTGTTTCTTAGTCATGTCCGTGTTGTTTTAATGCAGCAGCGATGGCCAAAGCCCGAGGAGTCTTGATTGTAATCGGCTTGAGCAGTGTTGAGGGGTCAGGCCTCGCGGCAGATGAGTGGGGATTAGAGGGTTACAAGGCGGGGAGGAGGGGCCAGATTAGTTAGCGCTCACTCCTTACTGTCCAACTGGATTTTAGCAAGTCAACCGTCTTCACTCCCCGCTCCGGCCATGTTAAAAGTCAAACGAAAGACATAAAATAGTGCCCAGACTCAACTCGGGTCAGAGATCAGCTGTTGCTAATCGAAATTTAAATAAATCTGTAATAGTCAGCTTTAGAGGCAATTTTTACAGGCAATGTAAAAATAATAATTCCCGCACACTGCCAACCTCGCAAAATGAGTTTAATGGGATAAAATCAACGTTTCGGTTCATAATTAGGTTGCCTGATGAAGGACTCAGGACTGAAATGTTGATTTTGTCCTATTATACTCATTTTGCGAGGTTGGCAGTGTGCGGGAATTATTATTTTTCATTATCATGAAATAATAAAATCAAATTGAAAATTGAGATCGAACATCGTGATGCATTTTTGCGCAATTTTTTGTGTGCCATTGTTAAAAGGGACTATATGGGGTTTAAAAATGTTAAAATTAAGTATTTTCCTCCCCCTACATGTTCCAGTAATGTCCTAATGTGTAGAATGATCTCAGACCTAGACTAGATGCAAGTTGGTCATTTTTATACTCACTACTGCCACCTCAGGTCTTATGCGTAACTGCAGGTTTTATATTAAGCTCGTGCATGACGGCTTCGGACCCGAATTAACACCTTTTTGAGTGACAGTGCAGGATTTTAGAGGCAGTTGTGGTGAACAGGTCTGAGCTCATTCTACACATTAGGACATGGCTGGACCTTTTATACTTTAAGTTGCTTCCTCTTTTATTGTTTGTTGGGTCTTTAATTGGCTTAATGTAAAATGTCAGATCAATATTGTATTCGTTCTTGTATCATTTCCATAACACTTTTCTTTTTAAGTGTTATATATTTAGTTGGCTAAATGTTGTTATAATCGCCATGTGCTGATTTTGCATATAAAATGTGCAATAGAAAATAAACTGGATCGGGTATCTGTGTACTCAAACTCTCCCTCAGCTTTAACCTCGCTCCATCTTCGCGTTGTTTTCCGGTTTATCGCTTACAAAGGCGTTTCTGTATCCTCCTCCAGCCCACAATCGCCCTCTCGTTATCAGCCCTTGAGATTCTATTCAAGTTATGCAAATGCAAATTATTAATCGTCTCCCAGGAGCTACGGGTGGATAAAAATAGAAAACGTGCTGTAGGATACGGAAGGTCTGAGTGGAAAGATTCATAGACAAATTCTCATTAGCCACCAAAAATAGCCAGTTGTGCAAAATGGCTAGAGATTGTAGAATGATTAGCTTAAATGTTAAATGTTACTGTAAGGGGATCAGCTGTGTTACATGTGATGGTACAAACTCATGCCATCCCTGTGCATGTGATGTGTAGGATGTGATGTGACAGCCCGCGGGTAGAAGCAGTATGGGGCAGAGGTGGGGGGGGGGGGGGGGGGGGGGGCATCAGGGGAGCGTGTAACTGGCTGAGTGCTCTCTTCGGCTGGTTCCCCCGGAGTAAGGTGCTAAAGACAGAACGATGAATGTAGTCTCTGTGGGCACCCCTCGGCTCATGACATGTTTACCGAGTCACACGGGGACTTCAAATGTTCAGACTTATGGGAACCTTGTCAGCAGGTCCTTCGGGCGTCTGAGGCCACAGGTGGGCGACGGAGCTCCACACTGCGTCGTCAAAAATGCATCAAAAACATCTCTGGGAATCTTTAACCACTTAACCCCCATCTGAACCGAGCACTTTTTATCCAGTTTGGCTTTACACAAATCTATAAGCTTTGTGAAAAAAGCAACTAAATAGCAATGGAAATGAGACGTAAACGAGGATGAAAAGGTTGACCAAAAAAGTGACAAAAAATTAAAATAAAATAAAAATGCTGCAGGAACGGCACAAAAAATGACAAAAATTCTAAGGAAAAGTGACAAAATGTGTAAAAAAGCACCATCATCTTATTCATTAGTTCAGCAGTTCATTAGTTCAACTTTCTTTCTGCCTCACTATTAACCAACAAAGCACTTATAATGTGTGTATTTAATTATATTTTTGTAATGTTGGAAGTAGCTGCTAAACTAATCAATGAGACGAGCTGTGTGCTTTTATTTTGGCGTGCTGGATCGAAACAGGAAGTCACATTTTTAGACAAGATGGAACCATCTCCTCAGCGATTTCGCGATATATTGTGACTTCTTTCATGACCTAATATTGTGATAATGATATAGGTTTAGTCTGGTAAAGGTTAACGCGGCGAGTAGCAAAGTCAAAGTTAGTCTCCAAAGTATAAACGCGAGTCCCAAGAAACCCAATGCTCCCGACAGTGTGTGCTTAAGCGTAGCGTCATGCGAGATCGGTGTCGAGCCGTCCTCTCCATGTTCTCACGGCATCAGCGCCGAAACAGGGGGACGTGACACGATGCGCCCTGAGAGTCTGTGAATCGGAGTGTGAAACGGCAAAGACGCTAAAGCTATACGGGGCTGCGAGGGTGGAAGACTCCATTTTGAATTGCTTATGTCTTCTTATAGGGAGGAAAAGTTAACATGAAGGGGGTTTGAACTGCAGTAAATCATATTATATTAGAGGATGAAGTTGAAGAAAGCCATAACCGTAATGTCCAGTGCAAAATCCTTCTAAATTCCCTCCGCTCTACCATCTGAGCTACTGCCGCCCTGTATTCTTATGAAGGACTCTTATGTATAGCTAGACACAGGCTTATCCTTCCAGTGGGACTCGACGGCGACCATGAAACTGGCAAAACACAAAATGGAAATTGAGACAAAGAGACCCCACTGGTGCACGTTTGTACTGGCTCCGTTGCCTTTTTTCCTTTGCAGCAGGATCATTACAATGATTCCAAGAGTCTCCCCAACATCAAAGTCAAAATGCTATGGCTATGTGGCTTGGAGACCCCTTACGTTTTTTTCTCTTTTTTTTTTGCAATCCCATGGCTGTTTTAAAGCCCGGAGCTCCTCTGAGATCGCTTTTCTTTCATCTTCTATTCGCAGCGGTGTTGTAGCTAAAGACAAGGATATTCTGGATAGGGGGAGTGATGAAACAACTGCATATGCAAAGGATTTCTATAGCAGCCGGTGTACAATAGGCTGGCGTGTATGTAGGGCGAGGGTGGGAGTAGCAGAGAAGCAAGATTAAAAAAAAAAAAAAAAAAAGAAAATCAATGGAAATAGCAGTATGCCAAGTGTATGCTCAAGGAGGAAGACTGGGTCAACTACTTCAAGATGTTGTAAAGCAGAAGGAGCAATGTAAACACAGTGGAAGTAGGGGATGGGTTTTTCTCGTTCTTTATAGTGTAGCAACACCCAGTTACAGCACTATGAATCATGTTGAAAATGACCCAGCGAGACCTGGAGATATAACAACATAAAAAGGAAGGAGAGGAGAAAGAGAAACCGCTGCATGAATACAAATGTCCTATTGGAATTACATTGAACCATGACAGTACTAACACAAGGTTGCATCAGCTTCCATTTTAAGTACTGTACTGCACTAGTGGTACCCCTTTGCATTTTAACATTATAAGGCACACTACCAAAAAGTCACCAGCCAACACAAAACCTTTAGCTTTGAGCATTGTGGCATTTCAATAAGCTTCTTGCGTTAATTTGTCTATTTTGTTTTTCTTTAAATTGATGATGGGGGAAGTTGGACCACAGTGTAAAGCCTTTTCCAGCACATCCCTATAATTCTCATTGGTGTCAAGGTCTGGACGGTTATAAAGTTCAATAAATCGAAGTTTGATAAATTGAGGCAGGAAATAATCACAATAAACGATATGATTGAGGACAACTCGATGGAAATGTCAGTATTCTCTGGTACTTATTAGCACACAAATTGCAAAAAACATGAAACTGAATGGAACACAATGTACTGCTGTGACATTAAAAGAAGGAACATAATAAACTAGGACTGTCAAAATGAATTGTGATTAATTGTATTAATCTAAACATAATTGATCGCAGTTAATACAATTAATGGCAGTTAGTCGCATCATATGTTTTGACCAAACACACTTCTGTATCTGAGCATAACCTGCAAAGAAAAAGCTCTTGTCTCCGATCTTTTCACACAATTTCAAGTGTGATTAATCAACCCTTATAATAAACACAACTTTTAGGGCTAAATTTGCTTCATCAGTATATTTGTCGGTCATTTGTTTAACGATAAGTTAAGTTAAGTATAGTAATTGTCATGACAGGCTTTTTCTATATGACACAGCTCTAGCTTTAAGCATATACAGTAAAAGTTCTGCCTCATCTTTCTAAACACATGAATATTTCTGAGTGCTCAGCTGGCCAGGGCTCAGTCACGACCGCAGGAACTCGGAGAGGAGCGAGTTTAAGTGGGCACCCATGCTGCATTAATGAGGGACAATGGCCCAACCTGGCAACCGGAGCACGTCGAATATGCAGGGTCCTGGAAGGCCTTCAAAGGCAACCCTGGCTCGTCAGCTGGAGGGGAGACTAACCCCATCTGACAAGACTCACCTCGTTCTGTGCGCCGCGAGGAGGGGACTGGGGGGGGGGGGGGACGGGGAGCATGCTTTTTCATGTGCATGTGAATTCTATCAAGTGTGCGCACAGTGGCTTTCTGCTTGAAAAGAGAAGCCACGCTGAGAGCAAAGTGGCAAAGTCAAAAGTGAGGCAGAGAGAGAGAGAGTAACTTTTAAAACAAGGCTGCGAGATATCGGGATACAAAGTGATGAAACTTTGATGAGGATGATGGTGTTTACTCTTTCTTTCTGTCCGTCTACTGCAACAGAATGAAGTAAGATTTCAGCAGGAGCACTAGTAGGAAGGGTAGAGGAAATTCGTTAATTGAAATTTGATCAACTGCAAACTCAACTTATGTCAATCTCAACAATCGTCACAGAACTGTGTAATTGTCAGGTAGGCCTGTCACAACAATTACTTATTCATATCGACTTCAATAAATGACAGATAAACAATACATTAATGGGCTCAGTATTGATCATCAGTACATTTATTTGCTTGTTTCCCTTTTTTCTCTAATGTAATACTTTATGCTTAACCCATTGCATGTCATGTTCATTGTTTATTGCGATTTCCTGCCTCACTATATCGACTTTAGATTTTGTTATTGTGACAGGCTTATTGTCAAGTGTACCACCAATAACAGCACGAGGGCTCAACAATATGGACAAAAGTTCCTATCTCGATATATATGCCAGATATCTCAATATCGATACGATATAACTAATGGGTTATAACTAATGGGTTAAGTGAAAACCAAACCAAATTGTTCAGAAAAATAAAAAAAATCATAATACAAAAGAATGCAGCTCTTTAATGTTCATATCTCGATATCGATACGATAACAATATATCTTTCAGCCCTAAACAGCACCTCATTTGGGAGTTTAGATGAGTAGAATGGACAATTTCTGTGTAAAAACGATACTGGAGCGATCGAAATGTCCTATCTGTGGCTTTGGTAGGCAATTTAAATGTGTTAAATAATAGTATTTCCATGATGAGAGAAAACAATATTCATGAAAAGAGCTGTACTTCCCTTATGCCCTTCGCTGTTAAAATCTACTGTATAAAATGGTATTGCCATGTCGTCCAGCCATATTAATAGTAGTGGCAGAGGTAGTTTTGCCCTGGTGCTCTCTTTAAGAACATGCCTTATAGTTACAGCCATAACTTCGAAACACTGAAAGAATTGACTCTTTTGCAGCCTTTTACTACAAAGACACTTCCAAGACAGTTCAGTTTGATTTACAGTCAACACTTGCTCTTTATGAAGCCAGAGAGCCCACAAGGCGCCGTCCGGGTCAAAACATGAAAAACATTGCGGGAGATTTAGAGATTTCGCCCTGAGCGCTCCTCGTCAGTGACAGAAATATTTGGTGTTCAGCCGCGTGAGAGATGAAGCGTGGGCGGGCTGTCGATCGGAGGCAGGTGATTGGCTGCAGGTCAACGTTGGACCTTGAGCAAAATGAGCTACAGTCGAGTCCGCGCTGTAAAGAATGAGACGTTAACTGCTGCTCCAGAGTGGGGATAAATATTTGAAAAATCATATGTTTGACAATTGAATTTGCTTTTTTTTAAGCCAAGTTGAGATAAAGTCAATGGTATTATCACACAGAAATGAAAGGTATGGCTGTTTGAGTTTTTGAAAGATGTATCCAACTCTAATACTCACAGTATAAGAATCTCATCTCATTTCAGAACATGTTTGTTGAGGTCTTTGCTATGGTTAGAAGGTTTTATACATTCCGATAATATTATGTTGTCCGCAAAGGAAATTCTACAGGCTAAATACCTGCATTTTTACCTGAAATGTCTCATCAAATCTCTACATGGAGTCCCGAAGAAGAAGATAACAGGCTAACGGGCAAAGCTAGTGACGGGCTAGCGCCACTTAAACAGTATTTACAGCCAAGTTTGAGTGAAAAAAAAACATCTCCATTGCGTAATTGGATGTACAATATCCCTCTCTCCCTTTGTCTTTTCTGTCAGCGTAGTATTTACTCTTACGGACAATTAATGAGTAAGAAACCGCAACATGCTACGACACCTGCAGTGGCGCTTATGGCCTCTAGGGGCATGAGTTGTTCAAAAATCTTTTATTTAGTGTTAGCCGTTAACTTCAAGAACAAACGTTTTCCCCAAGTGAAGTCATTGCTCCTGACGTGATGTTTTTTAACATGACGCTAGTAACCATCAGTAACTGTCAGCCATGTAATCTTGAGCTATTCATTTACTAGGACAAGACACCGCTACGAACTCATCGGGACATAACGGGACAGGAAGAGCAGCGCCTCCTGAGGATCCACTCAGAACGCCTGAAATTGAACCCAGGACCTTGTTATGGACTTGGCACGACTATCACACCAAAAGAGAGCCAAATATACAGCAAATGAATGCATCCTCCTCGAATTGGCACTATAATTTAAAGAATAGTCTACTCTCCATCCCCTGAGACCGACTACTTTTTCTGTCCAAATTAATTAAGCCTTGCGTATCAGATGGACGCTAATTTAATATAACAGCATATTTAATAAAATTACGCCGTCGTTGCTGGTGTATTTACAGACCGTAATTACGTCCACAGGAGTCATTTATTGTTGCGCTGAGGTCAGGTGGGACTCTTTAATGTACTAAGGCTTTATTGAGTCCAGAGTCCCCCATGTCTCGCCATTGATTTCCCTGAACAGCTTAAGTGCAAGACAAAAGGTTGAATTCATGTGAACAGGCCATATAAGATTGACGCAGAAAGTAACTACAGTGAATGTTCCTATAATGTGTCAGTGTTTTTTTTTTGTATGTTACATAATAAAATCTCCATTGGTTTAACATTACACTGGATAATTAAGATGACATGAGTGCAGCCAATGACATCACGCTGTAATTGTATTTATAGCTTAGTTTGCTCACTTGTCCACGCCTCTGTGTGATGTTGGGAGTGTGTCAGCAATTACGCACATATGGCCGGCCGGGATTTAGCGCTGACATGTCGACTCGGTGCAGATGGGGCGTGACAACAGGCGACGAACTTGTTTCTGTAGCAAACATCGCAGGAGCAGAACTTACAGTTGGATCACTTAGGAGGCCGGCGTCCCGCGACCTTAATCTGTTTATTAGGCCGTAAGTATGCTAATCTGGCAGACAGTAGGGTTTAATCCCATAAAAATCAAAGCATGTTTTGACCACGCACTTGATTAGCCACCATGTGTTAGGTGCCACAGAAGCCAGAGGTGTATTTTGTCGGAGCAATGAAAAAAAGCCAAGCCACTGATGAGCCAATTACGTGTAGTTTTGTTACTGGAGCACTTACTTAACGTAAAACATGTGGTTACTCTGTGTCTCACTCATTCCAGAAGCATTTTGAGTCCTTTTTTACGTTTATTTCAATCAGCATTTTTTTTTTAACTCCATCTTCTTTTCAAACCACACAGTGTCTGTCAGTCAGAGTCAATATTGTTCTGTGTGTTGTACTGAACAAGACAGAGTACTGAGCTAATGGAGTAAAACCAAATTGACCCGTCTGGGAATCCTGTGCATTTGACCCACTCTTGAACCTAGACCTCTAGCCTGTGGGAAACCGCAGTTCTTCACATTATGAAAAAAATTGGTGTTATTTGATAATAATCTTCAATATTTCAATGATAATACAAAGCAATTTTTTAATAAACCGTTTCGATACTGTACATTTAAATTGTGTCAAAACAAAACTGTACTAAGAACAGGACCAATGTTCCCACCGTGTCTGCGTAGGTTTCCTCTGGGTACTCCGGTTTCCCCTACTACTAAAAATATGTACAATAGGCTCCCCTCTATGACCAGCACTCCCCTGAAAAATAGATTCCTAATCTCAGTGGTACCTTCCTGGTTAAAGTAAAATAAAAATAAACTTAGTGATAATTTGGTTATAAATTGTGCAGCTCTAGCGGATACTGCACTAAACTAAAGCAAAACAAAGGAATCTATTCAATAATAATTGATCATGGCATCTTCACATAAACCAGGGGGCCTCAAATAGAAATGATGGTAGCACTTTATAATAATGGTACATGAGTTCATGCATGATTTTCATGAACTTATGCATGAATTAATGCATGATTTTGTGATACATTCATGCATTACTAAATCATGACTTCCCAGGAACAAACATGATCAAACATGATCGCATGTTAGTGATCATGATCATGAGGATCACATAATACCAATAATTCAATAAAACGGCAATGAAATGACAAAAAAATGATCAACCAATCATGATCATGAGGATCATGCATGAACATCATGACTCATATGGCGGAAATCTACTTGCCAATTATGTCCCCTCAACTAAAGTGGTGCATTACCCTAAACTTTTTAACCTATTAAAGATCACCTTAGCCCTGAAGAAGAAGCAATGACTTCTGGATTGTTTCCTCCATTGGAATTTTAGTGTGGAAATAACCATTTAAAAACTTTTAATACAAATTATTTCAAGTACAGCATAACCAAAAAGGTTATTTTTCAAAAGGAAAAAAAATGCAGACCAACCATTAAAAAACAAAACGATCAGAATCAAAGCATGATCTCGTTGCGCAATAAAGGCATTTGTAAAATCCCGACTCATTCTTTTATCTCGTCGGATAACAGATGCACAAGACGCATTGCCTCAAAACATGTGGATTTGATCAGCTCCAAACCCCACAGCGCCCGCTCCGCACAGGCTTTGCAGAAGAGGCTTAATGAAAGAGGTGGCCGGCCTCACCTCACGTTACCCACGGCCCACTGCAGTGTCAACAAAGAGGGCACAGTGGCTACAGGACCACCCCCTCCAGCCCAGCCCCGTGCCTTTGCGGTTACCACGGCTACGCCACACAAAATCCCATGGCAACCGCTCATTTGCATAGACCTTCCTCTCCATTGACGGGATCTGCTGAGTTGGCAAAGGTTGTGTGCGCTTATGTAAGGCGTCTATGGCAGCTTGTGTTTTGGCGCTAACCACAGAGGAGCACAAGTATAACCCTGCAAACCAATCATTAACGCGGCAGGTGGAGGTTTTCTTTGGACAAAATGCATCTTCGTTGTCCAATGAACTTGTCATTCACAGATTTATACTGAAGACTATGCCTGTCACAATAATTACTATTTTGACTTATCGTCCAACTTTTTTTAGGCTCAATATTTATCGTTACCCACCATCTGATTGTATAATGACAAATAAAGCACTTTACTTACTTTAATTTAAATTGTATCTCATATGTTTTAAGGATATGTTACATACTTTTAAAACAAGGGGCTGAGATTTTATCGGAATATCGTTAATCGTTATTTTCCTTCCTCAATACACTGCGTTCCAAATTATTATGCAAATGACATTTTTCTAAGATTTTCTAAATTGTCAACTCAAATGAGAGTCAGCATAATTTTCAAGTCTTTAACTGGTAGAGGATCATTTAAATGTGGTGGAAAAAATTTCCTAGTGATAACAGTATTTTTTTCAAAAATAAATATAGTAAAAACCTCAAAATCCACTGTTCCAAGTTATTATGCAACTCATCGTTTCAATACATTTTAAAGCTTGTAATTAACTGAAAATGGTCACTTGTTGTATTTGTAGCATTAGGAGGTCCTATTTACTGAAATCAAAAGCTATTTCAATCAAAAAAATATTAACAGGTCAAGTTATATTTTAACATAGGAGCCCTTGTGTGATAGCAGCTTCAAAATTCTTAAATCCCTTAAAATTGTAGGTTTTTGTTGAGTTTCTGCTTGGATTTCTTTGCAGGATGTTAGAATAGCCTCCCAGAGCTGCTGTTTGGATAAAAACTGCCTCCCACCCTCATAGAAGTTTTTTTTGTTGAGGCTCCAAATGTTCTCAACAGGGTTGAGGTCAGGAAAGGAGGGGGTCCACATCATGAGTTTCTCTCCTTTTATGTCCATAGCAGCCAGTGATGCAGAGGTATTCTTTACAGCAGGACATGGTGCGTTGTCATGCATGAAAAGAATTTTGTTAGGGAAAGCACGGCTCTTCTTTTTGTAGCATAGAAGACAGTGGTCAGTCAGAAACTCCACATATTTTTCAAAGGTCATTTTCACACCTTCAGGGAGCCTAAAGGGGCCGACCAGCTCTCTCCTCATGATTCTGGCCCAAAACATGACTCCGCCACCTCCTTACTGACGTCACAGCCTTGTTGGGACATTGTGGTCATTCACCAACTATCCACTACTCCATTGAGTTGACCATCCAGGGCTACACGGCGCTCATCGGTGAACAAGACTGTTTGAAAATGAGTCCTCGTGTGTTTCTGAGCCACTGCAGCCGTTTCTGTTCATCAGCATTCAATTAACCGTTTAGGGGAGGCCCGGATAGAAGGTTTATGTACAACTGCAGCCTCTGGAGGGTCCTACACCTTGATGTTTGGGGGACTCCAGAGGCACCAGCAGCTTCAAATACCTGTATGTTGCTTTGTGGCATCTGTTCTCCTAATCTGATGTGTTTGTCTGGCAGAAACCGTCCATATTGTGCCTTTATCGGCACAAAACGGAGTGTGCTCTGAATCATCCACAAATCTCTTATCAGTATGATGATTAAACTTAATCTTTCATGAAATATCGAAGGTTTTCATATCTAGACCAAGGCATTCAACTATTTCACGCTTTTCATCAGCAGAAAGTCCCTTTTTCTTTCCCATATTGCTTGAAAATGATGATCTGCATAATAAAGTGGAACACCCTTTTTCAGTAGTTTTTCCCTTAACTGGGCTTAACCCGACAACTACTCATCCCAGGTCTCTGAGATTAATGTCAGTGATTCATAGAGCCCCAAGGCACGATACCATCCATGAGTTTCATTATTATTGTTTGTTTTTTTACCTTTTTGACACAAAAATCCAATTTGCATAATAATTTGGAACGCAGTGTATATTGAGCTTTTGTTATTGTGACAAAAGAAAACAGCAAACTTCGAAGGCTGTGTTCCCCAAATGCATTTTCACCACAATCTGGGGACAATATCTCACACTGAAGTAGCGCCTACTCCAGATGTTCCAGCCTCATACTTTTGCAGTTTGATTTATAGAGATTTCAAGCATAAAAGGCTTCATTACCACAAGAAACTGCTGAGTGTTGAACACATTTCTCCTTACATTTATGTCAGAAATCGGGGAAAACTTTCAAAATGATATGTTTAAGTTGACGTTTCATTCATTTTTCCTATTCACCTCCAGTGCCCTTAAAACTTGTCATGTGATTGCGGCTTGGATTTGCAAGATCTGTGAAAAACTTCCCCCAACTTTCAAGTGACATCATCAGGTTTGTTTAATTTAAAACGGCTCTGATTTCACTAAAATGCAAATGTTTAACAGCACAAAAAAAAAAAAAGAGAGTAAAAGGCATGAATTGACTTGTGGCTATGCCCTTAATCTAGGAGGAATACTTTGGCTGTGGGTTAGGTATGTCTAAGCCCGACGATATCTCCTCACGTGCGTCAACTTGTGCAATTCCCAACATTTAAAATGCGCTGTTGGGCTGTCAGTCGACGCGGGCCTCTCCCAAAGTGTCAACACAGTGACTTAGTAGGCATTTATACGGATTTAGCGGTGGTTTTCCGAACGCAAACAAAACTGTACGAGGTATTCCAACCGTTCGATGAGCTGCAGTGATCCTCGGCTGGGAGGGTTTAAGAAGACAAAAAACCCACGTTGCAGCAGGTGAAGGAAATTTCCACACCTGTGCAGTCAAAACAGCGGATTTAACGGCGTTTAAGTACATAGTGGAAATCCGCTGACGTAATAAGGGAGTCCAACTGGCAGCAAAAGCAAAAGGTCTAGTTACTCCTCCAGTGATCTTATGTGATGACAGTATTTTGTGCATCCTAGGGAAAGGACTTTAAACATTTGTTATAGTCTGCAAGTCGACACGCATTTCTTTTAGGTTTGTTGAAAGAACATACAGTGAGTTCCCAAGCCCAGAAGCATTTGCATTTAAAAGAAGAAATTTACTAACCTAATGGGTGAGCATGATTTCGTAACGGCGACCTTACTTTTCATTGCGATTACTCATGCTGTCCTAAAACTTGTTCTTAGAGGGCTGTACAATGAGAAAGAAAATTGCGATATTCAATAACGGTCGTGATTTGGCGTGTTATTTTTCATATTTTTTTCGAAGATTTACACAATAATTATACATCTGGAACAAAACGAGGATTAAAGCAGAACTAAGTAACTCATGCCCCTAGAGCTCATAAGCGCCACTGCAGGTATCGTAGCATGTTGCGGTTTTTTGCTCATTAATTGTCCGTGAGAGTAAATACTACACTGACATAAAAGACAAAGGGAGAGAGGGATATTGTACATCCCATTACACAATGGAGCTAATTTTTTTCACTCAGACTTGGCTGTAAATACTGTTCAAGTGGCGCTAGCCCGCAGTTAGCTTTGCCTGTTACCCTGTTAGCTTCTTCTTTGTGATTACAATACTTGTATTACCACCAGAGGAACTACGAAACGCATTTATTAAGGTAAATAAGTTACTTAGTTCTTCTTTAAGCTAAAATAAATTATGAAAATGTATGACTAAAATTTAACTTTTGCATAGTTTTTAAGCTTTTTGTTTGAGGGTGTTAGCCAAAATGTGTAAATCTCAGTCCAATGGAAGACCGTTTTTGCGATATATGGCTTCTTACAATATGGATATTGCGTCATTTGATATTGAGGTAATAACAATAATTTAGTGATGCAGTACTTGATGACCAAATGACCACAATACATAAAAGTCCACCCTGAAAGACTATTAGCCCAGTAATTGCCGCACAGACATGGTTACGTAAGAGCTGTCCACGTAGCAGTTATCTCATCACAGCACTGAGGACTCCAACGAGAGATGTGCTTTGACTTGCTCTGACAGGGCTGCGATGCTGAGGCTAACACAATAGGACGGCATTAGTAATTTTGTACTTCATGAGCAAGGGCCTATTAGAAGAAAGAGAGGTACAGTGTTCGCCCACAGGAATCAAGGCTATAGACAGTGAGGCGCAGGATTGTGTAAGGGGCCATTAGACGAGGTTAGCTGTGGCTCAAGGCAAGTCTAGACTGTGTATGTCGGTTTGTGCTATAGGACGAACGAGACTATGGGGGGATTTTCTTCTACGTCTGCGCATTTGTTCTGTCCTTAAAGGTGGATATCATCAACCTTCTAGCGTAATTGCACAAGTCATATTCAGGAAAATCATCCACTCTTCAATCCAAGCAAAGTTGCAGTCATTTATTTGAATGAAAACTAACTTTCAAAAGGATCGCGGCGCTCTCATTATCAGAGTCCTTACATCCATAATGCATAGCTATCTTTAACACAGCTGATAACATAGAATGATTAAACCAAATGTGCTCCGTGTTCTTTCACAATGTTAATGAATCATGGCCTTGAATCATTTATAACCAACGGCAACATTAAACACATGGACCATGTTCCAAACCAGAGAACACAATGTGCAGCGCTGAAAGCAAAGAACTCAGCAGAGAACAAACAATATTCAAATTGCATAATGAAAATCGCAGTAAAATGGAAAATTTTACTAGATTTTGCAATGTTGTTTATTGCCCAGTTCCTACACACGTCCCTGCGTCACTGCAATGATGTATGGATCAATTAAAATGACTGGAATTATGAATTGTGCAATTCTGGCTCACCAAGTAATTGGTAAGCATTTTTTTCTTTCCCAGAAACATTTCTTTTAATCTTTATGTACGGCAAAAGTATTAAAGAATCAAGTCTGTTCAAATTAGTGTTTGATCATATTCTCAGCTTTTTTGTTAAAGCCACACTGCAGAAAATGTTATCCAATAAAAAAAGTCGAAATACAAGCATTTATTTTATGACAGATATTTTCATCATTTAAAAATACCTCATAAATGTACAAACAAACATGTGCTTTTGCTGTGAGTGCCTCAGCTCTCATGATTCAGACATGACTGTAGCTTTACCAGGAGTGGGTACGTCTCCAGCTCATCGCCATGGAGATGTGGGCTAAAGTCAGCAGAATTTGAGATTTAGACAGGTTAGGTATCCAAATCCCTTCTTTGATTACCCACTGCTGTTGGGTAATACTTTCTGTCATCTGGTCATTAGGAGCATGTTTTGTACTGATGGCAACAGTATAGCCCAAAATGTTACACTGTGTGCCTTTAAAAAATGCTTATTTGTCACATTTTCTGAGGAAAAGGACAACATTTTACATAATACTTTACAAGTCTAAGTCGCATTTGGATCGCGGCTTGTTATGGCAGGGTGAATGTGGGCCTTGACGCCATAACAGAACCACTATATCTGGACATTTTAGTCATAGATTTAGTAATTAATTCAGTTTTTGTCTAGTTTTAATCGGCAAAAAGACACATTGACAGAAATTATGACAAAATATTTTACCCTAGAAAATTAACCCTGACTACAAATTTGCTATTGTATTAAATTTCTCGCTAATAAATATATAAGAACACTGTAAAAACACATTTATTCTTTGGAGTTTTGATGAAGTCAGTCGAAGACATGCAAACAGGTATTGGGGAATAGTTTCGACACTATTTATAGCCCCTTCATAAAATCTCCTTACAAGACGCAGCAGCAGCAAAACATTTTAATCTTAATCTTCCAAGTGTCTGCGGCATGTGTCTGAGCCAATGGCACGCAGCCAACCTACGCACACCCATCCAAAAACACGCAAACGCAGTAACTCACGGGATCTCTTATGCCGTGCCCGAAGATTATTAATCAAGTCAGGCATATAAAGTTGATATATCATGGGGGGGGGGGGAATAATCTATACAGAGAGATGGGAAATTTAGTGCTCTGTTGAGGAATTTTCTTTCTCCAATTGACATTTCTCGCTCGATTATTCTTGTCAAAACGTGAGGAAAGAACAACACAAACGTCTGCCCTCGCACGTCAACACGGGCGCCTCCATTACCGGTTGGTTCACAGTGAGCCGAGCGTCGCCAGCGTGCCCGACGGCTCAGGCGAGTTGCGGAGATTTTGCTGTTGTAATTTCAGTTCTTGTGTTTTGACAGAGATGCCAAACATTCCCTAAAGTGTCTGCTCTTGCTTACCGAGACTAGTACAGGAACAGAGCGATCTTTCAAAAAAAAAGAAAAAAAGTTGTACGTTTTATTGCCCTCACTCTTAAAACACGAACATTTACAACTTTACATTTCGGATAACGGCATGATGGATCACTTCATAGTCCATGTGTATAAATATCATGTTGCCAGTGCTGCTGCTCTTTATCCTTTTAATAGGCCGACAGCTCCGTGGCCATTAGGTTTATTAGTGTGGTCTCAGCTGACACACACACTCATGTAGCTACAGTACGCTCCAAATGTACATGTTGCATTAAGGACAGATGGTTACTGGACCACACCAGTCTGACCAGCTTATACACACATTGCAAAGCCTATAATGGAAGCAATCACGCTGCTATAAACCCCGCGTCACCCAATAGTCCACTCGCCAAGTTGCGTATCCTCGTTTTTATGAGGCAGGGATGTCATTTACACATTGTGCTTACAGGCATCATCATAGTACGATAAAACTAAAGTCAGGGTTTTAAAAGACAGGCAGATGCAAGTCAAATATAATTAATGGTTTTTAAGGCAATTTTAATGCCAAAGATGCATTTGGCCTCTCCCAGTGTATTCCTATAGCTCCAAATGGGGGTGAATTTGGAAGCTACCACGCTCTTCCACAGGCACGCTCAAAGACCAGACAGGTATGTATGAACTCGTATAAACTCAGGTAAGAACATATCACAGCATGGCAGAACTGTGTGTCCTCAATCACTCAAAACGACCAAAGATGTTGTTAGCATTTGGCCTCTCCCAGTATATTCCTATGGCTCCAAACGGGTGAAGTTAGAAGCGACCAAGCTCTTCCACAGGCACGCACAAAGACCAGACAGGTACGTATCAACTCGTCTAAGCTCAGGTAAGAACATATCTCAGAATGGAAAAACGATGGCCTGTTCCTTTAAGGTCTTGCATTTGGCACAATTCAATTCTAACACAATATTGGTAAGTAAAAAAAAAAAGAAGTCTATTCTCTGGCATGTGTCGTTGTTTGCATGCAGGCTTCAACATACCCATAACAAACTAATATTGTTTTAAATTTAGATTCCCAAAGCTCAATATTGTTATGACTGTCATAGAGTATAAGGTCAATGGATAAAACAACACGTTGTCCAAATGCTTTTAAAAGATAATGTTGGCACAATGTGCTCTTTGTGGTTAAAAAAAAAAAGGGCACTCTACAACTGAACTTGGGTTAAGCTGAATGTGATCACAATGAAAAGTTTCACCATGTGTGGACACTTGACAGGGTTTTATTGGGGACAGGTTCTGGGTTTGGGGAAGTAGTTTCTTGTTATTACCAAACTGGCTGCTGGTTTTTACATCATGTTTATAACTATATCAGATTTAAACAGGTTTACCTCATACCTGATGACTTCAAAAATCTTTCACTCCCTTGATTTAACAAACCATGACAGACACATCTATTGTCATTTCGTCATAATTGAATCCAACCATAATTGAATGTGTTTCCCAGCTCCAGTCAAAAGACACATGCTGTTAACAACAACAACAGAGCTATGTTTAGCATGTGCTGTGACAGTGAGGTCAGACGGAGCGTGGCCGCTTTACTTCCTGGGAGCAGCTGTCCGCTGGAGCTGCTGTGTCAGCTCACATTAGACTGAGTGGACAGAGTGCACTGAGCCGGGGCTGACCAGGTGGGCTCTCCGCACCAACAGAGGCACAGGATCAGGGACGCAGGCCGATGCTAGGACGCCAACACATCCAGATCTATAGATAGTTTTCAATGCCACACACTAACTGCATCCAGACAGGCACTTAGACACGAGACAACTCCAGATAAATTCAAATCTGGAATAAAGATACAGATTTTGTGTGAATTATGATTAGAATTAAGTGGGCAAAATATCGGCAATAAGATTTTTGGAAGATATGCAAATTTACATTGTCGAGTATATGTCAAGAAACTAGTGGTGGGACTCGATTAAAACATTTTAATCGAGATAATTATGGCCTTTGCAATTAATTAATCACAATTAATCGCATTTAAGCATAATTTATTTAGAGTTTGCATTTATTTTTTAGAGGAATATTTTAGATGCTTCTTTGTATTTTCCTGCATTTGAACTCATCTGAAGTGGAGATGTGAGGCCTGTGTGAACATTTCAAATACTTTTTGGAGAATTATCTTTTTAAATGTGTCCTGGCCCTACAAGAAACCAATTCGAAAGTTGCAAAAACTGCAACAAAACATAAAAACATACTTGATGTGTCAGCTTTTGAAATGTGTTTCTTCTTCACTTTTGTAATCTATTCAAGACAATTATCTTTCTGAACAACAAAGCAATCTGTTTGCAGCGCATTTTTGCATATTTCTGCTTGTTTGCAAAAACATCACTCAAAAAGTATTGAGATATCAGAAAGTATCATTGTGTCATGTTTCTGCAACATCAAGTTTAACTGTGACTTAATGACAGCTGCTATAGTTAAATAACACTAGCTTGTGAATTTGTATTATTTCAGGGGTGCTCATATTCTGTTTTTCCACAGTCAGGTCTTTTCTGGTGATTATATGCAAAACCAAAGAGTGTGGAGAGAAAATGACTGATTTTACTTTGAGAAGCTTGTCCAGCTCATAAAACGTAATACTAATTCAAGCCAATATCATTAACATTCGATTTTTACGTCTGGATGTGGTCACTCATGGTCTTACTCATATGGCAACCATCTCCACAAGAGCCAGTCCTTTTACCACGACGTCTTTACTTTTTCTAATACACTTTTTGACCTTTTTAATCCTCGACCTGCTTCTGCGAGGCTTTAGCTTTTCAAGTGCTGTTTCGGCGTCGGTGCATCAAACAGAAAAAAAGTGCAAGTATCAACTTTTTAACGAGTGACCGTTTGGAAAAATACTTCGCAAGCATTGACCGCTGCTGACATCAGATCTGGTCCACTGCTAAGTCCAATGAAACCATCGCTGCGCAATCGATCGCTGCTGTGTGGATGTTGGTTTAGTGCTGGCGACGCGGTTCACCAAATGGACGGAAAAGCTGACAGGGGAGGTTTGGATGGAGACCACATCAAGCGACATGTGCTGACTAGGAATATATACGCACAGCGACGAGGCAATCGGAAAAATGAGGGAAGCTTGGAAAACTCTGGAATAAAAAGAATGGGGATGATGTTATTTGAGGTTGGGAAGTTTAAAATAGACGTGGTATCAGTGTTCGGGGTAAAGCAAGGTTAAAAACAAGGTAAGGGGAAGGCAGCGCTGCAGTTTTAGCATTGGCGTTTGAATTTTTTTTTGCAAGAAAAAAGTAGCAAAGATGACTGAAGGTTAATATTTAATCAGATAAGAGTTTTATCATGAGCTCTGCGGCATCTATTTGCCTTTACTTCTCTGTATAGAGCAAAGAAGCTTTCTCTCCAGCTTTCTCTCTGCTGGCTGCATCAATAATAGATTTCTCAAAGATTTCAAGGCTACTTTGTGCTTTTCAGAGTTCAAAATGTTCAAGGCCAAGTTTAGTATTGAGACTTACAGTGGGTTTTATACTGTACGGCTTTGCTCTCTCCAAATTTGTTTACAAGTCTTAAAACCAAACCTCAGAACTGAGATGAAGGTCCATTAAAAGTGCACAATGCAATTTTTTTTTTTTTTTTACATAAAAAGTTTTAACTTGGCATCTCAGTGGCTTCAATGATGCTTTAGGGTCAAAGTTTTTTTTTATAGGTTTTTGGAATCAAATATGCGTAACCATGGAGACGATTCAATCAGCAGTGAATATTAAACATCTGAAAAACAATTGATAATGGAGCGTCTTAGGGGCCAACGGGATGGTAAGTAAAGACGCTAAGCTGAAAGGTCTTATACGCACAGATAAACCTTTTTTAAAAGGGACTAGATGCAAGTTGATCATTTATTATACTCACTACTGCCACCTCAGGTCTTGTGCAAAACTGCAGTCTCTATATTAAGCTTGTGCAGTAGCAGTCCAGGATTTCAGAGGCAGTTGTGGTGAACAGGTCTGAGCTCATTCTACATATTTGGACATGGCTGGAACATGTAGGGGGAGGAAAACACTTAGTTTTAACATTGATAAACTCTGTATAGTCCCTTTAAATATATAAAAAGTAGTATAGTGCACCTTTAATATTTATCTTATCCATCAAAATGTGTATGTGCAGAGTTTAAAAAAGTTAAAATTATGTGTTTTCCCCCCCTACATGTTCCGGCCATGTCCTAATGTGTAGAATGAGCTCAGACCTGTTCACCACAACTGCCTCTGAAATCCTGCACTGTCACTCAAAATGTTACTTTGGTCCGAAGTGCCGTCATGCACGAGCTTAATACAGAAGGTGCAGTTACACGTATGACCTGAGGTGGCAGTAGTGTGTAGAAAATGGCCATCTTGCATCTAGTCCCTTTAAAACAAAGCTCAAGCGATGCAAAATCATGACCTAGATGACCAAAATGGAAACAAAATTAGGCCCTTTGGCATATTTTGTTTTAGGCTGTTTGCAAAAAGAATGTGTAAATCTTAGTCAAAGGCCTCAGAGAGTTTTGAAAAAACACAGTTGTTATGGATTTAGTGTCAGGCTTTTTCTGCTATAACAATGACGTGGAGACATATTGTGAATCATTGGTGAAAATAAAAGCTGATGTTCCACTTTTTTATGTACAACTGCAAGTTACATCCCGCCACGTTACACCATGTGGCTTCACAACGTGCTGCCTCTGTTTACAACCGCCGTTACAAGAAGGTACTCCACTCTCCCCAAGGGAACGCGCGCCTCCCTTTCAAGCAGCAGCTCTTGAAAACCTTAATATCTCCGCACATTCCTCCGCAAAACAGGACACGGCATGTTCGGAGGTCGCCACTGAGGAAACATATAAAGGCGACACGGGAAATTTGTCACAGGCAGAGGGGGAGAAGGAGAAACATTGAGACGTCGCGAGGATAATAAGAGGTGCCACTCTGTTACCAAAGCTCATAGATTTAAAGAGAATGGGCATTGTATCCTAGCAACAAGCCACTTTGCCCGATCTCGCTGCCGTAGACGTTCAAGTTTGCAGCTTTCTGTGCTAAAGCTTCTCCAAAAAGGCACTTGCATACTTAGCCCGGTTGTTTTGGTCGGCGATGTCCTACAGTCTACAGGGCAGTTTACCAGTTTTATAAGTCTCCAAAATTGTCTGAGTCGATTGCCTCAGAAGCACACGGCGTATAACGTATTCAGGGCTACGTGCCACGGATTTTAAAAGTAAGTGGGTAGTGGAGCTACTGGAAGACAAATCCTTTTTTCGCCAAAGATGCAGCCCCACCAACCCACTACCGCTACTCGCTACAACATTGATGATTTAATCCCCTTACTGCCATTGTAGATGGAGAGAGGAGCAGAGATATAAAAGGATTGTGAAGCATCTCCCGAAAATCCCTCTTGGCTGGTCGGGTGGGCGCATTAATCTAGTCCAGATTGGGATCAGAAAAAGCGAGGGGAGGTGGGGAGGGGGGGACGTGCAGCCCCGCAAGGTCCGACGGGAATGAAAAAGTGCGTGTCGGAAGCCGGGTCCGGGATAATGTGTTTTAATTTTAGTAACGAGATGTGTTAAGAGAAGATGTATTAGCTGAAATGGTGTTGCAACTTATCAATGTTTAATAAGACGGAAGAGGGTTGTGACTAATGATGTGACTGCAGGTCTATGGATGTGGTGTATTACGAACATAGGACACAAGAAGATTGTATCGTCCATTCACAAGTAATTCATAAATATTAGGTTTGTGGGGTAAAGGGAAAGGGTTAGGGGAGAGTTGAAGAGTGTGATGGATGTGATTCTGTAGACTTTGTGGGTGAGATGGTTAATGCCCTGAACACAGACTAGAGGGTAGAGGCCAAAATATCGGGCCGATATTTGGGGATTTTACAATATCGGCAAATGGCCGACCTAGCGCAGAAAAAAGCCGATATTTCCGGGACCAAAAATGATAGAGACTTCCCGTTTTTCGCATTGGAAAGAGCTTTAAAACGAGTCCTCCCACAACCCCCAGGCATCAGGGGAGGTGAGAAACATTGCAATGAAAATTGGTTAGCTTCAAGTTTGTTAAACACAAGTTTCGCCAAACTTCCATCAATATGGACATGCTGCATGTCATTTTGAAGTGCAGAATCGACGCACAAAATGCCGCGGCTAGTAAGAATATGCTAATGCTAACGACAACTAATCAAAGTTGTGCTGGAGCTGCCAAATCTGTGTTTTTAAGGATTATAGACCAGACATCTGGAAAAATCGGCCAAAAACATCACTCAAAAATATCGCCTGAGCATATCGGCATCAGCCAATTAACATCCCAAAATATCGGCATCAGCAACAGCCTTAAAAAAAACCATATCGGTCAGCCTCCATTAGAGCGGCACCAATCTTTTCAGCTGCTCTTACTATGCACTGGATGCAGTGATGGATTTTACTTCAGATCAGTCATACAATACAAGACCTACAAGTCAGATCTGACAACCGAGTTCATGTTAAGTCATTAGACCATTAAGCTAGATGCGAGTTAAGTGCTTTGTTTAGTGTGTTGCTTATTGGCTTAATTTGCAACTTGACATCATTCTCGGTTTGGCTGTGGCACGTGTTTAAGCAAATGCTCAACTTCCCTTTCCCTTCAACCTGACCCAATTGAGAGATATATCTTCCCACAGCCACGGGTTGGATAATGACCTGTTATCCAGTCGAGTTTCTGAAAGAGTTGTTGCGAAATTTGCTGATGCCTCAAAACGACAGCGAGCGGAGCGGAGGAGAGCTAGATCAAAACCGTTCACACTGCAGAAAACTGCCATAGCGTTCCCGTTCTAATTGGCCGTCAGGGGCACCATCTCCGCTCAGAGTTACATGTCTACTGCCTCACGGCCCGTATAATCATACTAGTTGTCACAATTTGCATCAGACAGTAAGTCCATCTGCAGACATGAGTGGTTTTTATCCATCTAGGGATCTGATCAAGATACAGAAATTATATAATGGAATGAAATCACTGCTTTTCTCTCAGATCACAAGCAGAAACTTCACTAAAAAAAGACATATTAAATAATTCAAACTTCGTGAGCCTGCGTGTCAAGCATGGTTAAGCTTAGAAACATATTTATATTTAAGGATGACGGTGCTTACTAAAAGATATGTGTGAAAATTGGGGACATTTATAAGGAAGTGACATTTCTTTATTTCTGGAATACTTTAAAGGTGCATTATGCACCAGCGGCTGTATGAGTGGTCAACATGGCGCTTTCACTTTCCATCACGGTGATCTCTACAACACTTCACGATCAAATGTTTTGTAGGTTTTCTGGTGAGAGGGTCCGTCAGCAGTGAAAACCTACCAAACAATTGATCCTGGAGTGTCCTAGAAACCACTGTGATCGAAAGTAAAGGCGCGATGCTGACCACTAATACAGCCGCTGGGTCACTACAAGGTGAAATACACACAAACATCTTCACATAAAAAGTTGCATAATGCAACTTTAAGAAGTGTTTTAAATCCCAATTTAATCACATTTCTCAAAATCATCTTGAGGGCCAGATAAATAACGATTGAGGGACAGCTTTGGCTCCTGGGCTTTACACGGTCTACCCCGTTGTAGAGTGCATTGGCAAAAAAATGTGTAAACGTAAATGTGTCAGGTGGAAGACCCCAGGGCTATTGTGATGAATTGACTTCAAATCATAACAACCCAAGAAGTAACTTCCTGTTTCCCTCCAGCACGCCAAAATAAAAGCACCATCTTATTCATTTGTTCAACTTTCTTTCTGCCTAACTATAAACAGACAAAACACTTAAAATGTTGTTGTGAAATGAGAAACATTGATTGAAGGCGACAATTTGGCAATACAATGTACTCAACTACTAAATAGGCCAGTAAATGTAGGCTGCACAGCATAATTATGCCAACAACACCATCGCCTATAGTGAGTTCAGAAGCACAGTGACCAAAGGAGGTGACTGGAAGCCCCTCGACATACTTCCCAATGACCACACTATACCCTGACAGATGGCGTTGTGGCTGTAGGAGCTGTCATTAGTGAAAATTGGAGGAGCATTACACTACATTGCAACTGCCATCTCTGTAAACCTTTTCAACTGTAACTCAAGAATGGTTCAAAGCCTCGTAGAGCGCTGCAAAACTTTACAAAGGATTAAATGTCTCCAGACACACCCAGGCAGAATCCCCTTTGACACAAAAAGCTTCCAAATCGAGAATCAAAAACATATTTCGCGGATAATGTTAAACTGAAACATGTCTGGCAAGTCTTGGCAGAGAAAACGAAAGTATATTGTCAAGAAAAGGCAGAGCGACGATACCCGAGACCGATATACAGACTTCCTGATGGCGCAGAAACTGTTTGGACTGAACAACTCAAACCAGATGTCACAGCGTAATGTCATACATTTGAGGCACTCTCTTGAGCTTATTTGCTATACTTTTTCATACCGATATGTTGATTGTGTTGCTCCGGGTAAAGCATCAATTTTATCAGGGTTATACAAGTATCAGCAAGTAAAATGTACTGCTTTTTAATGCAACTTTACAACCAAAATATTGTCTTATGTTTTATGCCACAAACACAAATAAGCATATTACATTCTTTAAGATTTGCAAACATTCCTTCAAAACAGAGGAAAGAGGGAAAATTCCAATATTCAAAAGCAAACTGGACACACTGGGCATTGGGACACTCACCTCCTTTGGTCAACTTTCATTTCAATTCTCTGCTTATAACAACTGGTATCATTTACAGTAACTACAAAAGTCACTTCATTTGTGTCAATTGCTTTCAAAAAGTAAATTTACTTATACTATATACTCCAGGATCAGCGCACATGTTTTTGAATATACCAAGTTGTTAAGCAGCATGTGTGTTTTGTAAAATGTGCTTTTATTCCTTGTACTTCCTGTAATGAATCTTGGCCAGGTCGTCATTGTGAGAATTGGTTCTCAATTGGCTTGACTGGTAACATAAAGAAGACATAAAAAACTAAACAATTTGGAAGAAAAAAAAAGCAAAACCTTTGTATTTTTGACAAACTAACTCAATGAGCACTGCCTGACCAAAATAGAAAGTCGCCACCTGGACTTCAATGTTACGATCTGGAGTTGCCGCAGTTGGTCAGGTCTAGGTTCAGCAACACTAAGTGCACAAAAATGAGCTGACAACCTGACATCCTGAATGACCAGGCTGTATATGGTAAATAGTCTCAACTTATATAGCGTTTTTCTCCCTTCATTAGGCCCAAATCGCTTTACAGTGAGGAACCACTCACCCATTCACACTCTCATTCACACAGCAATGTACGCAGACACTAGAGGCAAGGTGGGTGAAGTGTCTTGCCCAAGGACACAACGACAGTGTGCACCTGGGATTCGAACCCCATAGTTTCCGGGTAATTGAAAAAGTGGCTGCTGAGAGGCCAAACCTGCCAGCACTGATAGGGGCTGGGTTTAGGCTCTTCATTATTCTATGACAAAATGTAGCTTTTGCTTATTCATTGTAAACCACCACCCTACAATAAAGATTAAAGTAAAGTAAATCAGACGCCCCGCTCTACCAACTGAGCCACCATCGCCCTTGTAACTGTAAAGCACGAGCGCCAACCACTGTGCCACCATGCTGCCCAAATTAGTGCGTGTGGCAAATTTGTCTTTTGGTCAGGCAGTGTAGTAAAATTTAGATTTAATACCAGGTAGACCTCGAGCTGTCATGATAAAATACGACGAATATCGACTTATCGTTCAATAAAAATAGATAAATGCTAAATTTTTGGGCTCAATATTTATTGTCTATACATTTAATATCATTTCCCCCATTCTTTTTTTGTAAAACGTCGATTAGGATATGATGATGCACTTTTAAAACTAAAGTTTACTGTCATTTTTATGCCAGAGAGTTGACAGTACCTTGTATCGTTGGAGTCAATAATATCATTTATCACGATACTTTCCCGCCTCAATATATCGAACTTCAAATTTGCCAGCGTGACAGGCCTCGGTAGAACCAAATTCCTTTATGTTTAATGACATTGAAGGCCTCGACTTTGGTGCAACTACTTAACGACTTTCAATGCCCTGTTAGGACCCTCACTTTCAGTAACCATCACCTTCTGCTACTGCCAGCTCTACACTGTCCGGTCCACCTGGTGTGTGACCAACAAAAGAAATGTCCTCAAACTAACAAATTTCAGTCCTGAGTGTGAGGCGCGGGAGGAACCGATCTATTACAGTTAACTGCAGGTTGCAGCAGGTGACGGCTTTATCCAAAGGGAGGCTCAAAGCAGGACACGCTGACTCCACTCTCCTCTGCAAGCACCGAAAGCAAACAGCTGACGGGCACAAATAAAGAGCTATGAACACCTTGTAGCTCGGGGCACAGAGATAATTGAAATTGCTTTACTTTTACAGCTTCATAGCAAATAGCACAGCTTGCAAATATAAGCATTACACTAAAAGCAACCATTGTGGTCCAAACTTATTCCTATACAATACTCAAAAAATTCTATTTAGATATCTTTCAGCAATATTACAGCAGTCTTTAGAGAGAGGATAGACTTTTAGCATCCAGGGACAGTTCTTATATGCCCAAGGTCAGAGGGTGTGCGTGCGCGGGATAGACACAGAAACAAACTGCTGATGGAGGCTTTACTGCCCAGATGGGGAAAGGCTTTGTGCCGCATAGACAAATACTCTCAAAATGCAGTATATCCTGACTTAAGCAATTCACAGGCCAACAATCAGACTTCAGCAACCCAAATGTATGGCACAATCAGAATATTCTATGCCTTTGCTTTGTTCTCCATGATTATAATGTAAAAGCAAAAAGTTGTGAGAAAATAAATCATCTTTGTCTGTTTCAAATGTTTAAGAAAAGACACAACAAACTATTCAAAATTCATGCTCACCCTCTTTCAGTTATTGGATTGCAATGCGGTAATGCAAACAGAAAATGCTTCTTCTGGATCCGTCATCACTTAAACTTCAATAAATCAATGTCATTGTCGCGAACAAACTTAAGGTGTGTCAACGTTCTCATAATAGCTTTATCACTCCTCTGCTATTTTTAAAAGACAAATTGATTCATTAAATGTGTGTAAAGGCACGAGTATGCAGACAAACGAGACAGGAGTTACCTGGGAAATGACCACACCCGATTGCATTCGTAACTTGCACGCTTGAGATGAGGTTGATAAATAAAGGTTGCTTATCTTGTCTAATCTACACGGAGCAAATTACACGGGGGAAAGGCCAAGAATGTTGAAGGATTTGCTGTTAATTTGTGATAATGATTTAATATTAATATTTACAGACCTATGCAAATGGATCAACTGGAACAAAGTTAAAAGTCTTGTCTGTCAATTACTTCGTCTCACTGAAAATACAGCACCATGCGGCTGTACTGGATGGTGCTGCATGTTCCTTCCATGTTTCATTAAAGTGCTTTGTGAAAAGTCTGTGACAACTCTGACAGCTCGACACCTGACTTTTGTTTGTGTTAATTGTTGTGATCTAAAGTCATCCTTTCAGAGAGCAATACTGCCACACCCAAATGTGGACAGCCTTTCAACAACAAGCCTGCTAAAAGGTTTTAGAAATAGATGCACTTTTTTTTCTGCTTTAACAATATATTGAAGGACAAATTTTAGACAAGCAGAAGTGTAGGACCTTCAAATGCAGGGCAAAAATGCTACTTTTTTCAAGTCAAGTCTAACAAAAAGTTTGCCACAAGATTAATAGAGTCTATGGAGTCAGTATAGACAAAAAGTAAACAACTGTGGATTTTATATTTGAGTTTTTTTATCCCCGCCTTAACTGAGTGCATTTTCTACAGTTCAGTCGAGAAGCTTTTAGATTTGGGTAAAGATGGAGTTCACAAGCTATAGGACAGTGTAACGCCTCATTTGAAAGCTAAGACCTTCATAACTCATCTAAGCTTCTTCCTCATAACGATTGTCACGTTTACATCCTTTTTGGTTGTGTTTTTATCACATTTTTGTTGCTTTTTTGACATGTTTTTGTCAGTTACATTACAAAAAGCGGCAAAAAGCATTGAAAAGGTGACAAAAACGTGACAAAAACGTGACAAAAACGTGGCAAAAATGTGGCAAAAATGCGACAAAAGACCAACAAAAACAAGGATGAAGTTCTGCAGGTCTTAGCTTTCAAATGAGGCATCACACTGGGCTATAGGCTGTAAACTCTCCAGTCAAGAAGCTTTTAGGTTTGGGTAACACTAAATAACATGTGCTGGGTTAAGGCGGGGGTTAAGGGGTTAAATAAACAGTAACATGTGTATACAAAATCCTTAACCCTCTTTGGGCCGGCAGCGGGTCAAACCAGCACGTAGCGGCCCGACCGTGCCTAAACTTTCCCGCCCCTCCTCCCTGATATTTCACCGCTGTCCGCTTCATTGAGCCACGGGCGCTGGCTGGGCTTTTGCCGTTGTCCACTCGCACCAATGATCATCGCTGTTGCCGCGGCGACGGAGTGACCCAGCCCCTCCAGCAATACCAGGCACGCTACCAGGCCACCGCCAAAGAAGGACGAACCATTTAAATCAGAATAGACCCGACCAGGCGAGGGTGAAAGAGGCGGATGTATTGGCGAGATATGAGGAACGCACTACAATGGAAGATGTTATAAAATATTCATAATCATATCACAAAGATGGTGAACTTGCCTTTATATCTTGGGCACTGGAAACATCACTGCAACATGTCATGAGTGAATAACGTTGTTTAGAAAGTTTTTTTTTTTTTGGAAACATGGCACACGTTACAGATCTCAGAGAGCAACTCAATCTGGCACTGGGACCCCATTCTGTCGGATACGAGGCGAGCTTTGAAGGACTGATCGGACAGGAAATTTGCGGGGCACCATGACGGGATAGCCCGGAGAAGTGAATCTGTCAGGAGCAGGAAGACTTGAAACCAAACATTTCGAGCAATAGCTTTGACAGCTACCTCATGCAGGGTTGAGTGAGTAACACGAATCTGATCAAAATTGCTAATCGCCAAGGCTCTACAAGAAGCCATGCAACACAAATAGAAAAGAACCTCCTTTTGGACAAGAATCTTACAGGTGGCAACAGATTAAATACTTATGACTTCTTGGTGAAAAATAAATGCAACATTGGATGGAAATATCTTGCAGAAGCTTCATCCAATCCACTTTATTTAAATAGCAAATATAAACAATGAAACCATTTCCAAAGTGCAACAAAAGAAGCATTTTCTCATTCAAAAAAATCCAGTAAACCAGATAAAAGAGAAATAAGCAAATAAAACAAGTAGAAAAAATAAAATTTACAAATACATCCATGAAATGATGAGAATATGCAACCAAACAAATTGTCATTAGCATGTAGCAGTTGAACATTCCAGTGTCCTTTGGATTCCTAAAACTCCTGGACTTAATCATCTGTCCCTCTGTCCTCATTTGCCCCGTTTTTGTCCAGTCTGTCCCATTCCCGGCCCGTCCCATTCCCGGCCCGTCACTTTGGAAGGAGACCCACTTCCTCTTTTGTTTATCTAGGAATGTGGGGCGTGCTATTGACAGCACAGCTGAAAGTTTCCCCTCCTGAGGCTCTTTCTCTGCAGTCACTCTGCAGTAGATGGTGCTCTTCCATTATATGGCCCATCTATTATCAGGCCTCACTACAGCTCAATGCAGTAAAGGGAGTAGTAGAAGAGTAGATAACCCAGTTCCAAATAACGCTTGTTGACTTGTATTTATAATGTATAAAAGCAATGACAGGAAGATTTGTGGATTCATCACTAAAACGGCATGAAGGATTATGGTTTATTTGGAACCATAAGCTTCCTATATACAGTAAACCAAGGATCTCCAACTTGTTTTGAACCAGGAGCTACTTGTACGCAACGAAAAATGGCAGAGAGCTACTCACTCTTCTTACAAAAAACATGTTGTGTCTTAGGTGGAGTTCACAGACAGCCTAATAATTCAACATAGTTTAAGTAGTTTTCTTCTTGATACAATTTTTACCTAAATGTTTAAAACAAAAAAAAGGCAAAATGTAAGAACCCTTTGGGGAGCCACATAGAAAAAGCCGGCGAGCTACCTGTTGGAGATCCCTGATGTAAACTCTGCAATATCACCAATAGTGTAACATTTATCCTTAAGTCCATGTTGAATTGAACCAACAAACCATTTGGTCAGGATCCTCGCCCAACAGAGGACACTACTGTACATGTTTTAAGTTGTAGAGGAAAGCAGAACACCTGGAGAAAAGCCAGGCTAGCACGGTAAGAAGAAGAACATCTACAGAGTCAGAAAACCCAGGGCCTTCATTACCAAAGTGCAACTCTGGTGGTGCTTCAAATAAATAAAAGCATAAAGTTGTGCCTTCAAGTGTTCTGCCATGCTCAAAACAATAATTTAGAATCTTGTCATTTCAAGCTTCATAAATGCAACCTTGATTGCCTGTATCCACATGTTCATACACAACACCTACTCCTAATACTTGGACTTGCATCTGCAGTAATCCCCACCTCTGTAATTTCCTCTTGGAAACAATTCACGCTGCCTTTCTTCCATCGTACGTCTTGATTACGCCTTATGCTCTGCAGGGATACACTTAGCCAGACAAGAGGGTACATGTCATACTCGGGACACGGCAACAGAAACATCCCGTTCCATAAAGAGACGCCCTTTTTTTAGCCACTCAGACGGGCCACACAATGACATGAGGAAATTGTATTGTGTTGCAGCGGCTCTGGTTTCCTTTGACTGTGGAGGGGGGGGGAAAAAAGGCTTATAGTTGAAACTGGAGACCGCTACACTGATTGATTGCGGTCATGTTGAAAAGCACAGACACTACAGACCTCTAGTAAACAAAGCAAACGAGTTAAAAGTACTTGAGGAACACACTGCTGAATTGATCTGGACGCGGAGCAGAATCATGTCTGCACAGGGCCTGGTGAACGGGATTCTGTGCAATGTCACTTTTGAGATAATTTGTCCAGCTCGTGGGCGTAGCTTACAATATGGCTGCGGGTTTACCCACTATTGAAAAGAAACCATGATTTTCCAAAGGATGCTATTGCTAACTAGGCTATATAATGTCCTAAAACATTATATCCAGCCACCAAACATGTTCTGAAATGACTGCAATTCTTGTGTATCGGCTGTGATATCCAATACCAGGAAAATACAATATCAGATATCGGCTACAAATATCCGATACTGAACCGATACCCGTTTTGGCTCTCACCGCTTTAAAAAAATCGTTCACCGACTAAATCTAAGTGAATATGAACATGCTGTATGTCATTATGAGAATTCAATCGCTAGTTTTATCCTCCGCTAACGCATTTTTGATCGCCATGGCTAGCAAACAGTATGCTAATGCTAACGTCAGCTAATCAATACTGAGACAGAAACTGATCAACTAAAGTAGCCTAAAAAAACAAAATCAGTGTTTGTATTTTAGTTTATGAAATGCTGTTGTAATGATCAGATCACTTTACGTGAGTTGTTTATATTAATGTAACCTAAACAGCCGGTCATATGTAGAAAAGCCTAGAACGTTTTTTCCAATGCAGTTTATTAATAGATAGTCTATAATTGAGATCTCACACTGGAGAAAAGGAGAAAACGTTTTTCTTTTTCATTTACAACTACTTTTAAGATGGTCTCTTGGCATCGATTAATTTCGGATATCGGCAGATGCTCGAACCCACAGTATCGGCATCGGAAGCAAAAAAGTTGGATCAATGCATTTCTATATTTCAAATGTTAATGACTGTCATAATAAGTCATTATAGAACATTTTCCAAAGAGTGAAGCTTTACTTGGGTTCGAAAAATGTTCGGCTGAAGTCTAAGAAAAGGTAGGGCTGGGCGATATATCGACATTTAAGATATATCAATATATTTCTAAATGAGAAATGGAATTAGACCATATTGGATATATCAATATAGTTCAAATCTGTGCTCTAATACTTATTTCATAGGCTATTTTTATTTATTTAAATGTGCACCTTACGGAGCTTTGTTATACAGTGTTTATGTTTACATTTTATAGTGAGTTTTCAATAAAATTACTAAAAATTTGACTTTGAGAGCTGTGAAATGAAATGTTAAATCACTTTGTGGAAAAAATATCGGGATATATATCGTATATTGATATTCAACTGAAATATATCGGGATAAGACTTTTGGTCCATATCGCCCTAAGAAGAGGTATGACAAAATATCAAGCAAATGTCACAACAATGAACTTTTTCTGTTTGTGAGCACATTTGTAGACAAAAGGAAGGTGTTGTTTTTTAAAACACAAATCAAACTATGACACATCTAGAAGCCTTTAAACATCTTTTTAGAAACTGATTCAATGAAAAGAAAAACTAGTGCTAAAGCTTGTAAGCTTGTAAAGTTACTTTCCTTTGTCACAGACTTAACATATTTAACATAATGAGCACATTGCGTGAGTCACTAGGAGCTTACATGTCCATAAAACCAGCAAAGGAAATTTATGACACCGCACTAACTAAATTGTGCAACAATGTGACCAACTGGGATCACTGGTTCCTCCGCGCGCTATTGTAAGCTTTTAGGTCATGTCACTCCCCACAGGGACGAGAAACCGCGGCGCTCAGGTCTTGTTCGAAATGTGTAAATTACCAAGACAAAAACTTAAGAGGCTCCAATGGGGAGGTCAGGGACGAGCGGCGACAGGCAATTTCTCGTCTTGACACATGTAATTAGAAGCAATTTGTACCTTGTTCTGAGACCGCGTAGGTGGGTTTATGGGGTGACTCAGAGAGGTGGCTGTGGAGCGCAAATGTGGGAGGCCAGGAAAGCAGTCTGCCTGGCTCTGACAGGATATTCAGGCTCGTAAAATGTAAAATGGCGAGTTAAGCCGTGTAACATTGATGCAGGCTGGGTCATTCGAGGCAAGGGCAAACAGAGAAGATAATTTTCTGAAATGATACAGTGTAGGCACATGGGAATGGCTCAACTGCTATTGTGATTTGTGAAAAATATGTTACTATCAGTGACATGGCACACTTGGTCAAGGTTAGTTAGTATCTTGCAAAGAAGATACTGTACAAGGTTGTGCTCATCGCTTCAGGGAGTCGTTACAAGCTGAACACACCACATTTCTTTCTTTCCTAGATCCTACAGCCAAGATCCAATTCGATTTTCGCACAATTCAAGTGCACTTTAGGTTACCTTTAAGAGAAAATAGGCCTGTCAACATTCAGAGTTCGATATTATTGAGACAATATCATGATCAACTCTCAAAATAACAACCTTGCTTGAACTTTTAAGCCTTGAATTAATTAAAATACCAAAAAAATATTGTCGCCATTCTAGTCACATTTTTGTCACATATTTTAGGCCTTTTTGTCAATTTTTCGTCACTTTTTTGTCACATTATCATCAAATTTTTTAGGCTTTTTTATAATTTGTCACATTTTTTAAGTTTTTTTTGCTATATCTTTTTCGTCACATTTTTATCCCATTAGTCACTTTTTTAAATTGCTAAAAAAAATTGTAGTCTGGAACACATTCAACTGCATGTTTTGCTAAAATTTTACACATTTCTTCCTCTCAACAGTGGCCCAATCTTTCAAATTTATTTTAAAACATCCACATTTCAATTGTGTCCTCTGCTTGATCTAATGTTTGCAAGTCTTTGACAATTATAAATGCATAGATTTGTTGCGTTTGTGGCATAAGTAATATTATATTGGGCATTAAAAACATTGATCTGTATGAAACCCTGTTAAAAACAGCGTTACACAGAAAAAAGATGGGGACAAAATGAATATTGAGCCCAAAAATGTATCATTTATCTTGGCCTGTCACAATAACAAAAATTGAAGTTCGATATATTGAGGAAGGAAAATATCGCAATATTATTGTGGACCACTTTGATGCCGCTGAAACCAGGTCAAAAATAATGGAAATCTTTGTAATTCCTTTCCTTTGTAACACATGAGTTGCAATAAGACCTGCCATGATTTTGAAGTTCGATATATTGTGGCAAGAAAATATCTATATAAACGATAACATCGACTCTGAAGATACCAGGTATTTCATCTGGCACAATGTAATTCAGTTAAAAATGATACTTTTATAAAGAAAAAAAGGGGGAAATGCTAGTAAATACGCAGACGATAAATATTGAGCCCAAAAATATATCGTTTATCTGTTACTTACGATATGTCGATATAGTAATTATCGTGACAACCCTACATTTATCTGTCATTTATTGAACGATAAGTCGATTTAGTAACTACGGTGACAGCCCAAAGAGGAAACTAAAGCCACTTGCTGCTTCGGACAGATCACACTTCACTGTGATTGGTTAAATCCGTGTATTACTCACTCAAAGCCCGACCAAAAGATTCAATTTCTGTTATCGTCCAGCCCTAACTGTAACAACATTTGACAAAGCTAAATTGACATTGTGTCATTTTAAACATTTATGAATGCTAGATAAAAAGAATATGCTAGACTGGTAATAAACTCATGCCTTACATAAGGCGGGCCATAGTGAAGGGTGCTAAATCACTTGTCATTGGTGTAGGTTATACGCGCTCTGTTCACAGCTAGACTAACATTTAACCTTCAAACACAAGCGCACAGATCCTGATTTATGATGACATTTTACGCTTTGAAGAGCGTTACAGGAGCATGGAGTGGGCTACTTTTTTTTTTACTGATTAGAAGCTAGCTCTCTCATCACTCATCACTTTACCATGGCATAGTAAACACACAAAGCATGCAGTTAGCTTGAAGGATTATGGCTGCCTCTAGTGCCCCAGATGGACTGAACTGTTTGCATTCGCTGTTTGCCGAAGGGCCGGGCATTAGTGTGGCGGTGTGTTAGCAAGTGAGTGAATGTGCCATGACCTCATATCACCAAGGGCACACTGACCGGCGCTCCATATGGTGTCAGCTGGACGAAGGGTCAGACAGATACTTCTGTAGATGTGGAGCTATTTATAAAAACACTGAGTAAGAATGTCGTCTAGAAGTTGTGCGATCAATCCATTCAGTATTCACTGACTACAAGTGCTTTTGGCAAGCACAGCATCATGTGTGGATTATGTTATTGCAAAACTTGTTTCTATAGGCATGTGAATGGGGTGCCAATAATGGAAGAGTTCTTGCTTCAAAAACTGTTTGCACTCATTGTATGTAAAAATCAAGTTTGTGTGTCAAAACAAATACATTGCAAAACACAATGACGACACTCAGTTCGCTATCAGTATAACCTCTTAACCCTCGCATTAACTAAGTGCCTCATTTGAAAGCTAAAACTTGCAAAATTCATCTAAACAGATCTTTTTCCTCTCGTTTTCATCACATTTTAGCATTTTGTCAATCTTTTGTTGCGTTTTCATCATATTTTAGCTATTTTTTTGTCACAGTTTCGTCACAATTTTTAGGCTTTTTGTCAATTTTTTGGCACATTTTCGCCACTTTTTAAGGCTTTTTTGTCATATTTTTGTCACATTTTTGTTAATTTTTCGTCACATTTTCGTCAAATTTATTAGGCTTTTTTATAAATTTTTCGTCACATTTTTGTCACATTTTTTAGGCTTTTTTTAATAAATTTTTCGTCACTTGTTTGTAAATTTTTCGTCACATTTTCGTCACTTTTGTACATTTTTTGTCACATTATTGAGGCTTTTTTGTAAATTTTTCATCACTTTTTTTGCCAAATTTTTTAGCCTTTTTTGTACATTTTTCGTAATTTTTTCATCACATTTTCTTCACATTTTCATCCCATTTGTCACTTTTTTGATGCTTTCTCAAGAAGCCCTTGGGAAAAACCAAACTGGAGTAAATGTGCTCGGTTCAGGTGGGGGTTAAGAGGTTAAAAAGATTTAAGTTGGCCATGAAAAGATTTACGATTTACTTACTGGGCCTAAATTAGCTCATTGAGTGCAGTGCCTTGAGCTGACCTCTGCAATACACGGACATTAAAGCATTGACATTGTTTTTCTTCCTCACACCTTGCACTTTCATTCTTTCCAGGTTATTTCCTCCCGTTTATCTCTAGCAGAAAATAGAGTTCATTTAAAAGGCACTTGGCAGCAGCGAGGCCAGAAGAATCTGCGCAGCGCTGCTAAAAGGTCAGCAAGCATTAATGCAGGCCCGGGCATTTATGAGATCATCTGGACAATGTCAAAGCAACACTTGGGCATCTCATGCGGCCACTTTGACTTAATCTCATACAGATAACACGGCCAGCGAAGGAGCACCGGTTTACTGCGACAGCGTCATATTTCATGAGTGGGGTTACATGGACCACCTAAGTGAAAGCAGTGAAAATAGAAGTCGGCGTTAGGAGGTTGTGACACTTGAAATTCCTTGTCAAAGAAAGGAAAAAATCTGCATCTTGGATTTGCTTCAAACTTGGCCTGATTGTTGATGATATACCCAGCAGTGATTGTGATTAGGGATGGAACGATAATAAAATATGGGGTCACGATTATCTTGGCCAAAAAACTTTTTTTAATGATGTTATCACAATATTTGCCTATGGTTTAAAAAAAAACAACCACTGAAACTGCAGAAATTGTGGGGATTGGGCAATTATTAAATATTCCTCTTCATTGTCTGCTGTAAATGTCATATTGAATGAGACAAAGTATTTAAAGGCACACTTGTCATCGATACAAAACATGCAGCTAATGAGGAGCTCGACACAGAAAATGCAAAGAGCAACAGAAAAGCGACAAAAATGCAACAAAAGAGCGGCAAAAAAAACGTGCGGCACAAGCAACAATAACACAATTAAAAAAGCTACAAAAGCATGATTGAAGGGTGACGAAAAAAGCAACATAAAAGCCACAAAAGAGTGACATGATAGAAAGCAACAAAAAAAACATCAAAAGCGATGAAAAAGCAAAACACAATAAAAACACGACACGAAAAATGACAAAAATAAAAAAATAAAAAGAGGCAAAAACGCTTTAAAAATGTGGGAGGGGGGGGGAAGCGGCGACATCGTGACAAAAAAGTACGTTTTGTAGGTGTTTTAAGAGGCTAGAATAAAATAAATGTACTCTATGCATTTGTTCTATTGTGAAGAGTACTGCAGCTGTAAAGCATAGGATTCACTTATAATAATTTTGTAGTTGTAGTCTAGAAAATATTGAAAATTATACATTTATTCCATAATTCCAACCAGCACAACTTTAGATTATAAAAAACTTTGGTTTGATCAAACTTGAGTATAGCCAACTCATGTAGAGTACTTGCTTACTGGTACATTTTAGACTTCAAAAGCCACCAGACTGTCCTACTGAAAAGGATGTCTGAAGTTGCACTGAAGGCACGCTTTTAGACAATGTAAACATACGCACAGCTTGCCCTCCTAAAGAACGAGGAACAGGGAGGGGGTTTGTCGACCGTGTCATCGCACAAGAAATTCAATTAAGCGGACAGCAGGATGCCTCGGAAACCCAGCCTCCTTTAAGCTCAATATGCCCTCCACCAGTCCCCCCCACGGCACTGAAGTCTCCACCCCCAGGCGTCCTGTGACAAACTCCTTACTCCGTTCGGCCACTCCCTCTACAACAGAACCAAAGAGGTGCCATTACTGGAACCCCCTTAACAAAGCAGCGCCCCAAATGTAAAGAACTGGAAACGGTGACTCAATGTAGTTTCTTTCACGAGTGACGTAATCCACGAAGCCGCACACATGCATAACAATCGTAGCCGGTTTCCTATTTACTTTGGCAGGGGAAGCAGCCAGAACTTTTCATCAAGTCATCGACACACTTGGCTGGTAGTCGGTTACATTTGCTCATCTAATATTATGTTCCCAAAATGAAGGGAGCAAATCTACAAAGGGTTTATTGAAAACTACTGGAATCGCCGGCAAGTTTGTTGACATTTTTTGTTTCACCACTATGAGGTTGAGCTTGTAACATAGCAAGATATAACCTGGAATGTTCTGCAGTATGGCTTCAAGTTGAACTTTTCTGTAAAAGTCAACAGCTTAAGGTCACAAACATTGTAGATGCACAATAAATGCTGGGTTGATTATTAATAGAAAGGTTTAGCGTAAAAATCTATGAGCAACTTATGTTCTCTATAAATACCAACAGATCTAAGTGTTATAAAGTGAGCATATGCAAGAATCAAATCCAAGAAATAGTGGGAAAGCCTCTACACCACCACATGTATGTCGTAGACCCCCCCCCCCTCTCCCGTGTATGCACAGATGCTGTTCATTTAGCGTTTGGCCGCCGATTCTTCAGCCCGTCTCCTGAAAGCCCAGGGGAACCACTGGCATTTGGACGACATTAAATAAAAGGCACTCTGCAGCGGACCCCACACCGCCAACAGACATGACCCGACAACGCGGTCCCGCCGCTCAGATTTCAGCAGCTTTGAGGAAATCCAGGCCAGTTTCAAGTGCAAAAGTTGGACCCGAGGAGGCTGCAGGCAAATCCGACTATTCGAGGTACTTAGGAATTATTGATTGCGAAAGAAGGAACATTGTGCAAAACGGTGTTGCTACTTCAGCTAACCAACTTGTGTGAACAGTTTAATCAAGGCTGGAACTGCATTCAATGTGTTATTATAGGTCCATATAGGAACACAAAAAGTACATTTAGCCAAGTGCTGCCACAAATATTCAAAACTTTAATATGAAACTATACTAAGTGGAACTACTAAGTGGAATCGAAATAGATTTTTGACAAATGATAAAAACAAAGTCCTGACTGAGTCTGAACCTGGATCATGTCTGAAGTGAGCCCGGTCCTGCTCCAGTCCTACACAGACCAGACAGTTAGTATAGTATAGTATAGGCTTGTAAAGTATGGTTAGTAGGATGAGGATTAAAACATCAAGGCCATCAACAATTCCTCCACTCAGTTTTCCATGTATCCCTGTGTTTGGCCTTTAACCAACTGGCCAATGTCAAGGCTATTCCTGTAAAAGCATGAGATCACCGGTAGATGCTTATTATTCTACCTGTATGTGCAAAAAGAAGGAATTTACCTCAAATACTGACAGCAGATGTTGTGGCAAAAGTACCTATAATAACGATAACGCCATGTTTCCCACTAGATCCATACTGAATTATACATTTCTACAGCAGATAGTGTTATCTCTAGTTGCAGATCAAAAGCTCCCTGATCTGGACCCTGAGGGCCACACAATGTCAGACACACACACAGCTACGTTGGAGAGCTGCTCGGCTGCATGTGTGTACAATACTGTTGTTGCATAATGACAACCAAACAATGTCCGACACTCATTTTCCCTCACAGGCTCAGAGCTGCAAACTGTTCACTTGATGGAATGGAATATTGCCTTACAAACCACACCAACACTTATATTTTTGAGTGTTTAGTGAAATTGGTGATCAAGATGGTTCCAATGTTTAAAACGTGCATGCAATTCTGTTGATACGAATGGATAAATGCAGGCCCTTACATGTGACTACTAGGATTTGAGGTTGTTCCCATCTATATTCCCTATGCTGAGCAGCTCCTGGCATCAGCCCATGTGCAAGCTGAACAGGGCTTAGTGTCCTCCTGTGCCATCGTTCCTTTTTCATCATCTCCCAGCTTTTTTCCAGCTTAGTATTAGTCTTAAAAAAAAAAGGAAAAAAAAGCCACATTGATTTCTGGTCTCATGCCAACCTTTTGAAACTGTCGGCTGCACTGACACAAGTGCTTTTCCACACTCAAACAGAATAATCTGCAAATGACAAAAGAAAAAAATCTATTTGCCGGAAAAAAAAACCTTTCCACGGGCTATTAGCAAGTCCTTTCCCTCAAGGAGCAGAAATGCAGTGACCCAAATCAGTGCGGCTTTGAAAACTATGGATAGGCGCGAGACTGAAAAGGCCACTTAAGGCTGCGGTGAGTGTCCATGTGGCAGGGAGAAATAATCACCCCAATCAAGACCCCATGAGAGGCTAAGCCAAGGCCCCCCTCCTGCTAATCCAATACACAGCAGTTCTGACCAGCATATGCTCTTAGCGCAATCAAGTCCTGCGTCAGGACACGGAACAAGTGAGGCACCGTATCATACGCCAGATTATAGGTAACACCGTGGCCGCAAAATGACCATTACTTGTGTTACAGAAAAGTTAGGGCAAAAACTTACTTCTGCACACAGAAATCAGGATATCAGCAAGATGCTATAGACAAAGGGAAAACTCAAACTCCCCAGGACCCATTATCACCCTATGATGACAAACAGACTCAAATACTTGAAGTCAATAAAGGCTGTAAGATATGTTCCCGGGGAAAGCCACTGAAAATGCTTTTTGCAACGCTCTTTTGAGAACCACGGAACTATAAACGCATTAACATGTAAATTGCTCAAACAAAGCTCATTGTTATGGTGTGTAGACAAAATCCAAAGTTTGCAATACTTATGCTGGAAAGCAAAGTAAAGAAATTGCATGTGAGAGAAGTCTGTAGCTTTGTCTTGAATGACTAAACTTAAGTCGTTTCTTTGGAGTTTACAGAAAGCAAAGAACTATCATTGTTTCAGTGGAATAGACATTCTCATTGGAGTGTGAGTCTTGGTGCACAGTAAATACCCTGATGTTTGCCAGAAAGTGCATGTGTGAAGTTTCATGATGCATGCCGTCTGGTAGGTGAGGCTAATGACAGCAAGAGTGTTTTGGGTGCTTCACAAATTACAGGGCGCGCAGATGCGTCCAGGTGAAGGTAAGGTAAAGCACATAATTACACTGCACACAACTCACCGTTGAGTCCGTTGGGGATGCTCCTGTGATGATGTGGCGCTGACAGGTCATCCATAGACCGCCTCATGTTGGGCAGCTTACTGTTCTCCGCGGGGGGCTTGTGGATGTGGTTGTGGTTGTGATGGTCCGGGCTCCCCGCGCTGCCCGTACTGGAGGTGCTACTCCCATCACCGACATCCCTCACGGTCCCGCTGCCCCCGTTCAGGTTACTCAGGCTGGACTGCGAGTCTATGGAGCTCCTTGACCCCGCGCCGTTCCTCTCCTCATCCAGCATGAGGATGATTTCTTTCAGTTCGCAGTTCTCCTTGAGCACGCTCTCCTGGTTGGACTCGAGCTCTTTCAGCTTCATCATGTAGGCGCCCACTTCCTTCCACATGGCGCTGGCCGTGTACCTGCCGAACCTCTGCCACTCCCGGGACAGCTTCTTGCCCTTCTGTCGGTCGTCGTCCAGGAAGCAGCAGAGTTCTCGCAGCTCGTGGTTGTCATCCTGCAGCTTCTGGTTGATCTCCTTCAGGCTGCGGATCTCGTGGAGGTGCACCTGCAAGCGCCTGTTGATGTCTTTCATCATGTTGCCATGCTCAATCATCAAGTTCATTTTCTCCCCGTCAACCCTCCTTAATCTCCGGACAAGCTCCTCTTTGCTGCACCTGAGCAGGTCCTCGTCGGACACCTGGCTCAGGTCGTCATTCGGACCTTCGGACGGGTTCTTAGACATGTTGGCTCAATAAAAAAAAGAGTTCTTTTAAAAACAGCAGCTCCAAAGTCAACTGTCAAAAGTCATTCAGCCGAGCCTAAGTTGTAGAATTGTGTTGAAATACATTGTCCAAAAATCATGACACAATACGACGGAATGTTGCTGCTCTCCTTCAACAGGCCGATTGTAAAAATAATATTGTCGCGCTATGGCAACGCATGGACCAACCGGTTGCTTTTACTTATTGGAAAAGCAGTCTAGGGTACTCACATTCCCAAAATCACGCGTCTCCAGTGGGTCTGCGAGCACGTTGTTATGAAGCTGTGCTCCTTAATGCCTCGTCTTGTCACACTTCCAAACGCACTGTGCGCCTTGCTCCGCGCGCGGCTCACGCCACTCCATTAAACAAACGAAAGGAAAACATGAGCAGCGTTTCACCGCAAATCAAAAGCGTCCCCCGGGTCCAAACTGCGTGCTGCCCCGTTAACAGTGCACCTCTGGCGGCCTACTTTTATTCACCGGAGCGGTTCGCATCAGTGCCCTCTCAGGATAAGCCTCTTTTAGATGAACGCACCGAGAGAGCGGCCGAGAGTTCCACACAGAGCGCTGGCCACCGCACAACAAGGAGAGCAGGAATTAGCAGCGTGCCCCCTCCTCCTTGTCCAAACACTCCGGTTTGAAATCATTCAAGAGGATTTCGACCAACACGGCCAATCAAGGCGCGGGAAAGGAGTGGGCAGCAGGTACAGGGAGAATAGCGAGTGCTTCGGAACGCACGAAGCTCAGCCCTCTTAAAGCTACAGGCGCTGGGATCTTTCTTGTTATTTAGTATGATATAGTGGCAAATATCGAACATGTAAACAGTGCTGTGTACAATATAAGAAAGAGTCTTTTTTTGTGTGTGTTAAATTCAAGAAAAAGCTGTGCGTAATTTAGCCAATTTATGCGTAATTCCACTTGTAATACAAAACATCGAATATTCCAACCTGTTTTACGCAGCAACCGCGGTAAGAAAAAAATAAATAAACAAAAAAACAAAAGTTTGGAGGGCTTTCAGAAATTGTAAACAAAACAGGTGCAACACAAAGATTTGCAAAGTCGCAGCGCCACCCAGTGTTTTCATCAATAATGGCTGCCTCTAAAGTCAGTCTTGTTTCAGCAGTTGAGAGTGTTGTGCCCCAAATGTGGCTGATTGGCTGAAAGAGCCCAAAGGCAACCGTTTTTGTTTTCCTTTTTTTAGGAAATCAGCTGAGCGGACAACACATGCAGACATATTTTGAGTCGAGACCCTGATGTTTTCACATAAGGCCTTAAACTATTATTACTTTAACACATTAGACATGAGACAAGAAAAATAGAGGTGATTTTGGATATCCATCCATCCATTTTTCCCCACATCACCCAGACCTTGGTTGAGGAGGCAGCAGTCTGAGCAGAGTTGCCCACATTTATTCCAGCTCATTTGGTAAGATCTCAAGGTGTTTTCAGGCCAACTTAGAGACATGCTCCCTCCAGCGTGCTCTGGGTCTTCCTCAGGGTCTCCTCCCAAGCCACTTCAGCGAGCTCTTGATGTGAAGGAGCAGCAGCTCTACACCAAGCTCCTCCCAAGTAACTGAGCTCCTCACTATATCAAGGGTGTGCTGAGCCACCCTGCAAAAGAAACGTAATTTCGACCGTTTACATCAATCTTGTCCTTTCGGTCATTATGTCTCATGACTGTAGGTGAGGGTATATAGGTATTGCTTCTGTATTAGCTTCTGTACAGAGCTATGGTTCTGTGGAACAAGCTACCTCATTCTTTAACAGCCTTATGTTCAAAAGCTGTTTTAAAAGAATAGTAAAAAAAAAAAAAAAACACATCCTAAATCATGGGATATAATGTAGTGAACAATAATCTCCCAGATTAGGTGTATGGTAATATTGTATTAGCATGTTCTTGTGGTGTTCAGAATCGGGATTTTTAAGGATTTTAATGATGTATTTGTACATGTAATGATGATTTGTAATATTTTAAACGTAGCATTTCATGGACCCCAGGAAGAATAGTCTTTACTATTGTCTGGTAAAGACAAATGGGGATCCATTAATAAACAAACAAATAAACAAATTGCATTGAAAATGCTCAATGCTAAATCAAGCACTTTGCCCCCAACTCAATTTGGGATTTTTGTTTGGATTTAGATTTTAGACATCTTGTCTAGTTTTTGAAGAGATATGAGATTTTGGGGTTCAACGCCACTCAAAGATATTATTTACTTACAGCCAATGTATAAGAGTCACTCAGTTAGGTTTACGCAGCAAAAATCTGCATTATCCTCCAGAATATGTGACACGTCTCAACAATGATAATAGCTCAATATGCATTTTATTTATTTATTTTTCTTTCAATATAATATCATAAGCAAACTTTGTGTTAAATTGATTTTATTTGCGATCTGTGTAGGCTGAAATAAATGAATGTAAATACATTTGCCTTACATACTTTTGTGGTGCCCTTGGGTAAGACATTTCACCCACACATTGTAAATGTGGTGTTTGTTTGAGTGAGTGACTGATTGGTTCTGGTTGGAGGTGCCATTGGCGCAGATTGGCAGCCACTTCTACCAGTCTAGAGCAAGGCAGCTGTGGCTGCAGTCGTTCACTGCCTCGAATGAATGAATAAAGCATGAAATATGAAGTCTGTGGACAACAAGAACAAGGAAATACTGGTGTTTTAGAATTTCTTGAACGCACAAATGCGGGTGTGAGCTTGCTGAGATTGTGTGTATCGCTTTGTTTTATTATTTATTGGTGGGTTTGTCACGGCACACACGAAGCAGCATCCAGTCCCGTGTTACAGGAGAGCTCGGTCTGCAATTGAGTTTAGCAGGCGAGAAGAGAGGACGCTCCGAGCACTAACATGGACCTCCTGCAAATATAGCTCAGTAAGAATGGTTGAACTATTTGTTTTTTTAATTGAAATCTGCACAAATCCTTAATGTGTGCAGAAATGTTTGATGTTGCGTTTTGCGTTAGATTTGTTGCGATGAGACGATTCTGCTGCTGCTAGCCCCAGGAGCTAAGCTAACCCCAGTAGCTTAGAAACGCAGTAGCTTCGAAACAAACACTGCTACATTGAATATCATGTGCGGATGTAAGATTGTAAAGCAAACGTAAGAGTGCACAGTTTTCATGAGTTGAATGATGTGAGTCGTTTTGAGAGACGGAGGCGACATGTTTGGCTCGATCAGCTGTTGTTGTTGTTGCTATGTTATTACACCCAGTCCTCAGATATCGATGTAAAACAAAGATGGGTTGGCTGCAAATATCATTTATGCAGCCACTTAACGCTATAAGATAACGCTACCTATATTGTTCTTTTCTTTTTTAGCATTATTAATCATCGTTCAATGTGTATTTTAGTGAACTGCCAGTGTGTGTCGCTGTTGCATACACTCATTGTATGTTATTCTGTCATAAAGCCTATTTAGACTTATTTTATTATGTGTGGAACAGGTTATTCCAGCCATAATATAAATATGGCTCAGAACAATGGTTGCAAGCTACTAGTGTTGCATTGTGTTTAGTGAATGCAGTTTTGAAAAGGCAGACAATGAAGGAAAACGCAAGCATGCATTATGAAACAAAATGCAATCTGTGTGTGTGTGTTGTGGTTTTTTTCCCCCCATCAGAGAGCAACATGATTATGGTAACCCTTCAGTGTATTGCCTACCCATGGGTTTAACTAATGAAGATAGATGGATGGATGATGGATGGATGGATAGATGGATGGATGGATGAACTTAATGAGCAGTTGAAAGAATATTTGTTTTTTATTTCATTTTACAGCAATAGGATTTCCCTGTGAGCCCATCGACACATTTCACCAAGGACCTGATCGGAGTGAAGAGTCGGAGGCGTCATGGAGGCTCGCTTTGGCAGCATCGTGTTCAGCTCGAAGTTTGACTCGGGGAATTTGGCCCGGGTAGAGCGGGTGGACAAGAGCAGCTCCAGCCCCCCTTCAGATGCCTACTCCAATGGCAGTTCTGTATCGGGACCTAACCCCAGCCCTGATTATGAATTCAACGTGTGGACGCAGCCAGACAGCGCCGGCACAGAACACGAGAACGGAAACAGGTAATGACACTTGATTCCTGAGAAAATATACTTGACTCTTGAGCGATCTTAAACATGCTCAAATTGTTCACTCCTTTCGTCTTCAGATCGTGGTTTTACTTCAGCGTGCGTGGAGTGTCCTCCGGAAAGTTACTGAAGATCAATGTAATGAACATGAACAACCAGAGGAAGCTTTACAGCCAGGGGATGGCTCCGTTCGTCCGCACTGTCCCAGGGAAGACTCGCTGGGAGAGGATACGGGACAGGCCCAACACAGAGGTGTGGATCTGCCTTTGAAACGTGCTATCGTACAAAATACTGTGGGTCTATAATGCTCATCGTTAAGAGGGGCAAGAGTATGTTGGGGTATGTTGTGTTGTAATGGAAGAAATTCAATAGTAAATGAACACAGTCAACGAAATAAATACATATGATTTATTTATTGATATAGGCTCACACCCTTCTGAGAGAGGGACAAATTGCTTTCAAGAATGTGTAAATTGTCTAATAGAGGTCGGAGAGGCCATTGGTGCAAATTTCTGGTCATGCCTCGCTGTGTTATTCAGCCGCCTCAGAAGTAGCTAAGGTTATGGTCACCGAGTCTGGGGAACGAATGAATAATTTACTCCCGAACAATCTTTGAGCGTCTGGAATTCAGTGTACTTTATTCATTATTAAACATCTGAAAGGAAAAGTTGTTATTTTGATCTTGATCTAACTATTTGTGTGTTTGTCTGTCCTTTTTTTTGGTAGATTGTTGATAACCAGTTCATCCTCTCCTTCACTCACCGGGTTTTAGAAGTGAAGGGAGCCTCAACCTTCTTCTCCTTTTGTTACCCATTCTCCTACACCGAATGCCAGGACATGCTTCAGCAGCTGGTCGACAATTACCCCTGCGCTGCTCAGCTGTGTCCAAGCAGGTACAGCCAGAAGTAAAGCATACATTTGAATGTTTTACAGTTTTTAAAAATCTAGGTATTCCTTTTTGATATGGACAATTATTTATAGTTGTTATCTGCTTATTTTGTAATCTACTCTACTGTTCTTTTCTGGTTTAACCTATTTTGATCAGTAGTAAGGGCAGGTCAGATCTTTTTTATATGAAGTACTTGTTTATAAAATGTGCTGGATTGTTATATAACTTGTTATTTTGCCTAAGCACCCACCGCCATCATTGCTACTTTTAAATTGCGATATCAATTTGTGAGTAAAACTGACTTTTTTCCTCATGCCTGCAGTCCTCCAGGCAGTGTGTATTTTCACCGGGAGCTGCTGTGCCGCTCTCTGGATGGGAACAGGGTGGACCTGCTCACTGTGACCAACTGCGGCGGGATGATGGACGAGAGAGAGCCGCGCCTGCCGCACCTTTTCCCCGACACCAACACCCCTCGAGCACACCGATTTGCTGGCAAAAAGGTAACTCATGCACTACCAAACTCTTACTACTTAATGAATTTTCGATGTGTGAGTTAAGTCCAGCTGAAAGTCAATTTGTCCCCCTTTTGTGTTTATTTTGCAGGTGTTTTTCCTCAGCAGCAGAGTGCATCCCGGTGAAACGCCCGCGTCGTTTGTGTTTAACGGCTTCCTAAACTTCATCCTGAGGAGAGACGACCCGCGCGCTCACGTTCTCCGCAACATGTTTGTCTTCAAGCTCATCCCTATGCTCAACCCAGACGGTGTCATTCGTGGCCACTACAGGTAGACTAGTGATTAAATGAATTAAACTGTGCTTTAGACGGGGCAGTACCTCCTGATAGCAACTAGCATCCATTCAGGTCAGGAAGTGTTCATTGCCTTCTACTAATTTATGTTTTACTCTGCAACATTTTGATTTGTCTCTAAACTTTCTAAATTTCCATTCAGTTGTTTACCAATGAAAGTGAAATTAACTGGGTGTAGTTGTAATCATACTATACATTACATGCTTGATTTTTACTGCTTATGGGAGCTTGATTTAAAAAGCGTTATGGTATTAAGAATTTGAGCATTAGAACACTATATCTTCCACCTCTTAGTTACGTTATCCAGTTGGACCGGTCGCAGTCTCTGTGCAGTAGTATGTGATGTGTAGAGTCGAGTGTCGCCTTACAAAGCCAATCGGTAAATGTACAGTGTTTGTTGTTCTTAATTAGTCACTGTTTTGTCCCGTGACACTTTCAAAACAGATCAGGTCGCAGCAGGGCCGGCCCAGCCTATAAGCAGACTAAGCTACTGCTTAGGGCCCCAGGGCAACCAGGTGCTAACATATAATTGCAGAAAATATTCAAAATAACGTTGGGAAAGCCGCAGTACAATGCTGCATATACGTAGTTTACAAAATACTGGTAATTACATTTCTTTAGGCTAAACTTGGTCAATTTATGTTGCCTTGATTTTTTAATTGTTCATGTTTTGGGAAATGTGCTTACTTGTTAATGTTGTCTTAAAGGGGCTAGATGCAAGTTGGCTATTTTATACTCACTACTGCCACCTCAGGTCATACGCGTAACTGCACCTTCTATATTAAGCTCATGCATGACGGCACTCCGGACCCGAAAGAACACCTTTTCGACTGACAGTGCAGGATTTTAGAGGCAGCTGTGGTGAACAGGTCTGGGCTCATTCCTCACCTCAGGATATTGCTGGAACATGTAGGGGGAGGAAAATACGTAATTTTAACATTTTTAAACTCCTTATAGTCCCTTTAAAGAAAGTGAGAGAAGTTAAATATAATTTGTGCACAGGGCCATTGGGCTCAATATTGATGACTGTGCTCTTAAGTAATGATACGTGATTAGAGCTCTTTCTGCACAGCACAAAGGTTCTGGGTACAGTTCCCTTGTGGTGGACCTTTTTGTGAGACCTTTTTGTGTTTGCATTTTCCTTATGACTGTGAGAAAAAGATAATCTGTGGTCATGTTTTGCAGGACGGACTCCCGGGGTGTGAACCTGAACAGGCAGTACCTAAACCCGAGTTGGGAACTGCACCCTTCGATCTACGCTGCTAAATCACTGCTACTGTACCACCATGCTCACAACCGAGTTCAGAAAGCCCCCTCGACCAATCGCATCAGCCCGACTCGTCCCCAGGCCCCGCCCCCTAACAACACGACAGCCATCCAGGTCCCTCCTCCCCTCACCGACATGGAGATCAGTATGAACCATCGAAACGCGGAGAAGGACTTCACCCCGTCAAAACCCGACATAAACATGGTGTTGGAGGGGAACACTTTGAACTCTACGGACTTACAGAAGGGAGACCGAGCCGTTTCAAACCCCTTGGAGACTGTAGTTGCAGACAGAACTGAGGAAGTTACAAAGCTAGAGGAGGAGCTGAAGGAGTGTGTCCCGTCGAAAGAGGGGGGCGTGGCCTATTACGTGGATTTGCATGGCCACGCCTCCAAGCGGGGCTGTTTCATGTACGGGAATAATCTGCCGGATGAGAGCCAGCAGGTAAAAATGTTTGGCTTATCAAATACCACCTAAAAAAAAACACTTCTAGCTATAAATCTTGCATCTTGCAGGTGGAGAACATGCTGTACCCGAAACTGATTGCTGTGAACTCGGCCCATTTTGATTTCCTGGGCTGTAACTTCTCCGAGAAGAACATGTACGCACGGGACAAGAGAGACGGCCAGTCTAAAGAAGGGAGCGGGCGAGTGGCGGTTCACAAGGCCATAGGGTTACTGCACAGGTCGCTGCTGTTTGACAAAACAAATAAACAAGATTTTGAAAGCTTTATTTATATTTTCCTCTGTGCTTCCCCTACAGTTACACGTTAGAGTGCAACTACAATACGGGGAAATCGATGAACAGCATCCCGCACGCCTGCCACGATAACGGACGTGCCTCTCCGCCCCCTCCTCCGTCTTTCCCACCCAAATACACTCCGGAGATATTTGAACAAGTGAGTGTTCAGACTATGTCATTCGTTTAGAAATGTTGTGGCAAAATGCAAAGCTAATATTGCTGACATTTTCAAGGTAAAATGTAGAAATGCTAATTGTTCTGTAGAAAAGGAAAAGGCGTTTGTGTAGTTTTTGCAGATTTGAAGACTTGAAACAAAGAAAAGGATCAGTCATTTAAGTTTCTATGTATTTTTCCTTATATATTCTGTAATGTGATGTTTTGGGTGTTTTTCCTTGTGATAGTGCATCAGCTAATATTGTGATGATGATAATTTGTCACAATGGTCATCCCTATTCCCTACTAAACTACACTATTGCCAGTTTTGTCACTGACACTGACGATTGTGCGTGCTTCAGGTGGGCCGCGCTGTGGCTGTCTCTGCCCTGGACATGGTGGAGTGCAACCCGTGGCCGCGGCTGGTGCTGTCTGAACACAGCTCCCTGATAAACCTGCGTGCATGGATCCTCAAACATGTGCGCAACTCCAAAGGCCTCAACGCCAACTCCAACGCCCACCCCCCGACCAGAAACCACCACAGCGGCACCAAGGCCTCGCCACCAAAGAGCTTCAACATGTAAGTGCACACCGGGACCTCTGAACCACCCCTAACCCCGAAATAAACAAAGGGAATAGAATCGGAGCAGTACACAAAGGTCATCTAGTCTTTATATGCAACTCCTACTTGGAAAACACTGTAAATAAATTGACTTTCAAAACAATTTTATGATCCAAATATGCCCAATAGAATAGAGAGCACCAACACATCAATAAATTAAAGCGGCACTAAGTAACGTGTTTACCTTATAATACAAGGGTAATACAAGTGTTTAATGGATCATTGGGGGGTCTTCCATCTCCCCCTGGTGTCTCTGGCCAGAAAACCATGCTTGCAACTTGACTGCCACTGGACCGGAGCAACCAATACTAATAGAATCACAAAGAAGAAGGTAACAGGCTAACGGGCAAAGCTAACTGCGGGCTAGCGTCACTGTAAACAGTATTTACAGCAAGTTTGAGTGAAAAAAATTATTTCCATTGTATAATTGGATGTACAATATCCCTCTCTCCCTTCGCCTTGTCTGTCAGTGTAGTATTTACTCTCCAAGACAATTAAATTAAAGTTAAAAAATCGCAACTTGCTACGACACCTGCAGTTGCACTTATGGCCTCTAGGGGCAAGGGTTACTTAGTACTGCTTTTGGCATTGTTGTTTTTTAGTAACAAGCAAAAATCTTAAAAAAAAACAAATGCACATTAGATGTTTGATGGTTTTACGCGACTGACTTAACAATGAATCCTAAAAATTAACATAAATGTGTTGTTGTTGTTGTTATTATTATGTGTAATTTAGCATCAAGAATCAGTGACACGATTTAATGAATGCAAAGTATCTCATTTACATTTCTGAAGTACGGCAATTGTAATTAGATTGACAACTGAGGTTTAGAAAGCAAGAGTCAGATTAGTGTGCACATTTCAAACATGAATAGTTGCATTAACATTTCAGAAAATAACAGAAGTGTGAGCTGCTAAACAAATACAGAAACATCACCTGTCTTTCGGAACATGTCTGCAGAGTCCTAAACTTAAGGGTTAGCAGGTTTTATATGAATGCACAATGGAGAGAAGAAATGTTGCCTTTTGAAAAAAACATTGCACCAGCTAAATAACTGCAGTCCTACAGTCAATGTCTGTGTTTTATATTCCTCAGCTCCCTCTCCGCCTCCTCCTCGGAGAACACCCTCAGCCGAGTCCGCTGTAACAGCCAGAGCAGCAGCAGTCAGACTCCATCCCCCAAGATCCACAGTTCACCGAGCTTCACCTTCGGCTGCCCTCCGCCGCGCGCCCACGCTCAGCACAACGGCGGCATCAGAGGAGGCAACAAGACACTGGGACCTGTCCGGGGTAAGGCGATATCCTCTGTCTCCTCTGTTTTATGGCTGTGCTTGGATGACGTATTCCGGGTGTTTCTTTGTTCTCATCTGTCGGCATGTTCTAGTTTAGCACCTTTGACAGCTCAAGACAGAAGCACGTGACTTTATGTTGAGACTCTGAGGTTTAAATTTGACCGGGGCTTTTGGAATTTGGTAGTAACTTGATTTTTCAATATAAAATGGCAGACAAGGTTTTTTTTGTATGTCCTCCCTGTGCGTCAGCCCTCACCCTGCATGACCCATGTGTCTCTCTCCTTGTAGACTCAAAGGCTCAGGAGAAGAGACGGGCCCCTCACCACCACCGTCCCGTCCTGCGCTCCCCCAGTAACAGCCATGGTCATGCGCCCCGCCCCGCGCCACACTCTCCCGCCTCCTCCTCCTCCTCGTCCTCCTCCGTGTGCGCACCGGGCTCCTGTCCTCTCCCCAGCTCCGTCAGTATGTCAGGTCTGTACACCCTGCAGCCTCCCAGCCTGTCCACACTGCTCCCCTCCCTACAGGCACTGCCTCGGCCCGGCCTGCTGTCCAAACTGAGCCCCCTGCTTCTCCAGGGCCTACCGCCGCCTCCTGCCAACTCTCCAGCCGGGTCCAGCCAGGACTGAGACCGTGTGTCAAACTGTGAGGGGCACGTGTGAGTGGGAGAGCGGGACACTTCACTGGTGCTATAGCCTTTCTGTTTTTCTACAGTTACCTTTCCTCTGTGCTCCTTTCTGTGTAATAACACGGTTTTGGACCCATTTTGTTAAGTTACTTGAAATCCATCAATTAAGAACTGAGTGAAAATACCATCTTTGAAATGTGTGTGTGTGTGGTAGTAAATTAGAATATTTATATAAATTGTGTTTTATTGGAATGACTGCACCAAGTAATAAGCTCGCAAATATATCCAGTGGGAACATGGGAACAGGTATTTGAAATAACAAAATGAATCACTCTGCACTTTATTTTTCAGTTGTTTGTTATTCAGATTTGAGAGGAGGTAATTGTGGCAATTGATTTGCTATTTCAGTTCAGTTCGTCTTTATTATCATTGCACCAGACATGCAACAAATTTACAGTCGATTTGGGATTAAGGTCAGTCAAAGGCAAAGCACCTTTTATTCTGTATTTATTTCCATTTAAATCATGGAAGCCGGCTGTTTGCACAATACATTACTATTTATAACTTATAGCATTAGTGAGATCACTTTACTATAAGAGGATATTTACAAGTCGTTTAAAAACGAAACTATTTATTAGGTGTATGTGAAGGGCCTTAATAAAGAGGTACTGCATTACTATGATGTGAAAAACTTCTGTATCTGAATCATTCCAGAGTCAGTTCACAGCAGCTACTGCCACTGACCTCATGTGACCTGCGCTGGTCTGAACATGAGGGACTGATGTTTCTATCTTGTCTAAGCTATTTGAGAACAAGCAATAATTAAGAATCAGTCCAACAGTGTTGGATCAATAACAGATTCTACTGACACTTCGGTGTAAATAAAATGTATTGTATATCACAGACGTCATTACTGTTTGTGGGCTTTATATAATCCTTTTTGAAGCACATCTGTGTGATTCCAGTGAATGTGGCAAACATGCAGTGAGCTGTTTGTAGTTATCTTTCTATATTTGTCATTTGTGAGGAAATACAGTGTAGTCCAGCTTTATATCTACATTTCATGGCTATTCGTAAAAGCGCAACAGACAACTGTCCTAGCAGACCAAGTTGTCATTTCGCATGACTTTAAAAGCTAAAGATGAAAGTGTTCTCTTTGTCAGATGTCACTTTGCTGTTGAAATGGTCTATAGTTCGAATTCATTGTGTTTCTGACGTGCCTCTCCCTACTGTCCGCAGGGTTCTGCTCATATTTCCATGTTATAGCTCGATAGCTCCATAGTCTAACTAGCTTTACCAGCTTTATCTTCTATCACGATACTGGCAACATTTGTTTGTGTTAATGGTTCAAATATTTAAGATTTATTTATTTATGAAGACAAGGCAAGGAATTAATGTTTTGCTAAAATCTGCTGCCTTGAAAACATGTGATGGATAAATAGACACAGGCCATAATGTGTATTTGGTGTCATGATGGATAAAATGGTGAGTGTTACCCACTCCTTCACTGTGACGTTGGTAACTTCAATTATGGAAATGGTGGAGATGTACTGTATGCATCACATCTCTTGTACATTTTCTTCTATGGAAATTGTGCTGTTACCTTCAATGTGGTGCTAACCTTCTGCGTCTGAATATGGGGTCTCATGTTTGTCCTTTCGTCTTTACAAATCTCATCTTGAATGTCTTTTCTTCACTGGAATAAAATCTCTTTGTAACACTTGTCGTCTGTGGTTTTCTGCACTTTACACTCCTGGCTTCTCTCTTTGGTTGATTATTGTTTTGTTACAAGTCCAATGAACGTGTCTGACTGTCTTCCGCAGGCGTAAGTTGTCCGGACATCCAGACGAGTGGCATCAGTTCAGCGTGTTTGTACAAAATGCCCCTCCCCATGCGCTCCGGCCGGGCGGGGAGGGGCTGTCGGTCTCTGGCCATCGCTCAGGTCAGCCTTTTGTCACAGTGTGTCCAACGTGACGCAACTTCAGGCAATTCATTCATTTTTTATATCTATCGCAGAATAAAGACTTTGGGCCTGAGCACATCCTCTCCTCTATCAAGTTTAGCAAGTGAGTACGCCTTACACCTGTGCATAATGTAAAACACAGCATATCATTTATTTATTCTGTGGGTTTGGGAGGTTTTTGGGGCCTCTATTTTATTACAGTGCCATGAAGTGAGACTAATTTTGGTGAATGTGCACCTAAATGTATTGGGGAATTCTAGATTGGTACAGGTCTTGCTGCACTTAACCAGTCTTATTTATAGGGGAAAATGTCTACACTTCTTGAGCTTATTTATACCACACAATTGCAGATCCCTTCCCTTGCTTAGGTTTGTGGTAAATAAATGACTATAGTTTATTTATGGGTTTGAATACTTCCTGAAGCCATTGATACTAAGATAATAGGATGACATTTCCCCTCCTTGTTGCCTGCACAGGTGTGAACTGCTGCAGCCACATTTGAGTCGGATCCCCATCAGGAGAACAGAGTCGAGTGAGGCCCTGCCCACGGCCTCGAAAAGCAGTCAATCCTCCCGGAACGCGAAACAGGAGCTGTCCACCCTGAGCGTGTGGAAGCTGCTACGACCCGGACTGCAGCGCCATCTGTCAATCGCAGGCAAGCAACACACACGCCACTGTTTTTGTTGAATACTGTAATGTTGTCCAGACTTCTCAATATATTTTTTGACTGCAGCATTTGTAGTTCGCAATCTTAAAACTTTAGCCAAAGTGATTATAAAATGCATGGAATTCCTGGACTCTTTAAGAGTTGTATACGCTACATCAGGGATTCCTAAACTTTTCAGACCAGGCTTCCCACACAAAAATAAATAAGATAATTGTATAGGGGTTTATTCTTTTGTGCTCTTGAGGGGACAAACTAAACATGCAGGATTACATGCATACACAAGCTCTGAAGCAACAGCCAGCTATTATAAAAAGATTTAAAAATGAGTATAATTTGCATTATGTGTTTCTTATGCGGGAAAAGAAGTTGATTTTAGTGCATATTTGACCTTTAGTGACCCAGCGGCCGTATCAGTGGCTACTGGTTAGCATGATGCTTCTTCTTTCCATCACAGAGGCCCCTATAACGCTCCAGGATTAATTTGCTTTTACGGTTTCTGATCCTACCAGAAACACTAAAAACAATTGATACCGTAGTGTTTTAGGCGCCTCTGTCATGGAAAGTAAAGGTGACATGCTAACCACCCATACAGCTGCTGAGTGTGCACTAATATTACTCATTTCATTTTTAAAGTAATTTCCACTACAGGTGCTTTGGAAGTAGAGTTCTGACAACCGTGGAAGAAACATAAATTGTGCGAATAGTTCTGTCTCTAAAGTATTCAAAACGGTCGTCTCATAGCATGTTTGTAAAGCAAATGTTCTGTTTCTTTCAAGGTGTGTCTGGGAAACAGGCTCCTTTACAGTTGAACTCGAAGGCAATCATCCAGAAACATGCCGACAATTGTCTCCAAATGAACAAAGGAGACATTGTTATTGAAACCACACCTGAGGTTCGTGAAAAAATACTATCTAGTTGTTATTTAATCGAGCAGTGACTTCTAGTGTTAATTTTCCAACGTCCTAAATTGCACATTTTAATAGTTGTTTACCTCTTTTCCTTAAAGGTCAGGGAGACAGCACCGCTGGCTCTCCCAGAGACGATCAGCTTCAGTGACACAGTGACCCTCTGTGGTGAAGCCTAGAACTACACATCTGTATGTATTGAGTGGCCGATATGAACCGCATCCTTCATATAATCAAAATATGAAGATACTATAAAGCCTACTGATCGCATAAGGGTTAGTGCAATAAACAGTTTAATACTTTATCCAACTTTTTTACAACCTTTCACCTTTTTGCAGTCAAAATGCAGTGTGTGTGGGTTTAGTGCCTTGCTCGGACACAACTAGTGTGTTTGTGTGGAAATAATGTGCAGGCAAACCATATGGAAATGTTTTCTGTTCAAAGACATATTAATTATTCTATACTGTGCACCTTATGATCAATTTATCACAATAATCTGTTTACGATGCCATGTTATAAAAGTGGCAATGCAGTAGTTCTCGCCTAATCCATGCAGCTACATTGAAACGAGTCTTTCAATATATTTTCATAAAGGATTTGAGTACACTTTGACATGATGGTGATGTTTGGTAGCTTTTTCACATTTCACATCCAATGAGTTCTCAATTTCAAATATAAATATAAACAAATAAATATATAATATCATAGTTCACATTATGTATTGTAAGCTGTAATACTCAAGTGACACTAATGTGAAGGATACAGTGCCTCTCGAAAGTATTCATACACCTTGAACATTTGCACATTCTGTCATGTTTACAACCCTAAACATAAAGATTTTATTTTGATTTTTTTACTGAACTTTCACACACAAGTAACAGACAACTGTGAAGTGAAAGCAAAATGATACATGATTCTGTATTTTTCAAAAAATAGAAAAGTGAAAAGTGGGGCTTGCATAAGTATTCATACAGTATTTTCTGAGTGCATTAAATTGCCTTTAGAACATTCCTAATGACTCCAGAATGTTCACTCCTTGGTCTAACCATTAAATAGAGGCCACCTATGTGTAATCTACTCTCAGTTTAATTTCAGTGTGTATTGGTCACTAAACAACATCATGAAGGTCAAGGAGCACCAGAGAGGTCAGGGATAATGTTCTGTAGAAGTGTAAAGCAGCATTAAGTTATACAAAGATTTCCCAAGATTTAAACATCTCCCGGGGCACTGTTCAATCCATCATTCAGAAATGGAAAGAGTATAGCACCCCTGCCAACTTACCAAGACACGGTCGCCCATCTAAAATATTAGATCAAACAAGGAGAACACTGGTAAGAAATACAACCAAGTGCCCCAAGATAACTCTGGAGGAGCTGTGAAGTCCTGCCGCTGAGCTGGGGGAATCTGTACATGGGACAACTATAAGTCGTACTCTTCACAAATCTGGGCTTCATGGACGAGTGGAAGAAGAAAGCCATTATTGAAAGGAGGCCATAAGAAATCCCGTTTGAAGTTTGCTAGAAGTCATATGGCTAAATCTACAATGGAATGGTTCAATAAAAACATATTAATGTGTTAGAATGGCCCAGTCAAAGTCCTGACCTAAATCCTATTGAAAATCTGTGGAATAATGTGAAAACTGCTGTTCACAAACGCTCTCTTTCTAATCTGACAGAGCTTGAGTTGTTTTGTAAAGAGGAATGGGCTAAAATGTCCGTCTCTACATGTGCAAATCTTGTAGAGTCAAACCCCAAAAGACTTGCTGCTGTTATTGCAGCAAAAGGGGGTCCCACAAAGTATTCATTCATGCTGTATGAATACTTATGCACGCCCCACTTTTCGGTTTTCTATTTTTTGAAAAATAACAGAATCATGTATCATTTTGCTTTCACTTCACACCTGTCTGTTACTTGTGTGTGAACGTTCAGTAAAAAAAATCAAAATAAAATCTTTATGTTTAGGGTTGTAAATATGACAAAATGTGCAAACGTTCAAGGTGTATGAATACTTTCGAGAGGCACTGTAACAGCACAGTTTGATGCATTATTTCAAAAAATTACTCAAGCATATTGTCATTTCCGATTTTACGTAACTGAATCTCTACCATCGCAGCTGTGCAAACTGAAGTATCTTACCATCCACATCCTATTGTAGTGGATTTATGTATCACTGTTGTAAAATATACAAAGCATATCAAGTGGCAGCAATATTTCACACATAAACATGGACTAAGTCGCTGAAATATAAAGTGCGAATGAGAAAATCTTAAAAACTACTGTTTTGTTTTATATTGACCAGTGATTGAGCACCAATGCATTTATTTTTGTGAACATATTTATGATGTACAATATTTTATTGGAATATGCACCTTGTTGCAACTGAAGCAGTTTTCAACCCTCAAAGTGTAACTACATCAAACGTTTCACTGTAATTTGAAATGTTGGATAACATTGAACGTAGATCAACTGAATATGGACGCTTAATTGTTACGAAAGCATATTTTTCTTAAGTTTTGACTATCATTCATGCATCACTATGGAGGATTTACACGTTAGATGTGGCATGCCTTTGAAATACAGTAGATGTTCTTTTATTTTATCATTATTTCATTTTTTTTAATTATTATCAAATATGCATTGGCCATGGATGGATCCTTTCCAGTAATGACTTTTGTATACTTATTACCACATACTCACTGTATCAAGTAAGCATATTGCTCGTATATCATTAAAACTCCTGTTACTGTTCTTTTGTGCACTGTTACATTGTTTGAACAAAATCACAAATGAGTAATAAAAGCTTTCAAAGATTATGGATGGATGTTTTTGTGCAATAAATGAAGACCGTCAGAAGTGACTTTTATCCATTTTATTATAAAATGCTAATTAGTGTGCAATATCAACAGAAACGTAGATTTGACAAATGGGACAGAAGAGGGGAATGTTTCCAAGGTGGTGCATCCAGCGTCATTCTTCTTCTGGAAAAGAAGTAAGTAACAGGGTCAGAAATCAGTGAAAGAAGTGTGTTCTGTGTTCAATGTCTTCTGTGAAAGCACAACAGTAAACCAGGGTAGAAAAAAAGTGTATTCAAACACATAAGTACTATTTTGTGTCAGTGGACCAACTTTTTGTTTTAATCTCCAGAAATATATCATCCCTGCAGCTACCCTTATTACAACAATTTGACATACCATTTTAGGATATGACCACAACCTTTGACCCTGATCAAACACTGCTCTTGGAAGAAAAAGAAAATGTAGGTTCTTGTGTACTTATAAACTACACTGTCAGGCAGAATCGAATCTCAGCAAGGAAGAATATTCCACTAAGAAATATTCAAATAGGATACTACAACAGGTGCTTACCTTTTAAATCTGGGTCAAATTATTATTCCTGCTTCTTGGGGTTATTCACAGCCACATAGTGATATAAAACCACCAACAGGAAGAGAGACACACCAAGCATGTTGGCGAAGATTGCCAGCTGGACGTCGGTCACCATTCTGCAAATATAGTTAAATATGAATACATTTTAGAAGATTTCAACTTTGTTTTATATAAAGCCAGATAGGTCCATCGTCTCACAGCAGAGGAGATTAAGATAAAAGTTGCAATTCACAATATTACCCCCACTACAAAGTATAGTTCAATAACTGTGTACAGGAACAAGTCGCTATAACATCCTTGTGGCAGTAATAAAACAGTAATAATAACATAGCGATTGATAGAAATGTTAGCATGTTAGCTAGCTAGCATTTTGTTGCTGCTAGAAAACTAGTCCTAATGTTAACATAAATAACGCAATACACCATTACAATGAAAAGCACAATGTGTACAAAGCTTCCGTAAAAAATGAAGAACTTACATTGTAATTTTATTGAGTTTTTCTTACAGAGATGATGGATTCTGCTGTCGTGGATGTGAGAGCCGCAGCTGTTCTACTTCCGGTTTGAGAGGAAAGACACGTCACATTTAACAGCACGCGATACAAATATATTACTTTATTTTTACAATTAATAGCAAAGGATGAGACACATTTGTGAATAAAGAATATGTCTATATGCTATTTTATTTTTTCTTTATGTTTGTTTTATGCCACTGTCGTCTTTCGGACAGTCCTGTCACCTGCTCTGTGTGTTTATGTTTATGTTTTGCGCTCACAGACATTAGTTCATGCTTTCTTCAACGCGAGAAGCCCGTGGCGCTGAATGACAGCCGCATCTCTGTCTGTCAGCCTCGGGGCAGCAGTGACTGGCGATGTGATTACAGCCGATCCTGGCCCCATCAAAACAGACATGTAATTTGTTTATGTATTTATTTATTATTAAACATGTTTTTCTTGAGTCTTCCTTGTGTGCTGCGGCGCTCGTAAAGCCTCCCCCTCTGTCTTTTCCCCTCTCGCTCGGATGATCGCGTAGGAGTGGCCGCTGTGTGTTTCGACATCGACATCAGCCCATAACCCCTGCCCGGCGTGAACCACCACTTACCGCGGCTAAGCTACATAGATGGTATTCGCGTTTGGCAGCTAGCAGTGGGAGTTCGTGGGTCTAAATTCAATCGAAATACGCGTTTTTTGGTCGGAAGAGCCATCGGGCGTTAACATGGTTCTATACCAATATGTCACTCAGGACCAACTTGCCGGTTTCGACAAATATAAGGTAAGGTTAGAGCTTTAGCATGTTAGCCGCCTGTGTGTGAATGTGAGTCGGGAGAGCTAGCTGTCAAGATCTGTAGGTGCTCTTTTCTCCCCTGGCCGAAAATCGGTGTGTAAAGACTCCTGGGACCTTATGAGTATTCTCTCCCTCTCTAATAAGTGTTTCAATGTATAAAATGAGCCCTAATACTAGATGTGGTGCATATAGAGCGCGCTACTACTTTTACCATGTGTTTAGTTCAAAGGTGTGGAGGCTAGTTTTTCAAGGAAATCCAGTTGTGATCAATGATCAACATCTGTGCGTTAAATGCTGCATGTGATTGGAGCAACGTTAGTTTTAGTTTAAACTTACACCAATACGCGCCATGAATAGCTATGATACATTTTGAAGGAAGAGCTGGTTGTAAGCTGTCTGTGTCAGTGTGAGGAGATAAACTGGGAAAAACACATTAACCTGACCTCAGCTGGTAGGAAGCAACAGAAAAAACCTAGTGACCTGTTAATATCTGTCCATTTCCAGTCACGACGAAATCTCACAGACATTTAATTAAATTAGAACATGGAGCCACTTGATTTCTCTAAAAATGTTAAAGACTGAAAGAGGAGCATTGATCATGTGGTACGCTCAGATCACACTGGTTTCATGAATATGGCTTTAGAGGATTTAAGTTGTTATTCCTGGTGTGTGGAAATAATAATTATTTTATGGGGAGATGAGACTAGGTCCACAGCGTTGCCAATGCAATAGTGTGTCCTTAGTTTGCTCAAGTGTTTTGTGTTTGCAGGGGAATAAAGGTCTAAATGTGACTTTTTTTAATCCCATAACTATTAAGGGGCTTTTATTTTGTTTTGCATGGCCGAGTAGAAATGTGAAATTTAGACGCCAAGTGATACAGGCTTATTGTATATTATTACATTCGTTTGTAGCTACACAGTACAGACATCCATTGCCTTTATACACTCCACACTCACTGCTTGTTGATTAATGTGTGAAATTGCCCCCAGGACTATTTGTCATAATGAGAGGCCTGTGTAGTAATTGCTTTCTGAGTGCAGTAGTGTTAGCCATATCCACCACTGCACCTCAGCTGTCTAATACAGAATGGTTGACAGACACCACATAACTGTCTGGTTGAGTGATATCAGCCTAATGATTTCTTTATATACTTTTTCAAAATAAGATTGATTTGCTTAATAAAGACCAATCTGAGACCCATGTGAAAGAACACTTTGGATTACTTTCTGACTAGAAAACTGATGCAAAAATTCTATATATTTTATTAATGACTAAGGGTTGGACTATGTGTACCGAGAGTAGGGCTGTGCAATTAATCGAATTTTTTTTTTTTTTGCAAAGCAGACTTGCATTATTTCATGGCGCTGGGATTATTTTCCCTTCACATTTCACGTGCCATGGCTCATGCTTTTGCCTGACATAAAAAACAAACGGCGCTGTGTGATGATTTCATCAGGCCGCGCTGCTCAGTTTGCTTGCGCAGGTATGAGGGCTGGCCAGCAGGGGGCAGGTGTGAAAGAGAGACCTCTCCTTAATCGAGGCATACTTGAAATCATTTGTACTTTTATGAATGTTCAGAAAACAGAAAATATTCAGCATATATTTATTAATAAATATATGAATAAAATAAAGACTCTTTTTTTAAAGGCAACAAATAATCGTTTGAATAATCGTGATTTCAATTATGACTAAAATAATCATGATTATTATTTTTTCAATAATCGAGCAGCCCTAACCGAGGGTATTTTCAAAACAAGGTTGTTGATGGTTTTCTCATTCAAATAACTTGCCGTAGACCATGTAAACAAATGTGAGGCCACCAGTGCTGAACTAGAGCCATTAAATCTTCTATGTCAAATTCATAGCTTTGTTGTTATTCTTTAAACCTTTGGGGGATCCCACAAACCTAAATACAGACACTTCTCTCTGCACCTTCTTCCTTCTATGATGTATTTGTCAGTATAACTTGTGGCTGCAGTAGGTGTAGATTGATTTGATAGCCACTTTTCTTTCAGTCTGTTCCACCAAAGCAGCGCATGACAGAGGAAGACGAAATAAAGCACCAATTCTTTTGAGTGTAGCATGACTTCTTGTGGTACAGTATACCATATGAAGGCAAAGTGACCTCACCATATATCAGCAGCTGTCTAATGTAACGCCAGAAAGTGCCAGGCTTGTGTTGAGATGCCTGGATACAGTTACTCCCAGGAATCGGTTTCATTTTGATGCGCTCGATGACAGCGCGCCAATTTACAGGAAACGACAAGCTCTCTCGAAGATGCAGTAGTAAGATTGACAAAAATGACTTGAGTCTCGGACTGCCAATCCAATACAAGAATCACACATGTCTCTGAACATGTTATTTTGTAGACTTCTAAAATACAGGGCTGGCATGTCACGAGTCACAACACCATGGAGGCGGAATATATCACGCTGCCTTGGTGAATTGCAGCCATATTTTAATAAGATGTTGACTGATTCCATTGTCTTACCGTCGTAGTCTCATAGATTTAGCATTTGTCTTGCAAGTGTCTTGAATCTCTTGATGTGTTGCTTACACAGACAATACAGGGTAAAAATATTCATAAAACCGCCATAACTGTGTACCCAACCTCTGAGTCCCGCCTTAGCCAAGCACTTTTTCTCCAGTTCGACTTGGATGAAAACGGCGCAAAAAAAAAGCATCACAACAGGCAATATAAAGCAACAAAAACGCAAAAAACACACAACAAAACAGGCAACTAAAAAGTGATTAACGCAACAAAAATGTGATAAATGCAACAAAAGCACGACAAAAGTGTAGCGAGGAGGAGGCCAGAATAACGCAAGGAAAAATCTTTTGTAGGTCTTAGCCTTCAAATGATGTGTTTCTCTGGCCTATTGTCTGTAAGCTTATAATCAACAGCTTCAATAATAGCCATTATCATCCACCTCTATCTTTTTCATGCATTAACTTGTCTCGTTTTCTGCTTGTTTTGCCGCAGTACAGCGCAGTGGACACGAACCCCCTGTCTGTCTATGTCATGCACCCGTTCTGGAACTTTGTAGTTAAGGTAAGAGCTGCTCGCTGTCTAGACCTGTATGTGTGTGTGTTAGTGGTTACTGTTGCAAATTTAATGTGGCTCTTGGCTGCTCTCTGCTGTAATACATTTATTATGCGATCTCGGGGCTGCTCGAGAAAACGGTGATATTTGATAACTACAGTGTGGCAGTTGTTGTTGTCACCACTTGTACAACTTAAAAAACAAATAGACTAACCATGACTGAAACCAGACATTTTGAATGAGTCAAGTCAAGAAGCAAGTTTCTATTAGAGCAACGCATTTCCCAAAGTCCACACATAGCAAGACAAGGAATACAACTGAAGGTCAAATGGTGAATACAATTACAACAACGTGATTTGAGATTTCTGATTTGTCTATTTCTGTCTTGCCGCAGTTTTTACCCACATGGCTGGCTCCAAACCTCATCACGTTCACTGGGTTCATGCTCCTCGTCCTGAACTTCGTCATGTTGTCGTTCTTCGACTTTGACTTCACCGCGTCCTGTACGTAGACCTTTTTTTTTTTTCCTTTTTTGTTGATCCTTTAATTTGCAGGTTGGGCCAGTTTTATCGCTAAGCTATAAAAGTCACCTTAAAGGGACTATACAGAGTTTAAAAATGTTAACATAAAGTATTTTCCTCCCCATACATGTTTCAACAATGTCCTAAGGTGTAGAATGAGCCCAGACATATTTACTGTCTCTGCACTGTCCCGTGTTCGATTCCAACAATTCCAACAATTCCACAATAGATTCCCCTCTGGGGCCAGGACTCCCCTGAAAAAGAGATTCTTAATCTCAGTGGGACTATCCTGGTTAAATAAAGGTCAATAAAAAATAAAAATAATAATAAAACAATAAAAAGGTGTTAATTCGGTCCGAAGTGCCATAATGCACGTGCTTAATATAGAAGCTGCAGTTACACGTATGACCTGAGATGGCAGTAGTGAGTATAAAATGGCTAACTTGCATCTAGCCCCTTTAAGCAGCAGTTGAAATTAAAAAAAAGTAGTGATTCATTATATTTGATTTGTACATGAACTGAATGACACATCAATCAAGCAATCAATAAATAGGTACCAAAAATATATATTTGCAATAGGGCTGACCGATAATGGAGTCTATTGAAGTTGCGATATGCGATACGGCTGTGCAATATCGCAATAACAATAATATTGCGATATTTCACTAAACCATTTCAACACGATATGTTACATTCTAATTAAACCAAATACTACATCAAGAGCAATACAAGACAGGAGTTTGCAAAAAAATATGTCGATCTCAGTCAGATGAAGACTTTAATAATGTTGCGATATATTGTAGCTTCTTGCGATACGGATTTTGCATCACCTAATATCGCGACACAGTAGTTTTTGCGATGTATTGCGCAGCCCTAATTTGAAATGGCAAGTTCTGATGCGCGATGGGTTCTTAGACAGTGTTCTACAAATGTACCAGGATTGCTCAGCATAATAAATGACAATGTCTGAAAGGATTTCGTTTTCCATTCGCAGGGCAGGTTATTGTTTATTCAAAGGGAGTGTTCTGTCGCCTGTCGAGTTGTAGAGTCAAAGTCCATCTGCGGCGCTAACATGCACGATAGAAGCACTAACGTATGATGTCAGGAAGGTTATACTAGTGCAGCACATCATGAGAGAGAACACATCCAGGAGCCCTGACAGGTCGATGACCCCACATACAGTCATAAGAGACTGGATGTTTTTGTTTGTTTACAGATGATTGTGATATTATTTAAGATTGTGGTTTCCATTTGCCCTATTCTGTTGTAAAAAATGACTAACTCGTATGTGTCTCCTTGCAGTGGCTGGACATGTGCACGTTCCCAGCTGGGTCTGGGTGGCTGCGGGGATTTTTAACTTCTTGGCCTACACTCTGGGTGAGCCTTGACCCTCCGCACATCTGTGTCCTCTTTTCCCTCATGAACTTTGCAGCCACAAAAAAACGTACAGGACAAATGAAGCGCAAGAACCTCAAACAAGTCTGTTAAATGTATTCCCAGATTCAGCCACTATTTTGAACTGGCTGACATTATTTCTCTTCCGATCCACAAGGATGTATTGTCGCGACTCACGTGAATTGGACATTTCACTGCGGCTGTAGTAAATTCAATCGTGGGAGGAAGGAATGCTGCTTTGTCTGCTCTGACGATCCAGAGAATGTAGAGAGAGTGGGCAGCACATTTGTTCAAGATAAAATGATGATACATCCACGCTAGAGCAGAGGTTATCAGAATATGTCCTTTTTGTTTATTTCAGAGTCAAGTTGATCTCACTTTTAGTCCTTTTTTGTAGTCTTAGTTTAATGTACTGCCTGGCCAGAAAAATAAACTAGCCACCAGATAAAAGAAGCACCTTATACTTCGATTACGGGACACATTTGCTGAGGCATTGTTTCGAAAAGCTCCTTCAATGTTATCCCATTCATTTTTTCCAGACGGTGTGGATGGGAAACAGGCACGGCGCACCAACTCCTCCACGCCTCTGGGGGAGCTCTTTGACCACGGCCTGGACAGCTGGACATGCATCTTCTTCGTGGCGACGGTCTACTCCATATTCGGGCGCGGCGCAAGCGGAGTGAGCGTGGCCACTCTCTACTACATCCTGTGGGTGGTGCTGTTCTCCTTCATCCTGTCCCACTGGGAGAAGTACAACACGGGCATCCTGTTCCTGCCCTGGGGCTACGACATGAGCCTCGTGGTGAGTCCAATTTTTTTTTTAGATGGTTTGATTCTAAGGTCGGTGTTTCATATTCAACTTTGACTGCCGTTGTGTCCTTGGGCAAGACACTTCACCCACCCAGCCACATTGTCATCAGACCAGTTTTATGACTTTTTCTGTCAGGGCTGTGTTTAGGCTGTTTAAAAATTAAAAAATTATGTATATTCCTCTCCCTACATGTTCCAGCAATGTCCTAAGGTGTGGAATGAGCCCAGACCTATTCACACAACTGCCTCTAAAATCCTGCACTCACTCTAAAAGGTGTTAATTCGGGTCCGAAGTGCCATCATGCACGAGCTTAAAGGAATAGGCCACCGTTTTTACATACTGAGATATGTTCTTAGCTTTGACGAGTTCTTTAGGACCTGTCTGGTCTTCCCCCGTGCCGTCTATCACGTAAACATAGTGCAGACGGCGTTAGCATTTCGCCTCTCCCTCTCTCCACTATAGCTCCAAAACAGGTCAAGATAGAAGCTAGCAAGCTCTACCACGTTTTCCCTATTTAAATATGGTTACGTGAAGTGTTACACTACAAAGTATAATACATAAAATTAAACAATGTGGATTTTCTAAGCGGATAAAAGGGGGAACTATATTGTAAGGCGTAATAATACCAGGAGTAGTTTGGCATCCGCACAGTAAAGTGAAGATTACTGCGCAGTAAAGTGAAGATTACTGCGCAGTAAAGTGAAGATTACTGCGCGGACAGGTCCTAAAGAACTCGTCAAAGCTAAGGTAAGAACATATCTCAGTATGTAAAAACGGTGGCCTATTCCTTTAATATAGAACCTGCAGTTACACATACGACCTGAGATGGCAGTAGTGAGTATAAAAATGACCATCATCAGTCTGCTTCTCTTGACACTCGAGCATTGTGTAGTTGATCACATGCTTTTTGCTTCTTCAATAACAGTAAATTGGTGCAGACAGACAGTGTGCCCAATAATTTGGAGTTATTGATCTATAACTGTGCCAAACCTACCATCAAATTCGAACCCGCGTGTTTCCATTGCTTCCTGACACTGCGCCCTGTGTTGCAGACGATCTCGCTGGTTTACCTGGTGACTGCGGTGGTCGGAGTGGAGACGTGGTACCAGCCGGCGGTGTTTAACTTCCTGTACAGAGACCTCTTCTCCTTCATGATCATTGGTATGACATTGCTGCTGAAGTCATTTGTTTTTTTAGTTGTTATTTTAGTTTCATACTTTTTATTGCACTTTTTATTGTTTTTTTTTGCCACATTTTAACCGCAATAAAGTTGTAAATAATGCAGAATGAGGTGCTCTGTCTAGTACATTGTTTATGTTTCATCTTTATGCAAGTGTGGCACTGTCTTTGAGCTAAAACCTGTTTCCACATTAGTCGTGACTCATTACAAGAATGAGTCATGTTGCAGCCATACTACAAATAGCTCACGTTACTGGAAGAACAAAGAAATAGTGAAACTGAACTTGGAGATGATGCACGTGATTTCAATGTGTTCTTCTCCATCATAATTTCTGTGGAGTGTAAGAAAATGAATCTGTTTTGCAGCCTGCTCCTTCACTGTGACACTGCCCATGAGCCTCTACAACATCGTGAAGTAAGTCCTTCACCGCGAGTTTATCACTGATGTTTTTACTGCCGAGTCCTGACTTCATGGTGTCAATGTTTGCAGAGCTTACAGAAACAACAGCCTGAAACACAGCAGTCTGTACGAGGCGCTGCTGCCCTTCCTCTCCCCGGTGCTCCTCTTCCTCCTCTCCACGATCTGGGTGGTGTTCTCTCCATCCAACGTCCTGGACCTGCAGCCCAGAGTTTACTACCTCATGGTGGGCACGGCCTTCGCGAATGTCACCGTAAGTGAAGCATCTCAGCACAATCCTGAAAAATAAGGTCGAATATCTCAGTTAAAGCTGCTTGAATCAAGTTTAACGTTCTTTTAAAAAATAGTCTTAGTTCTTTTCTTTATCCCGATCTAATAATTCACATAGATTCTTGTGAGTTGTTATTGTGTTCTTCAGCCTGTGCCTCTGTGTGTCCAGTGTAAGCTGATCGTGTGTCAGATGAGTAACACGCGGTGCCAGCCTCTGAACTGGCTGCTGTTGCCCATGACGGCGGTGGTGCTGGCAGCGGTGACAGGAGTGTTCGCCAACGAGAGTCTGCTCCTGTGTCTGTGGACCAGCGCAGTCGTCCTGGCGCACATACACTACGGCGTCTCTGTGGTGAGCACGCACAGCATTTAACCTTATTGTACTGCAGTATAGTGGAGATGACGTGGAAATACTGCTTTTTATAAAAACCTGACTTGCGATCATTTAATTAGTTTATCTGTTGTCTCCACTAAGATGGTTGAGGACTGGGGGAGGGCTGGGCCAGTCAAGACTTTTGACATTTTAAAGCAAAGTAGTAAAATAGACCATATACAACATATAAAAAAAAAGCAACAAAATAGCAGCATTTACTCATTGTCAAGGTCAATGAAAATATGAATGATGTTCACCCTTTTTGGAGCTTGGTCGTGTTTGTGGGCCAGATGTAAAGGCTATATCGACCCCATTTGGTCCTTGGGCCTTATTTTGCTCACCTCTGTTTAAAGAACAACTAACCCCCAAATCAACTTTTTTTTCGAGCTAAGTTGTATAAATGGGTATCTTATAGTGTTGTCTACGTGTATATGTCACTATTTTAACAATTTAGTGCAAATTTGTTGAAATCCTGTCTTTGTGTCCCAAACCGTCTGTGTGGCGCCATCTGCAGCGAACTGTCGGTACTGCATTTGATTTTTTGAATTCGGCACCCAATTAGCGGAGGGGAGAGAGATGATGTCAGGAGGCGAGAGATGATGTCACGGGCTCTGCCGCTCTGGGGTATAAAAAGGCTCAGTCTCGCTCACGCCCCCGTAGCGAGTTGGTGTTGGAATAACGAGAGAATATTTTCATCGATTGTCAGGTTTGCGATTAGTTGTCATAGCATTTAGGTAGATTTTATTAGGATAGCTTTTTTATTATAAATAAGTGTATAGTTTTAGTAGTGTTAGTTGTTGAATATTGTAGTTGTAATCACTAGTTGCTTTTATTGTTAGATTAGTTAGCTCAATTTAGCTTAGGGCGTTTGTTAGTATTGCTTTTAGTGGTCTATCGTGTATAATTTAATTGTTAGTTGTTAATTGTACTGTGTTAGGATGGGGAGGAAGTGTAGCGTAGTGGGGCTGGAGTTTGCAAAGACCATTTTACGTGCTGATTCCTTCGCCAACTTCACCGAGGTTGAACTGGGCTATGCTAGTCTTCTCCGTTTGAAGAGCGAGGCCGTCCCCACCGACACTCCTGCCCCGCCAACAATGTGAGGTGAGTGAGAAAAATAATGATTTACCCATTTTGGGTTTGGTAGTAATTGCATTGATTGTAGCTGCTGTAAAAAGAGGCACTTGGTTCACTCTGTCCCGGTCATTTCTGTCAGTAGAAGCTACTTTGCTCACAGATTGAGTCATGTACAGTATATAGAATTTTTATGTGCACGTCAGAATAGATCGTTATTGTAGTATCTCAAACAAATTCGCCGGTTTGGCCTCTGATAACACCAATCACATGAGTCGTGTAGATCTGTTGAAAAAATATGGCGTGTAAATAGACTCTGCAGCCTCAGCTCCAGGCGACGTGTCCCGCACTCGCTCACTGTGGCTGAGGAACAGCAGCCACCGGTTATAAGCGCGTCTACTCGCTGCCCGGGGCAGCCTGCTAATGCATCAGTCTGCAAAGTTACGCCAACACTGCGCAAATGTGCACGAGTCTGAGCACCAAACTAATCGAAGTTTGACATGACTGTAGCTTTTGACAGTAGCTACAAGCTAGCCTGTATAGCTAACGTATAGCTAGAACGTACTGTGTGTCGGAGGCTAAACTGACCCGCTCCGTGCGCGCTCTGCTCCCGTTTGATGCTCGACTGCGGTCAGTGAGGAGAGGGCTGACCACTCCAGGTGGACCGTGTGGTCAGTGAGGAGAGGGCTGACCACTCCAGGTGGACCGTGTGGTCAGTGAGGAGAGGGCTGACCACTCCAGGTGGACCGTGTGGTCAGTGAGGAGAGGGCTGACCACTCCAGGTGGACCGTGTGGTCAGTGAGGAGAGGGCTGACCTCTCCAGGTGGACCATGTGGTCAGTGAGGAGAGGGCTGACCTCTCCAGGTGGACCGTGTGGTCAGTGAGGAGAGGGCTGACCACTCCAGGTGGACCGTGTGGTCAGTGAGGAGAGGGCTGACCACTCCAGGTGGACCGTGCGGTCAGTGAGGAGAGGGCTGACCACTCCAGGTGGACCGTGTGGTCAGTGAGGAGAGGGCGCTCACAGATGTGAGCTGTTCTTACGTGGTTTCAGAATCAGTATAGTTGTTATTGCCATTGTTGTTGAACAGGTTCACAAAATAGGATCAATTCTGATAATTATGTTCATGTTGACAAGTTTTCTGAAGTGAACCAAAGTTTACACCTATTTGGACGCAGCTATTCAAAATGCCAAACCATTTGGAAGTTTTTAGTAGCCGACTGTAGCCAGAATTAACCTGATACAAATATTTGGTTGATCTGCTATAGGGTGGCATATTCTGAAGTATATCCTAGGTTGTATTCCTATAAATCATCAATACAAACAATGTGTTTGCATGTCACTTGTGTGTGCACTTTATAAATATTATTTATTGTTATGTTTTCAGCCAAAAGTGAGCAGAGAGAAATGTCCAGACTGATCCAGTCATTACAAGGCATGCAAGTGTCCAGGCCAATGTGAAGCCGAGCAGGCGACGCAAAGGTGAAATCTATTTATCCTTTATACAGTACTGTCATTTTATGTATAAAACAGTCTACACTTTTGTTTTTTTTATATACTGTAGTTAGACACAAGTTGTGTAATTACTGCCATTTTAAACGTGTTTTTTTTGTTTGTGTTTTGTACAGCTACTCAAGCCCGGACCGCTTACACAAGCGTCGGTTGTGGGACAGGGGACCTGATGGAAATCCCTCTTCCTGACAGTCCCAGAGCAGCCTCTACACCTTTAAAAAGGAGAAGGTGTGAGGTGTCAGCGTCTGACCCCAGCTTCCACATCGATGACAGTGCCAGCACTGTGAACTGTTCAAGGTACAAAGAAAATCTAGAGTTTTAATTGAAAAAATATATACAGCGTCCTGGTTTTTTGAGGGATGAAATATCCTTTATTTTATATAGCATTCCCACTGAAGTCCCTCCACACAAGGACAAAAAATATATTGTTCTTGAGGACCAACTGCTGGAGCTGTTTAGGCGATGTCCTGTCTGGGTCACTCAACAGTGTCCTCGCTGTGAGTTCTCCAGTCAGTGGTCCAGTCAGCCCATGGTGAACAACATCCCAGCTGGAAACCTACAGCTCTGTGCTGTTCACCAGCTCATCCTTTAGCCAGATTTCAAAGGCACTACAAAAACATTTTGTTTTTCCATATATTATCCGATGATAACAGATGTTTTAATTTTATAGTTCTTGGGGGCCTTCAATATTCAGGGACTGTCAGAGCAGTGCTTCTACAGGCATCAGGCAAAGCTCCTCATCCCTACAGTCAACTGGCAGTGGAAGCTGGAGCAGGATGACCTCATCAGGGAGGCTCTTGAAAGCGGCTCTGTGTCACTGGGCGGGGACATGCGGGCAGATTCACCTGGTAAATACATTTAATAAACATTTATCTGAAGTATTAAAAGTCAGCTAATGTATAACTTGCATTCATGTAGGACATTCAGCCAAGTATGGCAGTTACACCATGATGAATCTAACGAGTAACAAAGTCATTGACATCGAGCTAGTCAAGGTAAAACATTACAATACAAACATAAATATGTAACTTTGGATAACTGTGCATTATGATAGAACTCATATTCTTATTTTTTTGTCTTATTAGAGCAATGAGGTTGGAAACAGCGTGTGCATGGAGAAGGAGGGGTTTGTGTTTTGTGTCCCAGAGATTGGAAAAAAATGATGCGCTGGGCCAGAAAAGGTGAACGGAGGAAATGACGAGGTGGAAGAAAAGCATTGTGAACCATCTATATGAATCATCTCTACTGGTCACCATCAAAGGCTGTGGCTGAGTGGACATCTGGGCAACTACATTCAGAATGTCCACGGAAAACCCCCTGTCCCCTCGCTGTCTTCACAGGCCTTTGGTTGGGGATGATGCAAGAGTGTGGCCAAAATCAAGTATGTGTAATTACAACTACTCCTCCCAATATCTAATTTATATTGATGTATTTACACTTCACATATCAATTTATTATTCTTTGTAATTCTTTATAATTCTTTGTAGGCACAGCAGCATGCGAGAGACTCTTACTCTTTTGTTAACACCACGTTTTTTGAAAGATTAAGCTAAAATAAGCCCACAATACCACACTTCAAATATTGAGGCATTCCATAGTCTGATTCTCACAATAGTCTGGGCCTCTTATTCAAAGGAAGGCTGGCCAGGTAATGAATCCTAAAGGTTCAACAAATATTCACTAGTTATTTTATCACTTTGAAATGTTTAGAAAATAGATACTGCATATTAATGTTTATTTGTGAAATTTTAGGGTGCAGGTTGGTGCCTTGAATTTTGATTTAAAAAAGGCAAATCGTCATAGTGTATCCAAAATTCAAGCGTGGAGACTACACAGTGAGAGCCATGAAGACCAGAGCTACCTCAGGTATGTCACATTAAAAACAACACAACCAATGCTTTTACAAGGACAAATGTTTTGTGCTTTGTTTACAGTCTACTTTGACCAACTAATGGCCCTGCTGTTTGAAAGTGTGGTCGAGGATCCTCTCCCATATCAGGAGCACACAGACAAAGGACCTGTGCCTGAACCATTCTGTGCCCATTGGACAACGTAATAGATTAAAATCAATGTTTCATGCAAGATTTAATTGTGGGCAGTAAAAAAAAAATGAAGCCTGTATATGTTCTGTCAGATATGTCACAGGAAGGTATATGCAGCACCACTGTTTCTAGAAGCTGAAAACTTACTGCATGTATATTTATTACAGTTGGTATTGTATAACATAACCAGTCAACTTTGTCTGTTCAATTTGTTTATTGCACACATCTATGTAGGCCAAGTGAGTGGCACATGCAGCTCAACCTCAAGTGAAATGTGAGCTGTAAGTTTGTAGTAAGTTTTACCAAAGAAATTGTGCTATAATTTGGAAATTGCACTGTTGTAAGAGCCAGAAGTGCAGAATCAAGTACTGGTACAAAACAAGATCTATAATTTTCATTAATATTTCAATATTCAACTAAAAAAAGCATACATATAAATACTTCATTATAGTCTTTACTCTACAGTGTCATCATTCAGTGGTAGTTTAGTGTATGTGTTAACGTTGGTTAAACCTTTTAGTTCACTAAATTTAGTAATAGAAATTACTTCAGGCTATTTACTTAGGGCTAACTGGCTCTTTGGGTTCACAATGTTACAGTCAAGCCTTTAGAGAAACATGACCTGAATGATTCTGTCTCACATCTTCAATGGCAAACCAAAAACAATTTCAAAAAGACAGTGTTCCTGCTCAATAATACAGGCCTACATTTATTTATTTGATATGTTTTGTGCACTTTGCTGTAAGAAAAATAATAAAAATCTTTGTAACACAAATAGCCACGTCTCTATATCACACACTCTGCTGAGGACACTGAGATACATCTCCCATGTTAACGTAGACCACAGCAAAAGTCTACATCTAAAATAGATCGGTAAATTCTGAAGCAGCCAGGACAGTTACGTCCCTTAGCTGCGATGCTAACGTCGATCGAGCTCAATGCTAAGCCGCTAGCTTTGTAAATGACAGAGGAATAAATGAGCCAGCGCCTCAGGTACAAGGCCGCTGTCTGCCACGATGCCCCCCCTGTGTAGAGAGAGCTGTCGAGCTGTCCCAGTGGAACAAGTTGCTAAATAAGTTAGCTCGCTGGAACTCCATGCTCCCATGCTCGGACTTTGTTTACGAGGAGCGCTGCAGGTGCAGCGTCGAAGTCAGAAGCCTCAAGCCCCTCCCACCCCTCACCCCTCCCGCGTGCCCCTTAGTCCTCCAGGCAACGCCCCCTTTCTGTTGAGATTTTCAAATCTGAGGCTCTGATACTGAGGCTCTGGAAGGAGGGGTTAGTAGCCCTTTAAGAATCAGTACTGATCATTTGATGTTATTTCGTGAGACTGTGATATCACAATATGGACTGAAACCATTTCTCTTATTATTTCTTGTTTTCTAGGTGCAACAGTTAAGTGACCACTTCAACATCTATGCTTTCTCGCTCAAAAAGCCCAGCAGTGACTGACAGGAGGAGGAGCGAATCGGCTTGAAAGGAGCAGAGGTTTAAGCCCCTCCCTCCTGGGTTTACGACACATCACTCTCATCACCACGGAAACCGCATCCCCTCCCCTCCATTCACGAGGAAACTACGAGAGGAATGGACCCTGGCCCATTCCAAACTCTGCCCCCAAACACACACATGTACAGCACACACACTTTTTACTAAACTAAACGGCCCTGGGCTCCGAGGGGCTCTGGCTTCCGTCTCTGGTGATTGGCAGCTCGGCCCAGCCAAAGAGGTGCATTGTGTTTCCTAAGGAAATGAGCTTCAGTCGTGAGGACAGGAGCCCAGGCAAACATGAACACAAGCAGAAATGTGGGAATGTCGGAGGCAGGTGTGAACAGAGGCTTCAGATGCTTTGTTTTGCTTGTGAGCTCACAGGTAAAGCAAACTGTGCATTATATAAGTGCAAGTGCAAGTGTTCAGTTCTTTGGCCCCATAAACAAAAGTGCACGTGTAACAACTATTACAGACACACTGCCCTTACTTAAAGAAGTGAAATGTTGTTTGCCTTGACCTGGTGCAAAGTGAACACTTTTATTCAGCTCGTTGTAGTTTTGCTGACAGCTCAGAGGACTGTCTCCCACAGTCTGGATCTTAACCTTCAGTGTGCACTTCAGCCTTCAGCACATTTCTATGAAAAACTACCTCAACGTAAACTCGCCCTGTCAAACTAAAATCTGGAGACACAGAAGTTACTTCTAACCCCCTTTTTCTCTTTACGCTGTTGTTCACGACTCCAGTGGCCTTTTTGTAAATGTGCATCCACAGATTTACAGCCCATTGTCACTTGCCTCCGATGTTTTCACAGATCTATACATACAAGCTCATTTATAATCTGCCTTCCTGCAGATCCACACTGCACTCGCATCATGTTATGAATGTATTATATGCCTTGGGGAAATGCCATTTCAATTTAATTTAATACTATTAACAGGAATGCCTCATGTAATGAGGGCGAAGTCTTTTTTTATAGGATGCATATGAAATCAAAGTGAATATGTTAATAGCTCTGTGTGTTTAATATATTTGGTAATGGGTTTGGGGCATTTTAATTTCAAGTAATTCTAAATAACAAACCAATGGGGTGACCATGTTTTTGAACCTGTCTGACACTGCGGCTCTCCCGACCTCTTGAGGTGTTGTGTCTTCACGCTGATTCGTTTTTTTATTTCTCTCGTGCATTTGTTTTTCTGTGTCGCGGAGACTCAGCTGCGCGGCTCACACCGATACACGGCGCTTGAATGAAGAGTGCGTCCAAAAACCTGCCCAAGGAGTGGACTCATTCGGAGGGAACAAGTCGCCAAACGTGTACAATGCCTCGTCAGCTCCGGGCACGACTAAACCGTTTTTAACTTATGTCTCTGTACGTACGTCGTTACTGTCGGGTTTTCTTTGTGCATAGGAATTAAGGCGAGGAAGGCGTCTGTTTTTAAAGCCTAGTAAAAGGTTGACTTAAGCCTGTAACTTGGCCTTCAATCTCCCTTTTTGGCCACGTTTAAATCTCTTTGTTTTGTTATTTTGAAATCCTAGATCGCTGCCCTTCTAAAAATGCATATCTTAAGCTTTTCGATGGCAATTTCAAATTGGTGAACCTGAATGTCCAGTTAGGAGCGTTGATGTCATGCAAAGTCATGTACATAAGTGTACATGACTGTGTACTAGATTGTAACGTCCGATAGCACTGTTTAAGGCTACTGCTGCAGTGTGTTCAGGGAGACCACTTTTCCTTATCTCTGCACTGGCTGGACAAAAATGGTCAATAAAAGTTGTCAAAAGTGTTGATTTTTGAAGAAACAAAAAAGATAGTAATTTTAACATTTTGAGTGTCAAACTTAAATAGGAATAAATAAGGAAATGTAAAATCTCCCTGAACTCACTGTAAACCATCATTTCCCAACTACTACCTTTTGGGATGGCAGTTTCCAAGCAAATACTTCTTGACACCCCTTGTATGTGACTCTTGCGCGATTGTATCAAATTTTGAGTTTGTTGTTTGACAGTATGCACTGTCCTCCACGTATCTGTATTGGAAACATGTCTATGTGTGTAAATACATATATTTTTGTGTGTGTTTTATTTTGAATTCTCTACTGTAAAGCGCTATTGTTGCCTGGTGGACCGTCAGGAACAGGAAGCCGCACAGAGGGACCACTATTGTCAGATTTAGTTCTATGGATCTGTAGTGTTTGCAGTTTATGGTCGATGTATCATACTGTAGATGTCACTGACTGCACCAAGATGACAACTCAAGAAAAAAACATGAATTTATTGTCAAAACCTTGAACAAGATCCGCTCCTTTTGAAGACTTTTGTCATTCTTCGCATATACTGTATGAGGCAGAAAGAATCTTTATTTGCAATTGAAAACACAGTCATTGAACAGTGTTGTTTTGCTCTGCAGTGCGTTATAGCTGCGACCTAAAGGTGCAGTGCTTTGTGAGTTTGAAGGAAAAAGAAGCGTAGTGTCCAATCAATTGAGAAAACCAGTCATCATTGGGGCAGATAAAGATATCAACCTATATTGGACTGTGTGTCTCTTGTATGGATGGTCAGAATCACCTTTTTTTTTTTGTCTTCTTTTTGGATGTTGCTTATGTAAATACCATATTGATAGACAGTGTCTGAAATACTGTGCTGCCTGATTGAAATGTGTTGGACTATTGGAAAGATTAAATCTGTAGCTGCCTGGGTTCCTCTGTGTGGTGTCGTTGGGACAGTCTGGAGAAGGGGGGGACACATACCCTCCTTTATGCTTGCGCTATAAGGAATCAAAAAAAGGAATTTCTACTGGAAAAGTTGAAAAGCTTCGACAAAGTGCCAACCAAACAAGAGGGAAACGCTATCAAAAAAATTCCTTGCGCAGCTTGCTTGCTTTACTTTCACAAATTGGTTTTTTCCCCCCCTTTTTTCTAGTATCCAGGCATTTCGTAAAGCAGGTCCCCCTAGCTAAAGTTGAGCTCCCACTATTATGGAATGATGGAGTCTTCGTCGCCCCTATAGATTGGTTCGGTGTATTGAGTCTGTTGTAAAAAAAAGCTGCTCTGAATTGGTCTCAGGGCGACTCTGTGATTTCTTGTGATTATGTATTTATCCAGTGGAAGAAAGGACTGTACAGAAACAAATTAAAACTGACTTTTCCTAAACCTTTTCTGTGTTGTGTGCTTCTCAAACACTCCCCTTTTGTGGCCTCTATAGTTGCTCTTTAAATCAGGGGTTTGTAACCTTTTCTGAGGCCCATTCACATCACATGTCAGCTGATGTAAAAGCATTTCATGAGCCTGGACATGGGGCTCTATCAGGGGCCCTGATGCTTTGGTTAGAAATCATAAGGCATTTACTCAAGATAAATCAAATGGGGAAAAATGTATCTAAACGTACAAATGGTACAAATTGCAATAATACACATTGATTTAGTGTATAATAGGCTAGGGCTACACCTTTTGTTCCAAAGTATATTTTCCTCAGAGGTCATATCAGAGGTGGATTGTATGCAGTAACATTTAGGCCTACTAAAGTACATGCATACATGTATAGGAACTTTGTAGTACTTCTGCATGAGTAACAGTAGGACTAGCTGAGAAAAAATATGGTTACTCTTTCAAATGAGTGACAAACCTCACGTTGACGTATTAAAAGGATTTCAGTCTTAAAGGTGCATTATGCAACTTTTAACGTGGAAAAAATATATACATTTGTGTGTATTTTACCTTGTAGTGAGACAGCGGCTGTATGAGTGGTCAACATGGCACCTTTACTTTCCATCACTGTGGTCTCTACAACGCTCCAGGATCAATAGTTTGGTAGGTTTTATCGTGAAAGGGTCCGTCAGCAGTAAAAACCTTCCAAACAAATGATCCTGGAGACCACTGTTATGGTCTCCAGGACGGTGGTCTCCATGCTGACCACTCATACAGACACTGGATCACTGTAAGGTAAAATACGCACAAACTTTTTTTCACATAAAAAGTTGCATAATGCACCTTTAAATGTCAACTATCTTTCATCTTATCTTAGAGATTCTCGCTTTAATCTTATTTCATGGTATGTTTTTTAAAATGTATCACAATTTCAACATTGTCTGTAGTCAGTTCTCAAGCAGGTCTAGTATTCTTACTTATGAATAAAACAATGATAAAGTAAGGTCATATTAACTTGACTAAATGTTTTGGTAATTGGTTGCTATTTGTAGACGATACACATCATGCTTAAAACAAGTTCTACAAAAATGAAGGAAATAGATGTTCCCTTGAAGTGGCAAGGTGGCGATAGAATTGTAATGTGGGGTGACGGACAGCAGATGGCAGTAGCGCCACCGGTCTCCTTTGCTTAAACCAAGTGCAATACCTCTAGTGAGCAGCAGGTGGTGACCGTGAGCATATGAACGTCAATGTAATATTCAACATAGTCTGCAAAAAACCAGACTGCACTTATTTCTGCAAACAAATATTTTAGGTCAGATTTGAGCTGAGCATGTGCTCTTTTAATCCCAGCACTATTACAGACTTATCTATTGCTAATTTCTTTCTCTAGAGAAAAGAATAAACTATATATATTTGTTTAGATTTTGTTTAAAAATGTGACTTATTTTCAGAGAGTGGACAATCAGACTTATTAATCTAAATATGATCTGGGGACTTGTTGGATTTGGAGGCGCTGACTGCTGTCAAAACATTGGCAGCTAAAAGTGATGTGTCTCTTATCATGACAGCATCTTTGTCACTGAGAAACACGACCCTGTGGAGCTATGATTTCAGCCCAATGATGTGCTGGGAGACGGCCAGCGCTAAATGCAAGGTCCAGGAGCTTTATTAAATATGCAGTAGGCCAATAACCTGAAAGTTTCTCAGTTAGCCGTCGTCTTGGCCCATTACTTGGTTCCTCAAGACAAAATGAGAGGGTTATTCTTAATTCAGGTCGGTTCACTGTTACTGTAAGCGTTTTTTAAATTCATGTGCAAAGTTGAAATTAAGAATATAATATACAGCAGTGTGGATTATGTGTTGCTATCACTGAAGAGGGAAGTCGCTAGGCTTCCTGTTGGACAAGGAGGCTTCCTTTGTACATTTATAAACACAAACACAAAAGAGATTATATTAAAGCATTTTGCAGGTTTGATGATAGCTAGCAGTCCCAGCACAAATACAAAACTGTCTTGCTCAAAGAAACACACATTACAATTGTGCTGTTGGACTATTTTTGCTATGGAAGTGGCAACAAGATGTATTCTGTTATGCCTATGCACCTGGAGCAGACTGGAGAACATGCAAACTCCACATAAATAGAGTGCTATAATACCTCAGAGTGTGTCATCACCACACTTAGTCATTTAAAAATAGGATTATATTTGTCTATGTTTTATGTCAAGTTACATTGTAAATAAAAGAAAAGGTTATGTTTCATGGCCTTTGTCATCAGCTCCCATCAAAATCCCAACCGTCACACAGGACAACATGGCATCTCTCCAGTAGTCCCGACATGTTTGGCCCTGTTTGAGCGCAGGTTAAGCGCATGAGTCCATGTTGAGGTTAAAACCGCTGTCCAGTCTTTAGTGAATTGGCCAGTGTTGATCCTCGCTGACAGTTAATCAGAGGTGGCATCAATAAAACAGAACCTGCTCAGGTTTCTGGGTATTTACAGGGTCACCAACTTAGTCTCTCTCATTATAATGTAGACACACACAAACAGGGGGATCAATCATTTATGTGGCAGCTTGATATTGAAATAATATTGATTTGCTTACTATTGGTTAAAATGTACTAATGATTATCAATGTGCTGTTTTTGAGCACAAGAATGATCCAAGAATGAGCTATGTTGTCAGGTGCTTCATGCAAACAAGTCCTAGTTGAAGGGTCAGACAAAGAGCAGTTCAGTGGCCCCTTAAGAGAGACCAATCATGAAGTCGTCCTTCAGTGGACCCACCACCTGCAGAAAGAGCCAGAGGGAGCTGGTTCTGTGTGATTTGGGCTGCTCACATGACCTGGCAATGGATAAGTGGAGGAAAATGGATGGATGGATGGATGGATGGATGGATGGATGGATGGATGGATGGATGGATGGATGGGTGGTGGGTGGGTGGGTGGCGGAGTGGTTGGTTGGATGGATGGATGGATGGATGGATGGTTGGATGGATGGATGGATGGATGGATGGATGGATGGATGGATGGATGGATGGATGGTTGGTTTGATGGATGGATGGGTGGATGGATGAATGGATGGATGGATGGATGGATGAGTGGGTGGGTTGGGTGGATGGATGGATGGATGGATGGATGGATATACTGAAGTACAAAACAAAATTAATCCATCACTTAAAAAATCAGGTGTAGCGCCTTTAAAGATTTGGTCAGTGGTAAATCCCATTCATTTATTTTACAGCTTTCTTAGGTTAAATATGTCTTAAGTAAAATTGAAATAATCTGACTATTTACCATATGTTCTTCCCTATAATTACATAAGAATAAACAGAACGGTTTGAACTTCCTGAACCCACTGTATTCTATATACCACTCTCAGGCCAGGTAAGCACACTGCCTCCCGCACAGCGCCCCTTAGAGGAGACACTGAATAATGCATGAGCGTCATTAGAAACCAGAGTCGCACCAATGATGGGCACGCGATTATACCCACAGACACCCAAGACTATTGACGCGCTAACAAGGTAACACCATCCGCACCATTTCATAACCTCCATCGCATCGGCACCGGTCCCGGCCCCCGGCTCTTTCCATCGTCGTGTTTATCAAATCACTGCCAATTATTCCATAACCACAGGTACTGACCGGAGCCCTGGCATTTACCGAACAAAGAGCTTGGCGCAAAGATTAAACATGAACAAAGTGGTGGCTCATGCATCCATAATGTGTTTATCAACGACTGCGTAGAAGGTGACCAGGCGCTGCATGAAAAAGCACAGGCTTTGTTTCAGGTTTACTGTATGTCCATCATAGTCACCACAATGCCAGCACGCGTAAGGTGTTACCCGGGGTCATCTGGAATTTTATACTTTTAGATTAGAGTTCAGTTTATTTATGCTTTAGCAAAGCTTTTAAAGCTTCTATATCAATGCCTTTTTGATTACACGCAATGAAAGAGGGAGCCACAAAATTAAATTGTTTGTCAAACTCGTTCATAACTAACATATTTGTAACATTACAATTCTGCTCAGGGACGAGTTTACAACTTTCACAACTTGCAGGGTCAATTTTAGGGTCACTGTCACAGAAATGCTAGAAAACTACCCTGCAAGTTTATGAAATTGATACAAATACTTTATATGTTCATGCACAAATGCCTGAGTTTACAATGTACTTGTTGAAAGAAAATCAGTGCCTTTAAGTTATGTTTTTTCATGGTTTGGACATAATTTACACCCTGTTTAGATCAAATTTAGGATGATCAAGGCCCACTTTAGCCCTTTTAAAACCCAGTTCAGTCCTGATTTGAGCTTGATCTAACCCTGGTCGGTGGTACTTGGAAGATCAAACATTCTCTGAAATGTTATTTGGTGTGAAAAGTTTGAGAACTGCTGAGCAAAAACCACAGAGAGAATATTTGGGATGTGCTGCAGAAGGCTCTGCACAGTGGTCACACTCTCCCATCATCAATACAAGATCTCTACAGGACCGCCGACCTTTGCCAAAGTGTTTTGACAGTGACATTGCTTTGATAGTCAGCCCCATCATTCATGCTTGAGAGAAATAGTGCTTTTATTATGCATGGCATTAGAGTCAAACTGTGAAATGTTTAAAGTTTAAAGTGTTATTGTTATTTTAATTCAATGATTCAATGCCGTTTGTGTTTCAGTCTTCTTTCACATGTTGGTGCTCCTGGGCCCTTTTTACAAATCAAATCCCAATCGCTTTAATGTATAACTTGAAGAAAGCCTGTACAGTCCGAAGCTTGCCAATTGGTAACCAGCCATTGGTCAACAGAAGGTCCCGACTTGTCCAGACTTGCTCCACGCTTGACTACAGGGTTCACTGCCTCCCATTCACCAGGAGGAGGGACCGTCTTTTGGCATCGGAGCTAACCGTCCGTGACCGAGTGAAACTTAATGCACCTTAACCTACTTTCGACAACGGGGAGCAGGAGAGACACCAAGTTCAAGTCGAGGAAGTGAGGGGTCGTATAGACATGGGTCAGAGGTGAAGACGCTCTACAGGTCTAGTATAGGACAGTCAATGTGGGGGTGACGCATTCTGTAAGGCCTCTATATTCACCTTATTCAGCCCACTTTTGTTGTTCAAGCATTTCCTCTTTGTGTAAGTGCTTCTTTGTCAAAGGAAGAGACTTTCTGTTGGCTCCCAGGTTTGATAGTTTGGCTGTGAGGAACTGTAAAGGACCGAAGCTGATCAATGGTGTGTCTCAAATGTCTCATGTTACTTGAAAAACATAAATAGAAGCCAATGTTTGGTCAAGCTAGGCCAAACACAAGACATCGGCCACCGCCACTTCCTGAATAAGGGGAATAGGTTCGACCCCAAGATGTTGCAAGGTCACAGTGCTCTTTACAAAAAACAACGCTGGTACTGAGGGATAGACCAAAAACAACAATAAGTAGGAAAATGTTTGAGTAGTAAGATCTATTCGAGGACGCTTTGAGGACTCTTGACCAGACAAAACGCACGACACTCCAGAGTGAATATCAAGACAAATATCAAAACGTTGACACTCATTTGGCATCTGTTGCTATGCTGTGTTACCATCTGCATATCACCACGGCAACGGTCCTAATCACTTCTACCACACGGATACCTCAACATGAGCAAATACACCAACTCGTTCCTGTCATTCATACAAAGTCGTCTAATTCTTAGCTACAGGGTTGGGTGGTTGAACACTTTTTTTCCCCAGCGGAGAAGTGGCATGCCGATGATGTCACAGCACGGCAACAGCGTGGGAACAGAAGCAAAATGAGTGTCAGCGTTGAGTTATATAATTTGTTTTGACACTGAGTCCAGAACATTGAGGGTCTTGTTACGAATAAATGATAGAAGTGCATACTCTTCATCTCTCTAGAGCAGGGATAGGCAACGTCAGGCCTGGGGGCCAAATTCGGTCCTCCAGCATAAAACCTTTGGCCCCCAAGAGAATTTTGAAGAAACATTTATTCATAAATCAGAGACCAAAAACATGAAAAGGACTCTAAATTGTGGAAAATACTGTCAATATTTTCACATTTCCCAGCAAAACACCCCATTAAAGGAATAGGCCACCGTTTTTACATACTGAGATATGTTCTTACCTCACTTTAGTCGAGTTAATATATCCCCGTCTGGTCTTTGTCCGTGCGCTCTGTCACGCAAACGGAGCACATACGCAGCTTCTCCCACATGTCATTTAGGAGTTACTGCGCGGACGTTTTGCTCCTCGTATCATTACGCCTCACAATATAGTCCCCCTTTTTATCTGCTTATAAAATCGACATGTTACATTTCTGTGTAAATATACTTCACATGAAAACACTTCACGTAACTTTATTTAAATAGGGAACACGTGGAAGAGCTTGGTAGCTTCTATCGTGAGCTTTTTTGGAGCTATATGACATGTGGGAGAAGCTGCGTATGTGCTCCGTTTGCGTGACAGAGCGCACGGACAAAGACCAGACGGGGATATATTAACTCGACTAAAGTGAGGTAAGAACATATCTCAGTATGTAAAAACGGTGGCCTATTCCTTTAAGTCATATATTATGTGCAAAACTTATATTTGTAGAAAAAAGGTGCTTTACTTTGGGCTACAATTGAGTGTTTCGGCCCTTGGTGTTTTGGCAATGAAAAAAATCGGCCCTCCATGACACAAACTTGCCTACCCCTGCTCTAGAGGGCATGCAGATGATGTCACTACATGGCAACAGCAGCCAAATTAAGTTTCATTTGTTTTGACACTTGCAGCCATTCAAATTGTAATTTCGATTTGAGTGCAATTCATTTTTACAGTCCCCAAACAGAACATTGATTTAAAAAGTAAATATGGCTGGTCCTCAACATATATTTTGTTTCTCGCTTGTAACCACAGTTGAAGAATGATGTGTAATTGTAGTATCAACATAAAGTAGAAACTGGATATTGGCTTCAAGCGCGTATCGTATGGTTCACTCTGGGGAAAGTGTCTTTGAAGGAATAACACAGGCCTCTCGAGCAAAAACAGTGAAAGTGAACGTGTCATTAATATTTAGCTGTGGTCACATGACAGCCCTCTGGAGTTACCTATACGCCTGTATGCACGTGCACTTGCCCTTCAGACAGCAATGTTCACTGTGGCGTGCGCTTGAACGCCACATCGCAGGTACCGTGAACGCATCATCATACACGCCATGAATTCTTTATAGAGTTTCCGTAACAATTCATAATACCATGGTCAAAGTCGGAAGGCTTGATTGGGCGCGGGCACTGGAAAAACGAATGTTCACAACAGTTAAAATTACTTTGATTTTTTTTCCAATAGCTAACATGTATTTCCTTACATGATGACTGTATTATATATTTATTTTATTTGAGGATATTTCTGACTAGTTTAAGCTCAAAATATACCCATTTTGTTTGATGGTCAAACCAAATTTAGGAAGTTATTTTCAACTTTATTTATTTTAACGCATTCAGGAATATTAACATTACACTGAGAGAGACTTTATAAACTACTTCAACAAACAACTTGCAATGTTTGGTGCTATAGTGATTTTGCAGCGGTTAAAGGCTTCAGATTATTGCATTTTTCAAATTATGATGAACTTTTCCTCCCAAATTGGACAGAGTTTTGCTTGGAATTAACATTGATATTCTGTTGCTATTTTTTGCAGAGTGGAATCTAATAGCGGTTGGATAACACTGGAGCTTGTGTTTTTACCAGCTTGTAACAAAAGGCTGGCACCGCGAGGCTTCGATAGCATCACAACATGAACTGTATCGGGTGGCATTAATCGTGCCTTGATTGGAAACAGTGTCTCATAAGGCTTATCTGGACACGCTGCCTGTTAGCGGCCGCGTCCTGTTAAGTGCATTGCCTTTGTGCGGCGTGAACGTGTCCGGTACAGTATCAGAGCCGGTTGGTTCAAAGCTCATAGAGGTAACAGGAGTGAGGAGCCTCACCCTAACCCTCCAATCTGTCCTCACGCAGCCCCCACACACGCCCCAGCATCAGGTGACATCAGCTGAAATATTGAATAGACTTGAAATGTGGCAACCAGATTCCTCCATGTCTTTGTGGCACGGCTCAATATTAATGATCAGGAGACAGTGACATGATGAAATGAGGGACGTGTGAGCATGTGAGGGCACTGGTCGAGGACAGACTGATGACTGGCAGCTCATGTGGATTAAGTTGTTATTGTCAGCTAAATGTCTAAATGGAAAAAATGTATGAATCAAAGCATAACCTGAGAACATACTTCTGTTTAAATGTAGTTTACTGTAGAATTAAAAAATCTCTAAAGCAGTGAATACAAAAGGTTCATGTGCATCTTGCACTTCACATTGTAACAAAAGTAACAAAGGATTCCATCATCTAAACATAACATGCCAAGTAATCCTTCGGCCCACGTACTGTACATCCTCATACTTTTGGCACCTTTTTTTGGAATCCTTTGGAAGGATATTGCACATGAATTTGTTTGTGTGGACACATGTAACAGACAGAACCCCTGCTCCCCTCTGTCCCCCTCCTCTGCTCTTTACAGACTGGGACATTCTTGTGTCTGGTCAGTAATCCAGGCCGTGCAGCCTGTTCTTGCGTTCTGGTTTCTGCAGAGCTGTGGGCAGTAGGGGCAGGTTGAGGTCCGTCAGCCCGCGCTGCAGAGTGGCTCTTAAGGGAACAGGGTTCCTCTTCGTGGCACTGACTCCTGCCGTGCCCGCTCCTCCTGCCACAGACAGCTCCCGCCTCTTCCCCCTGTCGTGCCTCAGACTCTTAATCACCAGAGTGTGTTGTCTCTGGGGGAACACAGGCGGCTTGGACCCGTTCACCAGCAGCCCCGGAGGTCCGGGTCTGGTGAGCCAGGTCATCTTCCTGCCGCGAGTGTCTTTGAGCCCTATGTTCCTGAGACGGGGCAGAGGAGAGGGGGTGTGCTGAGTCTCCGTGTGCTCTCTGTCTGAAGGGGGTGGGTCTGTGGGTGATAGGGGGCGATGGGGATCTGTGGAGTAAAACGTCTGCAGCTTCTCCAGGCGCTCACCGATGGGCAGGTGATCGCCGATGGGCAGGTGATGGGAGAGGTCGTTTTGGGGATGGTCGTCATGGAAACACTCGGAGGCGGGGTCCGCGGTCGCCCCATCTGACCGGGTGGTCCTGAGCAGGTGGGCGAGTCGGGAGGGGCGCGTGGTGCTGCCGGGGTCGACGGGCACCTGGCAGGGGGCGGAGTCACACAGCTGAGAGGCGGAGCTTTTAGGCGGAGACAGGTGGACCAGCGCTCGCTCTCTGAACACAGGCACTGCAACACAACAAGAGCACGAATTTAATTACTACAAAAGAACATGTTTGTTTGTACAGAGACCAAAAAGTATTGATATTCAGGGTTATTGTTCTAGCCACAAGGAAACCAGTCATTTGGGAACTGCCCTCAGATACTGCCCATGTGACTGTCAAACCAACTTCTTGTATCTCACCTGAGTAATCTACTCCCTGCAGGACTTACCCTCAGGAAACAGTGGCTCCTTGGGTTCCAGTGTGCTGTCCAGGTCGTCCTCCGCCCCCAGAGGAGCAGGGGAGGGAGAGGGCGCTCGAGGGGGCGCAGAAGGGGAGACCGTGTGGGGCAGAGGGGGCAGAGGGGGGAGGGCGGGAGAGGGTGGCTGGTTCTCATCCTGCTCCTGCACCATCTCTCTGACCGCGGTCTGCTGTGGCTTCACTGGTTTGGAAACCTCTAATGCATCCTTCTAGAGAAATAACAACATAATAGAAGATAATGAAAGATACAAACCCAGTCCAGATAACAGCCAAGAGGACTTTAAACCAAATGAATGTTACCTTTATCTCACTTCCAGTCCTTTCTCTCCAGGTGTTCTTGCTCGGCAGAGACCAATCTGTTTCCAATTTCTATCAAGAAGCAGCGATAGTTAAGCTAATATTCTAAGCCAAAATCAAAATCTGCTGACTTTCTGTCTGATCTGTGAGGAGACCTTCATTGTCTTGGCGCTCTTCTGGCTCTGGCTGAACTTGTTGAGCAGCAGGTGATAATAGGCCATGACGGGACAGGGCCTGTTGTTCGTTAATGTGTGGATCACGTCGGAGAGGGAGTAGCCGAATGTGTCCGTCACATACGTCAGCACCGATGAGTTCAAATCCTCAGCGCACAACCTGGAAAATAAATAAATAAAACTGGATTAGTAAGAAAAAGTGTAAATGCTATGCTATAAAAAGTAAGCCACATCTTCAAAATTACCAAGAAATTTGTGTAATGAAGTCTATTGTATTTTGATCTTAAAGCAGAACTAAGCTCCTAGAGCCCATAAGCACCACTGCAGGTGTTGTAGCATGGTACGGTTTTTTACTCATTAATTGTCCGTGAGAGTAAATACTACGCTGACAGAAAAGACAAAGGGAAAGAGGGATATTGTACATCCAACTACACAATTTAAATATTTTTTTTCACTCAAACTTGGCTGTAAATATTGTTTAAGTGGCGCTAGCTCGCAGTTAGCAATTGCGGTTTTCTATGCAGAGACACCAGGGAGAGATGACAGACCCCCCAATCATCCCATCAACACTTGTATTACCCCCAGAGGGACTACGGAAAGGATTTATTGAGGTAAACAAGTTACTTAGTACTGCTTTAATCGGCAATCAGAAAAAATATCCACAATATGCTGAAAGTTTGATACCGAACCAAAAAAACCCCATGAGACGACAGACTGTAATAAGTTGTAAAGTACTCGAGCAGTGACAAAGGGAGACCCGAACCATCTCGTTCTTGTGGATTTGTGAGAAGGCGTTGCGGCCCGAGGAGACGAGCATGATTGCATTTCCACACTGTGTAAAAGCACAGGGGCCTTTAGTCGGGCTGTAATATACAAAGCTGCCGCCACAGGAATTTTCATTTTGTTTGAGAAATTCACAGTCATTTCCTCTTCACCCCTCTGTCCCGCGGTGAAAGAACTTGTCTCAATCGGTGATGTACTGTGGCTGTGACACATGGTTTTGTTACCAACTGCTCTTATTTGGTGCGGAAAGAAAAAGTAATTCTATACTTTGCATGAGTCGCTTACTGATGTTCCACCGTCTCACTTGGTGTATGCCCCTTCAAATGATCATTTTTAATACTAATATTACTTATGGTCATTTTAATAGAGTAATGAATTCTGTCAATGGTGCAGTTGGTGCAGCGAGGTTTAAGCTTGTGTGTTGTTCCAGTGCCTGTCCACAGTCCTCACTTGTTCTTGGAGCACAGAGTTTGCAGGGACTTCTTGCCATAGCCCTCGTTGATCCAGCGCTCCTCCATAGCGGCTCGGACGCTCGGTCGTTTGGCTGGATCCGGCTCCAACAGAGACAGCACGAAGGACACGGCGCCTGCACAAAACCAACAAGGTAAGCTGAGCATTAAATTTACAACTGATAATACAACTGATAATGTAGGCAAACAACAACTTCTATCATGACTTTGCCATAGAGAAGTTATTATGTGCACTGGAAAAATTAGATAAATCACTTAAAGGGTCTTTATGTTGAATTTGATCAGATAAAAATGCGAAAGCCAATGGAACCAGGATAAATCCCACTTGAAATTACACAAAATATGAGACAAATGACACAAAATAATCTTATCTTAGACCCGACCAGACCTACTCAAACTTTAGATTAAATTTCTTAATTCATAAATTCAAGTAAATCTGTCATTTCTTCTTTAAAGCCACACCGTGTAGAATTTCACCCAGTAAATTAAATTGAAATACAAACATTTATTTTATGACAAATATTTTCATCATTAAAAAACACCTCATAAATGTACAAACAAACATTTATGAGGCTCACCTCTCCTAAGATATGACTGTAAAACTTTACCGGGAGTGGGTACGTCTCCAGCTCGTCTCCATGGAGATGTGAGTGAAGTCAGTAGCATTTGAGATTTAACCAGGTTAGTTTCTCATCCAAATCTATCTACTTTGATTACTAGAATTTTCTGTGTTGAGATGGTCATTAGGAGCATGTTTTGTTTTGCCGACAACTGTATAGTCCAAAATGTTACGCAGTGTGCCTTTAAGATGATTATTCTTTTTCCAGAGTAAAGGTTTTTCACTATACTTCCAATATTCATGTGGTTATCTTTCTTTGCAGCATTTTCATTTTAGAAAATAATTTGCATATTTATGAGCAACAGTGCAAATCATCTTGTTTGCCGGTGTACAATAGTCTTCTTAAATGTTATACCTTTTTTATTATCACTTCACTTTAATCAGAATGTTTTCGTAGTGTGATTTGCGATATAAATCATTGCCACTTCATCATTTCTAAAACCTTGCCACAAAATCCAAGCCTCGTGGTTAAGGCGGCAGCACATTTATGTCGGACACTGTTCTGGCTCTTCTCCCTTGTCCATGCTGTCCCGTCCTGACCAATAAAGCTCACATAGGACAACATGATCTCAAAATCGGGTGCTTGAAAACCAAACAAAACCTTGATAAAAGTTGTGAGCCACTGTCCTAAAGCGATATACTAATCTGACGCAGTGACAGATTGCCCTGAGCTGGGCCTGCTTGTTTATCCCGCAGAAACATGAGCCCTGTTTGTTTGTGTTCGGACAGTGCCAGACGGAGTGTACTGCAGTGACGGGCCCGAGGAAGACACCACAATCACACCCAGAAGAACACCACACGATACATGGAGACTAGAGGGAGTAAACAACAGAACACTGGAAAAAAAACGCCTCCTCATTTTAGGTAAATTGCTTAAGGGGAGACGCAGCAGGCAAAACTCTTTGTGTTTTTTTTTCATTTTCAGGTTTTGGGCCAATTTGTTCTCTTAACATATAACCTGGAAACAAACAAAATGCCTAATCTTCACAATAACATGTTTAATAATTACACTGACCATAGGCTTATATGGAAAATTGTACTTTCAAGAGCTTTTCAGTCGCCGAAAATGTGGAATTTTTTGTATTTTTAGGCATAAAAGGGCATATTTTTATATGAAAACATACAATCACAAATGATAACAAATGACAAATCAAATCGATGTCTCTAAATTAATTTAAAAAAAAACTATTCACGTGCAGTGTCTCGCCTTAAAAAGCATTTGGAGTAAGACAAGTTATGCTGATTTAGACTAGGACTGAACCATCTTGAAATAAAATCACCAATGGAACAAGCATTATTTTGTAATATTCCTAAAATGAGAGAAAAAATTACCAATCACTCAAAATAAGAAAAACGAAACAACAAAAAATCCAAGAATTCAAGCACTTTAAGATCATGAGCTAACATGGCATTTTTTCCACTGACACTATTACAATCATTGTATACATAAGTTATCGAATTTTTTATCCAAACACTATATTTAATCACAATTTTTTTGTTTTAACAAAATAATCAACTACTTTAAATGCTTTTTAATGCCCCTCAGAGATCCTTAGAAGAAAATGTATCAGTTTCACACACAATTCTTTAAAATTGCATTATTCAAAGCAACAACCCCTCCCTTTCAACCTAAGATATGTTGCTTGCCCTTCGTCGCGCAGACATTTCAGAACCTCATTTTCAGTGGAGTCCTGACCCTGTAGGTTATACCCTATTGTGCATCTTTTGAGACATTCTAAAAGCCACTTCTTGCTTTGAGGTGAAAGTGCTAACTGCTAGTTGATTTCATATCATAAACAAATTGTGAAATAATCTCCCAGTTTACATTTGTTTTCATGTATTTATTTGGAGTAGACCAACATTTTTTAGTTCCTAAGAAAACTTTCCAGACTAGGCTTTCCAGACTTATTTATGTACTATTCCAATGAAAAGCCCTCTGATTCTGTGGCTTATAACATGTAATAAAGCTGTGACAATCATAGCCAGTGCCGGGGCCAGTGGAACAAAAATGCAGATGAAGATCACCTTTGCTGACGTCGCTGGGGATGCTGCTGATCTCTCCATTGATCATTTTCTGGTGCAGGTGCTTGATGTTGAAAGGCTCCACAGTAAAAGGCAGCGTCCCGGTCAGCATCGCGAACGTACTCACTCCTCTGAAACAAACACATAAAAAAAAAAAAAATCAGTGTAGCGCTCATTACTGAAGCAAACAGAGAAACAAAGTCGGGGAATGCGGTCCCAAAAGGCCCAATGTGTCGATGTTTTCCCGAGTGACTCTTCGATGCATCTATTTAAGGCGAGAGTGACAAATGAGACATCACTCTCACACTCTCTGGCCTTTTGAGCCTCAGCTTTGAAAGTACATGGAATAAATCGAAGCTTATGGAGCAAACATGAATCATTATTAAATGTTACGCCTGGGTCAGAGATGAGACAAGCTTCACACCCTGCCACTCTCGATAAGAACGTGGCAGTATCTTCTAAAAACGTTCTGAGCCATCATGTCAAATGTGTATCATGAACTCATGAGTCAAACGTGTTTACTTTAATGTACATATTTATGCAGTGCAGGATTGACAGAGGCGAGACATGCTTCCCACACATTCTGTCACTTACATGGACCACACGTCCACTTTGGGGCCGTACTTCCTGTGGGCCAGCAGCTCCGGAGCAGCGTAGGCCGGACTCCCGCACTGAGTGTTCAGCAGATCCAACGACAGCGCCTCGCTCTTCAGGGTGTTGCTCAGGCCGAAGTCTGCGGGGAAAACATAACACAGAATTTCAATAAAGGAAAGGAACGCACAACAGAAAGTTATGGGGGGGGGGGGGGAACGACATACCCACGATCTTGATGTTGTTGTGTTCATCCAGGAGGAAGTTTTCAATTTTCAAATCCCTTTAAAAGAAGATATATATTGATAAGTAAATGTCAAATCATAATCTTAAGAACATTTATTCAAAAATACAATTTGAAAGGTCAAATTAGAAAAACAAATGACTTTGGTTGCAATAATAGGTTTCATAGACCTGAACCCTTAAAACAATTTGCAGTTTGGCCCTGCTTTTAGGCTAACTGTCAAAAACTTTCAAACAATTTATTCACCGTGCTTTTTGGCAAATGCCCCTGACCCATAAAATGGTGCCGTAACCCACATTTGGGTTAAATGATACCAGTATGGTATCGGGAAAAAAAAAAAAAAGTTTATTACTGGTATCTATAAATAGATAGTAAGTATAGGAAGCCAGTACAGAAATATATCTTTAGAGACCAAGTTCTGACGCTGTTGGTCCAGGGACAGCATTAAAGGGGCCAGATGCAAGTTGGCCATTTTATACTCACTACTGCCACCTCAGGTCATACATGTAACTGCACTTTTTGAGTGACTGAGTGAGTGAGTGAGTGATTTTAGAGGCAGTTGTGGTGAACAGGTCTGGGCTCATTCTACACCTTAGAACATTGCTGGAACATGTATGGGGAGGAAAATACATAATTTTAACATTTTTAAACTGTATAGTTCCTTTAAAGGAAGTATTGCGTAATTGTCAAAACACATAGGCTGTCCATGTCTTTTTTGACAGCAAATAAATAGCAAGGTGCACAGAGCAAGTCCTTGTTTTGAGGAATTGTACTGGCCTCATTCATGATGCTACATTTGATCCTATCACACAAAGTGGACCTGTTTGATGCACTCATCTACATCTATTCATTAAAGGAAATTACTTGGTTGATGCGAATTTAAAATAAATAGTCTTTCATGGAATAAAGGAACATTATTGTTCTCTTTTATGGTTCTATATGACAAACATTTTAGTATAGGTATCAAAAATATATTGGTATCGAAAAACTATCGTTAAAGTACCCAATTGAAAAGTACATAATTCTTCTCCCAAATGTAAAAAAAAAAATCCAAATAATCACCAATCCTGCAAGTAAATAGAGGCAAAGATAAAGATAGTTCCATACGCGGATGGACTTTAATTTAAATGCACTCAACAATATCCACCACTATCAGCAAAAAAATGCAAAGCAATTTGGCAGCTGAAATGAAAGTCAGGTGAGAGGCAAGTGTTTTGTCTAGAGAAGTTACAGACAAGATTACTCGAACGTGCATGAATGAAACAATTCACAATGTGTTTTCCAGACGTAACATGGGTAAAAACGTACTATACTATAATACATTCAATGAGGGAAATGAACTGTGAATATCACAGAGAAGGTCTTTGACAAAACACTGTTAGAATAATGTTTTGAAGCTAAATATTTGCTGAATTCTTGCAGGGCACTTTCTTCACACATTTAGTACATTTATAGGCAAAGTGAATTACTGGGCCGGACGACACAAAGCCTACATTTGTGTTGGGCAGAACTCAAGCTCTCGAAAGACGTCTTATTTGCAAAATCCCTGTGTGGAACCGGTTTATTTTGGCCTGTCATTTCCCCTTAAAGCCATATTAAACTGAATTTGAAAATCTCAGTTAATCTCAGTCACCTGGAAAAGTCTGCTGGCTTCCTAAACCACCCACTAAACCCAAGAACGATCAAACTAAATGAAAATCTGTGGTTAGGAACCAGAGAGATTCCCCCATAAACTCCGCACATGTTTTCTAAGGCTCTTTTAATCTGGGAAAAGTTCTTAGATTGACCAAAAAAAAAAGTGAAGCGGGAGAACAGAAATTTTCATAAAAGAACAATGTTATACGAATGTGGGTGGCGGGAGGTGAAGAATTTCCATTTATTTGGCGTTTAATCACGTGTGCGGTGACTTTGCGAGCCACATCATGAGGGACTTCATTAGAGGGGAAGTGCATGATGTCGTGATGATGTGCGAACCGTGGCGCCGGCGCAGAGTGATGACCTCATTGCCTGGTAATCACATTTCCACCTCGAGGACGGCCAAAGTCTTAGACAAAAGCCAAGTCTCGGTGCGAGTACTGGATTTCCGACACCTCCACGTACTAAAAGGATAGAAAAAAACTCAAACTCCCACCATGCACTGTGGCACATACAGTGTTCTGCCCCTGAGTTTGTCCTGTGAGAGTCGTTAATGCCCTGCAAACTGCACCACGTCCCAGAATGTACACTATTATATGGTTTTGGTACAGAGGGCAGCTGAGTGGCTACTGGTTGAAGGTGGGTTTGTGGCTTTGTTCACACTGCTGGAAAAAAATATGGGTTCAAATGGTCAAATCTCAATTGAGTACCGACAAAATGCAAAAATTAATCATATATAAATTAATCTATAGTGTTAGAAATGCATCTATTTTCAAGCTTTATTCAGACTCATCTTCATTAGCAAGTTTTAACGTCTTAACCCCCACCTGAACCAAGCACATTTTCTCCAGCTTGACTGACCAAAAATAAAAGCTCCTTAAAAAAAAGGGTCAAGATTTCCGGTCTGGAGGGCAAGGCGAATACACTGTAGAGAGAGAGCTCCTGACTACAAATGTCAAAAACATCCAAGAATAACTCGAAATCGAAAAAAAATCTATTCCATTGAGTGAAGGGGTTTAACGGGTGATTAAATGCCCCCTCAAAAAAGAAGAAACTCTAAGAAACCCAGCCGTATACCTAGCAACTCAAGGGAGATGAGGAGGTTCTGTCACAAGCTAGTAGCAACATGGAGGATGAGCATGATGCTAAAGCTGAAGACTATAATTCTAAGTTTGACCAAATACTTAAGGAGCTACGGGATTTCAGGAAAGACAACAAGGAACAACTGGATGCAATGAGAGAGGACATGAATGGTATCGGTGGGAGAATGGACGAAGCAGAAGAAAGGATTGAGGCTGTGGAGACATGTCTTCTGTCTTTGGAGGAGTTGCTAATTGAACTAGCAAATCTCCATACCCAAACTCACTCTAAGTTAATGGCCTTGGAAAGGCACTCGTGCCATAACAATGTCAGAATATATGGAGGAAGAGGGATCCCCATCCGTGATCAACTTTGTGGAGACTTTACTTGAAAAAGGTCTAGGCCTCCCTTCACCTAGGTTAGCTTTGATGACATTCATAAATGTATATGCTCCCCCAGGATCAGAATGGACATTCTACAAACATGTCTTTGAACTAATTAAGATGGAAGCTGAAGGCATTCTTGTTTTGAAAGGTGATTTGAATATCCGGCTTAACCCGTTAGTAGATACATCCAATCCACAGATTGGGCTAAATAAAACAACAAAGAATGTCAAAGCAACAGTGGAAGAGATGGGGCTCCTTGATGTTTGGTGAGAATTCAATCGAACAGAAAGAGTTTATAGTTTTTTCTCCATCCTCATAATTATTACTCTAGATTAGATTATCTCTTTATGTATCAAAAATACCTGCATAAAGTGGTCAGCTGTAAAATGGGGGTCATGGATTCATCAGATCATGCTCCGGTGTATTTGGAAGCAATTTTTAGTGAAGAAAAAAGAGATGCCTCTTGGAGGTTAAATACAAATATGTTATACCCAATGAGAGATCAAATCAGAGATGATATTAAGAATTATTTATCTGACAATGACAATGAGGAAGTTTCTCCTATAATTCTGTATGATAGACTGAAGGCGTGTTATAGGTTACAGTTCAAATTTGAAAAAGAAACGGAATGAACAATTGAAGGGGCTCAATTAAATATTTTGGAAAATGCTCACAAAAATAATACAAGATCTTAAAAATAGAAGTAAATGAAAAAAAAGAATGAAACTTTTTGACGATAAAGATACTATGAGGAGGCAAATCAGCCATGCTATTGGCTTCATGAAATAAGAGACCCCCAAATAAACACTTTAGTATGTTAATTGGATGATATTCAAGATACATTTCTGTCTTTTTATAAGGCAACTATATGCTCAACCTGAAGTTAATGAAAATCTTACTGAATTTTTGGATACAATTAATTTACCTATTATTAACAGCAGATCAAAATAAGGATCTAATTTCTGAAATCACTGATGATGAATAATGAAATTAAGGGGTTAAGGGGTAAAACGGAGAAAACAGATTCCCAAACAAAGCCCGTCAGCCTCCTCCATCAAAGACATCCCTGCTGCTAAAGCTGATCTTTTCTATAACAAGTTTTTCACCTGTGCACGATGCCATGTTTATGCAGATGCTCCACAGCTGAGAGGATCTGTCTGGTGTAGCGCCGGACTTCCCTCTCCTCCAGACGCTTCTTCTCACAGATCCTGTCCATCAGGTCTCCCCCCGCACACAGCTCCATGGCCATGTAGTAACTGTTCTCTGTCTCCAGTGTCTAACAAACATGCACACATTTTTTTTAAACTTATTTTTCTGAGAAGATGGTTTGACAACGTCTTCTCTTTCAAATATAAGCAACCTGCAGTGAGTGGTTTTGTTTTGGTGTATAAAACTCAAATATACCGGCAATCATTTTCACAAGAGTGTGTTCTCACCTCAAACAAGACGACGATGTGTGGATGCCGCACCATTTGATGAATCCGAGGTTCTCTCTTCATGTTCTTGAGCACGTATGAGTCCTGTCGAGCCTTCTTCTTATCGATCACCTTAATGGCCACCTGGGACAAAGAGCAAATATTACAACTAATTTCGGGATAAAAAATTACAATAACTTTTCAATTATACGGTAAGGTTATTGTTGTTAGAGAATTAACAATGAGTCCGAGAGGATAGATGAAGAATAGGCAGCAGTCTGGGTGTCTTGGATTTACCATCGGTGCAGGACCCGGAGACATGAACTTGAGACATTGCGCTCGTCCTACCATTCAAGTCTGTCTAAGCTTCCACAGAAGAGGGTTGAATACCCCAAAAGCATGGTTTGAGAAAGTTACCTGAGCGTTGGGGTTCGAAAGTCTCTAAAACGCCAACGCAATTTCCTACATCACCAGAGAAGTTCCAAAAAGCACGACATTCTTACGTACAGCATTGTAAATTGACAGTGATATTGAAGATGGACGCTTGCCTGTCATTAGCGGGGGGGGGGTTAAAAGGGACCAGCGTGAGTTACACTGTTGCTATGACGACCAAGTGTGGTATACATTTACGTTACAGCGGGGTCACGGAACGCGGTGACCCTTCAATGACAGCAAGTTAAACAAACATTTGCACACACGGACAGGCACTCACTGTGGAGACCTGGAGCAACACAAGAGGACACACTGCCTCCCTGTAAGTCACTACACAGACAATACAAGATGCACACATAATGAACTACACAAGTCAATGAGAAGAATAAATGCAACAACAGTGAACCAAAAAGCCACACATGAGCTACAGCTGCCACACAAACAATATTTAGTTGCTCAAAGTAACAACATTAAACCAGATTTCTAAATGTAATTCTGTCCCGAGTTGTGTGTTGAGTGTTTTTTGGGGGTCACAGCTGAAAAGGTTCCCCTCAATTCTCCTCAATTTCATAATCATAATCCGCTATTTTGTAGCCTATTTGTGGCCGTACCGCCTTTGCTCTGCCCAATCCCGTCAGACCTTGGAAGCTAAGCAGGGAAGGGCCTGGTCGGTACTTGGATGGGAGACCGTTTGGAAATACCAGGAAGCCTAGCAAATGTGGTGAGTGGTTGGTGGTGGTCGGAGGGGCCGATGGCGCAGACTGGTTGCCTCGTCAGTCCACCCCAGGGCAGCTGTGGCTACAATAGCAGCTTACCACCACCAAGTATGGAGTGAATGAATAATGCAATGTAAAGCGTCTTTGAGTGTCCAGATTTATTATTATTTAGTGGCTATAATTAACTTATAATTTGCCCAGCAATCCGTTGGACCTTTCATTCACCCTTTACTGCAAGGATGTTGCACAGTATTTGGAAAGTGATCAACCAAAAATACATTTTATAAGTACATCGGTGCAGGAATGAGAGAGAGTGGGTAACTGTTCAGTTGCTGTAAAGCACTGTAAGTTGAGACCATTTAAAAAGTATAATGTGCCGTCTCTACTTCCGCCATTTAATGCAAAATATGACTTTTAACAGCTTTCTTAAGAAAAAAAACAATATGTTTTACCTGTAATTTCTAGTGCCCCCCAGCTGCTATTAAGAGTCATACAGACGAAAAGCTAATATACTGTATACTTAATTAGTATCTCTACATGTGTGTAATGCTGTGACAGTATTTTGAACCTTCTGAGTAATTTCTTATAGCACATTTGATTGACTTGTAAAAGTAAGAGTCATGGCCTTTACAGCTACAATTACTTGATCTCATGCTGCACATAATAACAGCTGACTGAATATAATTATACTGTCCCGCCAGCTCTGACCTTCTCGCCCGTCCCGATGTGCAGCCCCTCCATCACTTTGGCGAACGAGCCCTTGTTGATCATCTTGCCCACCAGGTAGGACCCCACGCGCTTGGAGTGGGGGAAGCTCCTCAGCACGTCCCGGGACACCTTTATGGACGGGAGAGGGGGTGCGACGCGGTGCTCCAGTCCACCGCCACCTCCCTCTCCTTCTCCCTCAGCCACCATGTCCTCCACAGCGCGGGGGGTCGGCCTTTCACGGGAACAGCCGGCGACGCACATGGGAAACGATCCGACCCACGCGGCTGCCAGTTCTCGGAGTAAAGGCGGCTGACATGCTGAGGCGACGAGGACAAGTGTCACCTCAAGTCCAAAATACTTTCTCAATTCAAAACAATGTAAGGACAGCGTCTTCTTCAACTTGAAAATCCAAATGACCACCTGTTGACACCTTTTGTCGATCAAATTGCCTGGATGAGTGAGAATCTCCACAGGTAATCTCTCTTTCCATCCATATCACCCCCAGTCTTGTCCAGAAGTCTGTCCCACTTGTCTCGCCCGCTCTCTCTGGCCGGTGCCTTCCTTGTTTGTGCCTGTAGATGATTAACACTGGCATTCGCAGGTCAGCTCCAGTGATGGACGACACTCTACACCGTAATTACCCCCCCCCCCCTTCTCTCTCTCTCTCACTCACTCAGAGGAAGGTGCACGGCTACTCAGAGTTACACACTAACTACTCAACTCACTCAAGTCTTAAATTAGAACTCGTCTACGCAGAGGCGAGGGAATTCAGAAGTTATGGTTTGGAAATCTGCAGCAGGGTTTAGCCATTCTGAATCTTGGTGGGACGTTCACAATCAAATAAACACAACAAAAGGCCTAAAATGTATCTGATATGGTGTGTCCAAGTTTTGATCGACTTGAAAGGCACACTGTGCACCATTTTGGATTATACTGTTGCCAGCAATACAAAATAGGCTCCTCATGATAATCTTGACACAGAACGGATTTGGATGATGACCTCACCTATCTTTGCAAAACTATGTGCAATAATCTCTGTATCACTTTTTCTTCGTCACTTTATCAACCACTTGCCCTCTGACTGTAAACCTGCACTGACAATGCTGACATTTTTTATAATCTGTTTATTTTATTTTTTATTGTTTACACTTTTTGCCCCCTAAAGTTTTTGTAGTCATGAGAGCTCTATTTACTATTTAATTGTTTGCACATTTTCTGTCTATCCTGAGTGTTTCCTTGAGCTGAACAAGTGAATTTCTCCATTGTGACATCAGTAAACGCTTGTCTAATCTTATTTCATCTTATGTTATCTTATCTTATCTTATTTAAATCTCATATTTGCCTTTAATCAACGTCTCCATGGAGACGCGCTGGAGATGTCCCGCCCCCAGTAAAATTACAAGCCAAGTCCTATAGGAGAGATAAGCCGATCAAAACAAAGGCACAAGTTGCTTGCTATAGTTTCTTATCATCAACGACAACAAAAATATCTGTACTGAAATACATGCTTGTTTTTGTTTCTATCTTTTGGGTGACTTTTAACTTAAAGAACTATACCTGATGTTTTTCTGAAATGAAATTTACTTTGTCCTCCTTCAGTATGTTGTAAATTCAGATGAGAAAAACACTGTGCCTCTAATTATAAAGCATTTAGAACAATTCTTATTAACTTCCAGTCTATAGTTTTCTGGCATTTCTGTGAAATTTACCCTGAAAAGTGACCCTGCATGTTGTGAAATGTGCCTGTAAACTCATCCCTGTGAAGAATTGGGAGGCTACAGATAATGTTAGAATTTCCTCTTTCAAAAAATGAAAAAATCAGGTACAGGGCTATGAATTATACATATTAGTAATGTTATTGGCAGAGACTTGTATCAAACATGCACAACAGGACTAATTTCCCTTAACCTTCAATCTTACGCTAAGCTAAAAATTCAGACTCAGTGAATAAAAGTGTAATCACAAAAAGGCATGGAGCTAGGATCAGTTTCAAGTTTCCACCATTTGTAACATGAAATTGCCGCTCAAGCAACAAAACCATTCATGTCTTTTTCTGTTTCCCGTCTTGATAACATTATGCGATCCACAGCTCAGTGACTCACAACTTCCTGGAGTGTCCTGACCCCTGCTTTGCGCACCACTGTTCCAACTTATTCGAAGCAAAGAGGAAACTTGCCACAGCAGAAACAGCAGAACAGTGAAAAAACATGTTCGCCTTAACCTAATGACAACAAAACATCGCTCGGGTTTCTAAACAAGCTTTCAAATTACACCCCTCAACGTCCATCTTTCCAGCTCCTGATATATGGGGCATTTACACGTCACAAAGCACTCCATAATTCATAGTCTGCGTTGAGGACCTCGGTGTATTAAATAGAGTTGTGTCGGCATGTATAGGTATGTATATGTATGCGCGTGCCGGGCTCAGATTGCAGCGTAGTCCGGGACGGGCCGTCACTCCGCTGATGAAGAGGGGGATAGGGGCTTGTATCCGTCGCGTAACCTGACCCCATCTCACACACTCAACCGAACCCAAGCTTTAACTTTGCCACTGTAGCGACCGAGTAAAGCCGAGATAGAGTTACCTCCCGCCAAACCAGTTCATGTGGAGCACGATTTTGAAATGACAGAGTGGATTTGGATTAGACAGGTCATAATGTTGATCTGGGTATTCTAAAATAAGTCATGGCAATAGTTAATTGAGGAAAGGTAAAGGGTATTTCACAAAAATCTCTACTTAAGCATTGTGCTTCTTAAAGAGCTAGGAGATACTGACAAAAATGTTCCATACACATTTCATTGGACCGCCTTCAGCTGTGACATTGTTTCGATAAGCTTCTGTCAAAAATTTCACCAAGATCTTGTATGGATGATGGGAGAGTGTGACCACTGTGTAAAAGCCTTCTCCAGCACATCCCGAAGATTCTCAATGGGGTTAAGATCTGGACTCTGCGGTGGCCAATCCATGTGTTAAACAACGTCTCATGCTCCCTCATCTATCACAATGTGAGCCTGATGAATCCTGGCATCTTGGAATAATCAGAGTAATCTGGGAAGAAGAAATCATGGGAGAACCCGGACTTTCAGGATGTTAAAGGAACAGGCAACCATTTTTCCATACTGAGATATGTTCTTGCCTGAGCTTAGACGAGTTGATGCGTACCTGTCTGGGCTTTGCGCGTGCCCGTGGAAGAGCGTGGTCGCTTCCAACTTCACCCCATTTGGAGCTATAGGAATGTGCGGGGAGAGGCCAATGCTACTGACTGAGGGCACGCACAAAGACCAGACAGGTACACATCAACTCGTCTAAGCTCAGGTAAGAACATATCTCAGTAGTGTCAAAATGGTGGCCTGTTCCTTTAAGGTCAGTAAAGTCAGCTCTTTGGATGCATAGTGTTGCTGAACTTAGACCGAATCAGCACAGTTTGTTAAATCCACGCTTCTCCAAATCTTTACCTATAGGTTAACGGTCAAGTGGATTCAACTATATTCAACTTTCATGCCAAATTTGGATAGAAAGCCATTTATTTTAAGCTGTATATGCATCATTTTGGTTGGTTCTGTAGTGATGCTTTGCACTAGCTGTCTTCTTTATCCACCCAAACATGCACAATATTAGTCAATTCTCTGGTTATACTGTAGATAATTTATACCAGAGACAAAATCCATTTTTTTTTTACAGAATAGAAAGGTAGTGGAATTGGTCGTTGATTAACAAAGAGTGAGGGAAACGAAAAGGGGTAGAGTTAATGTTAGGGTTAATGATTGACCGCGGTGCATCATATTGTTTCCCTGCCATCCAGTAAAACAAAAGAAATGGCCAGTTTCTGCATCAAGATTGTCCTCTGCTCCGGACAGGTTGCCCCAATGATGGAATGTGTCAATTTTCCTTATGTGGATAATAATCTGGAAGTCTGGAAGTATACCTTAAACTTTTGGCTTACCTAACTTAGCATATCCTCAACTATGCAGTGGGATTTGCCTTTATCCTGTCTCGTTTCTTTTTTTAATTTTTTTTTTATTTTTTGGAAAGTGGGCCCCGGCGCCATTAAACTTTATGTAATCGCACTCAAAACACACTGTAAAGCGTTTTTCTCTTCGCGGCGAGACGAGATGCCAAGTTATTTTTATGGAGGCAATCAGCAACTTTGCACAATCACTTTTCAAACGCTAATAAATGCGAAAAGCCTCCCCTGCAGAGAAACAGCGTCAACTGCTCTTCCAGAAAATACAGGCTATACTTCAAATAAGTACACAAGTTTTACCACAAAACATGGACTTTATAATTGAGACAGTCTGCTCAGGCCTCAATGTAAAAGCACATCTCTATTTACTGACCTATAAGTGGTAAGTCATTTATTTTCTCTCATTTCAAATCAGCTGGGTGGTGATTGTTTTCTATACTTTAACAATGCTAGATTAAGTAAAACAAATCAAGGCCACATGGCAAAACAAAGCAGGTTGAAATTGGTGACATGAGATCAACTATACCGTCATAATACTCAAAACAGCCACCGCACTATGACAATAATGCATTTGGAGGAGGGCATCATGCATAGGCCAGCGGGTGCCCAGTCAAACAACCCAAACCACCACCAAAAACAAAAACAAAGACGAGTGTCAGGCTCGATCACGCAGACTCTTGCTTATAAGTTGGGCGCTCTTCTTATTGAGCTAATAGTAATGTAATGGACTGACCCGCGATCATGCGTGAGGAGAAAAGGGAGCCTAAACATTTGGAGTGGTACTCGAGCCCCACAGCACTCACGGGATACTCGTCTGTGACCTCATGTATTCAAACATTACTTCAAGCTAAGCTACTTCTCAATAAAACAAAATCACACTCAATGTTCCAGGATATTTTTGGATGCAGCGCCAAGATGTATTCATATCTGGGTTTATGGCTTGACTCCAACTTTTCTTTTACCTCTCACATACATTCTGTTGCCAATAAAATGGCATATCGTTTGCAATTACTTTCAAGTCAATTAATGGCTTTAGTCTCTCAGTGAGAAAGAGGATCGTCACTCAAATCTACTCCCTATTCTTGATGACTGTGATGTAGTCTATATAGCTCTAGCCGTAATCCACTCAATGTTCTCTATAATAGTCTGTGCAGGTTCATTCTCTGTTGTCCCTTCAGAACCACCACTGTCTGCTGTATCAGCAACTCTCTTGGCTCATACAGGTGACAATTTCATTGGTTATTATTTATATTAAAATGGATTAATCTCAGTTATCCTGATTATTTGAGACAATATTTAACACCATTTAGTTCTTCTTATAGTTTAAGACATGCCATTCAAATATTTTTTGTCTTGCCTCAAATTAATAAAAAAAAATAGGAACTTTTTCATTTAATTACAAAGCACCTATTGACTTGAATAATCTACCTGCCTCTTTCCCAGGGGTGTCAAACTCATTTTGGGTCACGGGCCGAAATTCAGCTCCCACGGCGGGTCACGGCCGCATATAATAGAATTTTTTTTTCAAATAAATGAATAATAATCAGCTGTGATTTGGTCAAAATTCACTGTAGCTTTGTTGTTGTTCATTGTTCATTCACTCCACACTCAGTGGTGGTAAGCTGTTATTGAAGCCACAGCCGCCCCGGGGCAGACTGTCCATTTACCACATGGCTATATAATTGTTTATATCCTGAGCTCGTATTATATCAGTGCCCTCTGCTGGACACGTGTGGAACTCTTTCCTTTTTTTTTTAATTTAATGCCCCCTAGTGGCTAGAATGAGCATTCTGGTTATTCTTTAAATATGCATAACTCCGCACAGGAATGGGCTAGAGACTTACTTTTTGTTTTACAAACTCTGGAATTTATGCTCTCCAGGGCAGGGGCCGGATTAAATCATCTCTGGGCCGTATGTTTGACACCCCTGCTCTATCCGCTCTGTAACCTCCTATCACATGTATAAAAATGTCCTTCTGCAATATTTACAAATCACATGTAATTGCTTTTGACAATTGTACTTTACATTATCCTACTGTAATTGTTTGTTTACTGTATAGAGCTTTATATGTGCATATGGCTGTTTGAGTGAGTGTGTGCGTGTGTGTGTGTGTGTTGGAAGCTGTATGGTCGGGACTTATTTGTATGTTTGTTTTGTCTTGTATCTTTTGGTTCCACGCCTGTACTGCTGTATCTGTTTCTGTGCTCTGCTTACTTTGGAGATGTCTGAGGACCCTCTCTAATGAATACATTCAAATTCAAACCTCATGTCTGGCCACAGCATTTAGCAACATCGAGGTAATGACGTCCCGCTCCCAGCAAAGTTACGAGTCAGGTCTGAGGCACATTTTTAGTCAACCTAACGTGGCTAAAGCTTTTGGTGGTAATTTATGACGGCTTTTAAATCAAATAAATCTGACAGGTTGCTATGCCCTTAATACAGTTACTAAATCAAACTGTGTTCCAAAAAACACACACTATTCTAACATAAGTAGTCCCCATTTGAAGTTCTGTCCCGTCTCCAAGAGTCCAAACTGTTAGCGCGATCGGGGGACTTCATAAAATGCTGGTTATATCCGAGTGGGTACTAGGTGTTAACATACTCTGCCTAACGCCGCAGAGAAGGGCGTCAGAAAGCGAAACCCATGGCATCGGGGCAAAAAAAACGAATGGGGAGCGATTGACGGGAGGCGGGTGAGTGAGAAGGAGAGAAACGACGCTCTGCGAGTGAAAAACAAAATGTGAATTAATAGGACCTCGAGAGGCTTATTATATAACCCCGGAGCTGCCATGTTCAAATGTTTTGCCGGGGGCTTTTCGCTGCGTTTCCATGGAGCAGAAAAGGTCACAGTCGTTGCCAGAGACCGCAGGCTATTTCAGCGTTAACTCCTAAAGCCGGGATCACACTTCTCTCCCTCTTCATCTTCTCTGAGCTGTGAGCGGAGGTGGACTAATGAGTTACTCTGACTCCAGAAAGAATTGCACTTTTGAATGTCATTTTAGCGGTATTTTGAGAGACTTTTGGAACGCCCTAGCATCCTCACTTAATGATTTAAACAGCTTAAATGGAAAAGAATGAGATGTTACCGAGGATTACAACGCCTCAGTTGTAAGTAGAGGGCAAAACCAACAGTTTAAAAGCCAATCTTTCCCATTTTGTAGCTGTGACAGAGGAAGCTAGTTAAGTTTAGATTGTTAGATGTGTTCTTAATGTTTACTAATTATACAAAAGCATTCCTAAAATCTCACAAGGATTATGGATTAAATGTAGCTTGATAGCAACAACTGGCCCTGGAAGCAAGGCATCAGGACCACTCCCTGTTTTTTTGGTAGCTTAAAGAGACTATACAGAGTTTAAAAATGTTAAAAGTAAGTATTTTCCTCCGCCGTACATGTTCTAGCCTTGTCCTAATGTGTAGAATGAGCCCAGACCTGTTCACCACAAAGCCTCTAAAATCCTGCACTGTCCCTCAAAAAGTTGCTATTTCGGGTCCGAAGTGCCGTCATGCACGAGCTTAATATAGAAGGTGCAGTTACACGTATGACCTGAGGTGGCAGCAGTGAGTATAGAATGGCCAACTTGCATCTAGCCCCTTTAAGTTTCTTGGCAGCCACCGTTTTTTCATACTGAGATATGTTCTTGCCTGAGCTTAGACGAGTTGATACATACTGTACCTGTCTGGTCTTTGGGCGTGCCCCCAGTCACGCAAAACGACCAAAGATGTTGTTAGCATTTGGCCTCTTCCAATGTATTCCTATAGCTCCAAATGAGGGTGGAGTTAGAAGCGACCAAGCTCTTCAATGGGCACACACAAAGACCATACAGGTCAACCTGTCAACTTGTCTAAGCTCAATAAGAACATATCTCAGTTTGGAAAAAACGATGGCCTGTTCCTTTAAGTAGTTCATAATGATGCAATGATTTTTTACAAAATGATTCTGTGAGGGGGCAACATCGATTCCACTACAACCAAAGCACTTAAATTATACAAAATAAATGTAAAAAATCTGCTAGTTTTTAAGCAATGTGAGTGCTGAAATGATGAGTTGCTGCACAATAAAGGACACACACTTCCTGGATTATGACAAAATGACTAAATGAAGACAACTTTTTTTTTTAAGAAGTAACAATTTGAATACCCTTCTGAGTGACAGCATTTACAGGCGTGAGTGTTGTGTGTGTTTGTTTGTGTGCGTTGCGTGCGTGTGTTTGTGTGTGTTTGTGTGGAGGAATGCTGGCTGCCTGTTGGACTTGGCGTAGAGCTCCAGTGGTTGCATTAAACGAGAGGAGAAACCCCCTTCTCCTTCCTGCCTTTAATAAATGAATCCCCAGCAACCATTAAGGCATATTTTAACACCAAATAACTCCCCCACTAAACCACAGTGGAGTCCGCCCCTCCTCTCCATCCCTCCATCCCTCTCTCCCTCGCTTTCCCTCGCTCCCTGGGTCTTCTGCTTTCATCTCAGCTCGCCCCAAATGTAAGAATGAGAGGCTTTGCAATTAAGTGCAATGAAGTGCTTTACAGCCAGAGTTTGTAGCCTGTAACACAGTTTAATGACAATTTACGATTTAATGCGCGCTAATGTTGTTCCATGAGAGTGTTAAGTGTCTAAATCTATTTAGCTTAAGTTAGCTTATGTAAGCTACAATTTGTGTGGCTTGTTAGACAAAAGCAAATGACTGTATGCAGGAACGATTATTATACATTGTGCAAAGTGAATTAGCTTTAGCTTTAGCTCAGAAATGTAGAGCTGCAAGAATCAGTACAATCATATCAAAAACCAAATCTTAAAAACGTTAAAGGTGCATTATGCAACTTTTTTATGGAAGATAAAGTTGATTTTTATGCGTGTATGACTTTGTAGTGACCCAGCAGATGTATGAGTGGTTAGCATGACGCCTTTATTTTCCACCACAGTGGTCTCTAGGACGCTCCGGGATCAATTGTTTGGAAGGTTTAACTGCTGACAAGGCCTCCCACCAAAAAAATCTACAAAACAAGTGAGCCTGGAACATTGTAGAGACCACAAAGTGAAAGTAAAAATGCCATGCTGACCAGTCCTACAGTTGCTGGGTCACTACAAGGTGAAATACGCACAAATATCACCTTTTTTTTCAACATAAAAAATTGCATAATGCAGCTTTAAGTTTAAAAGAAGACAATGCTGACATTTTGAAATCATAATTCTGTTGTTTTTGTTTCTAGAACTCCTTCAAATGTAACTAAATGGTTGATTATTTCACAAACAGTGTTTTTTAGTTGTGTTTTCAAACATTCATGTACAATCACTATTGCTGAGTTTGTGGATACCTGGAAGTTATTCAGCAAAAGCACAAAGATAATCCTCCTGGAGTGAGCACTGAAAGATAAAAAATAAACTATAAACTGACCAAGCATTATTTCCAAAACTTTTAAGGAAATGAGAATCATAAACTGACAGGAGTCTGAGCACATGGGCTGCGTTGCTCTGCCCTCCAGTGGACAAAATGTGCAACGTGTTAACGTGGAAGAGTTTTCTTTGAAGACAAAAATACATCGTATCCTCATGTTTGCTGCTACATCATAAAAACTCACCAGTGATTGAGCGCTGATCGTCAGAGGAGACCAGCTCAAACATGCAGCTTCAGGGGCAGTGAGTCAGGACATCACAATGTTTTTATTTTATTAGATTGTTTTTTTTGTATCTGCACTTTTGTTGCAGCAATCGAGTTAAGCTGTGTTTTATAGATGTTTATGTCAATATGTTTGTGTTCATGATGAATTCATTTCATCGACTGTTTCTCTTTCTTTTGTCAATGCATTTCTCTATTGTACTCTTCCTGCTTTACTAATTGTGTTTAACTCACATAAATATTCTGTCACTGTCTGAGCTATACAAAGCTATACAAAGCAATTTCTCCATAATGAATCAATGTGTTTAAGCTCTTAACCTCTAAACCACCACCTGAACCGAGAACACTTTCCCCAAATCTAAAAGCTTCTTGGAAAAAGCAACAACAATGTGACAAAAAAGCGATGGACATGTCCGAAAAGCATCAATAACAAAACAAAAAAAGTGACAAAAGCATGACGAAAACACGACAAAAAGCAACGAAAAAGAGCCACAGAAGAGTGACAAAAACGTGCCGGAAAAGCAACAAAAACACACGACTAAAGAATTATGTAAAAGATGATGAATTAGTGACAAAAGCACGACCAAAAAGTGAGAAACTAAAGACTAAAGAATGATGAAAAAGCAACAAAAAAATCAACAAGAAAGAGCGACAAAAATGCAATGAAAAAGTGACCAAAAAACACCCCACAAACACATGATAAAAAAGCTTTAAAAATGCTCCAGTTCAGAATCTTTTAGATTTGGGTGAAGCTGAACTAGAGAAGATGTGCTTGGATAAGGAAGTTAAACTAATATGTGACTAAATCAAAGGCATAGTGATCAACCCTCATGTGGTCCATCCCGCAGTGAGACCAGTAGAAGCAGAACCATGAGGAACATGGAAACACAGCAGGGTAAAAACCCACTTGGGAAAACATGCATATTCCACACACATCCCAAACACCGCGAGTAATTAACACTCCTGTGATGCAAAGTTCTAACTATGCTACACACTATCAGCGTTTCATTCACATGCTTTCAAATTCGACACTACCGAGCCGTGGTCCTGGTTTGTAGCTTGATGATGTTGCCGCCTTTCGCCTGTCAAGTGTTGATGTCTTCATTGGCGTGTCCTCTTCACTGCTGCGGTCTGAAGCCCCACAAGTTCTGCGGTTCCTCGGCTTGTTCCTCAAAGAGACAACAACTCAGTGAAGATGAAGCTCTCCACACAGACACAACCGACCTCCATCATCACTGACATAATTACTGTTTGCACACATGGCTTATTTCAGATGATTCTTATTGAGTTCTGCCTTCGCGGACTTGGGCAAGACACTCCACATACTTTTTTTTTTTATATAAGTCTGTTAATGGAGCTGGAAAAACTAGAACTTAGAACTAGCTCATCTAAGGATTGAACAAATATCAAGCCTGTAGACTTTTTTATTATTCTTTTTCTCACTATTTACTTCGGGTGTATACAGTGGTATGCATAAGTATGGGCCCCCCTTTAACTTTTCGACATTTTGCCATACTATGGACCATAAACATGAATATATTCAATAGAAATTTTATGTGAAAGACACACACTAAGTGACACACAAACGTGAAGTGAAATTTATGCACGATTTAGATTTTTTTTTATAAATAAAAAACTGAAAAGTGTGATGTGCAAAAGTATAGGCCTGATGACTTCTGAATGATCACATGTTGATCCAATGTTGATCCAATGACTAAATAGAGTCTAATGAGTGTGTAATCTAATGTCAGTTCAAATACAGCTGCTCTGTGATGGTCTCAGAGGTCTGTTAAGAGATTATTGTGGAGCAGAAGCATCATTAAGTCCAAGAACACACCAGACATGTCCGGGATAAAGTTATTAAGAAGTATAAAGCTGGGTTAGGTTATAAAAAGATTCCCAAAGCTTTGAACATCTCTCAGAGTACAATTAAATACACCATCCAGGAATGGACAGAGTTTGGCATCACTGCAAACCTACCAAGACCGGCCGTCCTCCTAAACTCACTGACCGAACAAGGACAGCACTGACCAGAGCTGTGACCAAGAAGCCTATGATGACCCTGGATGAACTGCAGAGAGCTACAGCTCAGGTGGGGGAAACTGTCCACAGAACAACTATTAGTCGTACACTGCACAAACCTGGCTTTACCCAAAGCTAAAAGCTTCTGACCTGGAGCTTATACAGCCAATAACAGGCCAGTGTAACGCCTCATTTGAAAGCTAAGACCTACAAAACTCATCTAAGCGGATCTTATTCCTTGCATTTGTTGCAGTGTTTCCGTCACTTTTATCACTTTCTTTTTCATCAATTTTTTTCCGCTATTTTGTCACTTTTCTTGTTGAGTTTTTGTCACTTTTTTGCTGCACTTAAGTTGATTTTTGTGGGGATTTTTGTAGAGTTTTTGTCACATTTTTCTGCACTTTCATCACTTTTTTAGGTCACATTTTTGCCACTATTTGTTGCTCTTTGGAGGCCTTTTTTGTCAATTTTTTTGTTGCGTTTTCATCCTTGGTTTCTTCTCGTTTTTGTCACTTTTTCAATGCTATTTGATGCTTGGATATCTGGAGATAATGTGCTAAATAAGCAGGGTCACCCCCCCTATCAAATACTATAGTTTTAATGACCCAAACCCAAAAGCAGAAACCCTGATGAGATCAAATAAACAATAAAACACATTGTGCAAAATTAAATCAAATGAAATCCCTGTAACATTTGGAAAGGTTCAGCCACAGCGATCAGAAAAGTAACCCGAAAACCAGCTCATGTATTTGGAGCCAGTCCCACCTGATCCCGAGAAGAGCCTGTATCACGGTTGGATTAGCGGATCCTGTCATCGACAACACGGACGGCGGCGGCGAGAGAAAGGGGCTTTTTTTTTTTTTTTACACGGTGAGCTAAGAGGCTGAAAACAGAGCGTTTTAACAGCCCCCGAAGAAGAAGAAGAAGAAGAAGTGCACCGCTCCGAGCCTCTAATGTGGACCGTGTGTGTGAGCTGTGCAGATGTGAGCCGCCCGCTGTGCCGCTCCCAAATTGAAATGTGAAAGAAACGTGTTGGAAGGTGATGACAGGAGTGAAGTGAACCAGTCGTTTCCTGAGGAGGGGCCGGGCCCAGATGTCACACTCGCAACACACAGCCGCGCTCACACAGGGGCGGCACACAGAGGTTTAATAAGCAGGAGGTTTCAGCACCAGAGGAGAGAGGGAGAGAGAGAGAGAGAGAGAGAGAGAGAGAGAGAGAGAGAGAGAGAGAGAGAGAGAGAGAGGAGAGAGAGGGGAGGGTGGGGGGACAGGATGTGCCTCTGTGCCGCCTCCAAGACCTGCGTGTCCCCCCCATGTTTGTGTCCCATGACCGAGGGCGAAAAGTGCGGTTTATGGATTTCAAGGCAATTTGCTAAATATGGAGAGGATACGATGGATAGCCCAATACTAAAACAATAGTATTGTAGTTTTGTTTTTTTTAGACAGTGGGCAGAGGGTTTTGTACTCACAAATCTGGGGTCTCAGCAGCTGTAGTGTCAACAAAGTGCCACACATGTGCCATTGCCTGCATTCACCGTAGACAGTTACCAGACTTAAAGGATCTATACCTATACCTGATATACACCTGTCTTTCTGTACATTGTAAAAACAGACATTTCTGAAAAACAAATTTAAATGAAATAGATCAATAAAGCCATTTTAACGATCACCTCACCGTGAAACCTTAGAAAATTGTGAATACTACAAATGTGTTAGGAAAGTTAGGAATTAGTTGCAACTAGAGAAGAAGAACTTTCCCAGACATAGTCACAAAGCGCTTTACATGAGACGATTATACATTCACTCCACACTCGGTGGTATAATAGAGGTTTGATATTTACTATTAACTATTTCATTGTTTGCACATTTGCTCTGTATTCTGCACACTTTTCTGAGAGCTGAATGTAACAAATGGATTTCTCTATCGTGAGATCAATAAACCCTATCTTATCTTATCATATCATCCTAGCCTATTATACATATTTTTAGTGATAGGGGAAACTGGAGAACCTGGAGGAAACCTACGCAGACCAGGGGAGAACATGTAAACTCCACACAGAAAGGCCTCGTCCAGGTGGGAATAGAATCCGGACCTTCTAGCTGTGGAGCACGGGCGCTAACTGCTGTGCACACACTCCGTCTTTTATTCTTTGCAAACAAACAAACAAACAAAAATCGCTGTACCAGAATTTCCCGATTCTAAAAGAATAATTTCAAGCTCTTACCAACCATTCCACACATCCTTCTTGAAGATGAATGAATTTTTTCAGAAGTTTCTGTTCACTCACGGCATCAGTCTGCTCTTCTGTCATCACGTTTGTTTTATACTAAGACGCCGACAACACACAGCGATCTAATTTACAAACAGCTTCTTTCACAAAACACTTTTTCCACGGACAGATAAAGAGTTTCATTCTAGTACAAATAGAACCCTTGGATGAGTATTTACAGAAGCCGTTCGGCGAGTCCAAATGTCCTCATGTAAAGATGACTTTGAAAACCTTTATAATAACCCGAAAGCTTAGGCACACACGTTTTCCATTATTTTTTGATTATCATCTGGACATGAGACACAGTTTGGTGCAAAGAGCAGATATTGGTTTCCATTAAACTAGTTGATTGATTTAATTTGGTCACACTTACAAAATCTGTGATGTCTTTTCAAGAAGCTTGTTGTCAAGTGTAAAACTGTAAACCGCAAATGCTCTAAATAAGAATAACAGTGGCGATGGCCAACTGTTCGATCAGCGCTTGAGTCGGTACAGACCACAATGCCCACACTTCCTCCATGAGCAAGGCCCTGGCGCCTACAATAACAGAGAAAATATTCAGCTCAGTACAATTCTCCTGGTCTCAAATACACGCGAATCGTGGGCTATTACTTAGAAACACAATCAGAGTGTGTCCCGCAGACCCACAGCCAGTTCAATAAAGCCTTTCTGGAAGTTACTGCAATTGGATCTGCATAATAGCTTTGTAATAGTTGAGGATACTGTCATCATTGGCACGTTCACCAAACAAAACAACTCGCCCTGCAGAGCTGCTTAATTTAAGACGAGGATAAAACAAATCCAACTTTGTCTTAGATATGAGTATTTTTATTTACAATTGGAGTTAAGCCAGGTGTAAGCATACATTAACATTTTATACCAGTAAAATGATAAGTCCCACAGAGATTTGAAATATCTTTTTCAGGGGACGGGAGCCTATTGCACATGTTTTTAATGTGAGGAGCACCCAAAGGAAACTTGACGAGAAACGAGGAGCACATGCAGTGAGGCGTCAGTGCTAACCAATTTACTATCATGCCACCTTATACAAGCGATTGTGATGTCGTCATGTCCGGGGCCTGTTGTAAACAATTTAATGTTTAAAGGAATTATAATAGTTTCATGGTGGGCAAAAACAATACTCACAACAGGGCTTTGATTCCCTTGCGCTGTAGCAGATCAGTCATTTCATCACATTTCTGCAAAAAAACGCACAAGTCTGTTGTTGTTTTAGTTGCATTTGTAATTTCGGTGCTCGACATTGTTTTGCTGGATACTTTGTACATCTTTGCTGTGTTTCTGTGAGATTCTGTGTTTTTTTTTTTTACTGCATGGCGTTTGTACAAGGCACGAAGGACACAGCTTTTTAAAAGTAAACAAACAGCTAGCTTATGCGCTAGAGACATTTGAGACCCACAAATTCTTCTTCTTCTGAAACACTGAAGACACAGGAGTGCCCTACACCTGCAGCACAGTGGAGGCGTCACAAGAGGCGCTACAGGAAACAAAAAAGGGACAAACGAGGAGGCATCCGGGCAAGACTCACAGCTAAGCCACACAAATCTTCTATCCCGACTATTGCTCTGGCTAATGCTCGTTCACTTGAGAATAAGACGGATTAAATTTGTCGGCTATGCCATTCCCAGAAGATGATGAAACACTGTTGTGGCGCGGAGAGAGCTGCGCAGGAGGAAGAGGAAGAAGGAGGTGGAGCTGACCAGTGTGGTACACAACGCTCCCAACAGGGACAAACCAAAGAGGCACAGCACTGTTTCAGAAGAGCACTGAAGGTCCTTCTCCCCAACCTCCGAAAACATTCTGTTGTAAAATGTTACAATAACAAATAAATGACTGACTCACTTACTTATTTACAACAGCAATCGCACATATACACAAAAGGAATATATGTGAAAGCTAAAGAATTCTCACACACTACGTCCAATAATTTGGGCAAGTTGTGACAAAGAAGCATTTCCATATTAATTCAGCATTACAACATGTTAAGGTATAAATGCAAGCAGTTTATTTGATGCAAAAAGTTTGGTAATTATATCAGCTTTATACATCTTTGTGGCTTTGTTTGAGTTGCTCCTCGTGGTTTAGTTTAGAGCCTGGCATAGTCCAGTTTTTAGAGGAAAGATACTCGGTGATATTCGGCAAAAGCTCGAGAACCACTAATTTAGAGTCAACACAGTGTAAGACGAACCGTGACTGTGAGGATAGACACAAAAATAAATCACATCTGCAAATTTTGTACCCATTTTAACCATGTGCAAAGCGAGTGTTAGCTGCCTGTGTGTGTGAACATAATCACCATGATATACAACCTCGCAGCCATTTCATAATAGCAGTGTTTTAAGCGGAGCCATTAATGCAGCTTGTAAAACATTCCCAACACCGCGGCAAACTCTCCGCTCTCCCCCAGCTCCCCCTCCCTGTGCCTCTCCTCCCCTTCCCTCTCCTCATTTGTGCCACAATTTATTTAAACTCGTTAAAAACTATTCCGTGAAAATTCCCAGCTGAGTGACCAGGCTTCCGTATTTTCTTTTACGTTTTTTTTGTGTGTGTGTGTTTTTGCCGACCCCCCCCCCCTTTGTTTTTTCCTCCCTTCTCTTAAACTAACCTGTATAATGCTGTCAAAACGGCTTGAGAATGAAGTGCTAAGTGTTGCTTTTTACGAGGAGGAAACAGAGTGGAACTGCAGGCGTGTGTTGTGTGATGCCTATAAGACACACACCATTATGAACGCCTCTGAGCTCAAACAGGTTATGAATTACAAACTGTTTGCTGACAGGATAGCCTCGATGCGTTGGGGAAACATCATTAGCGCCGGCGAGAAGGCGGCTGTTGACGGGTGTGTGCGTTTGTTTGGAGGCAACGAAGGTCCTATTATGCTTCATTTGGGTTTTTGCAACTACTTTGGAGCCCTTTGCCTTGGCATGTTTCATAGTCTAAATGTAAATGTAACTTGCAATACACTGCAATAAGCGCCAATGCAGGTGTCGTAGCATGTTACGGTTTTTTACCGATTACTTGTCTGTGAGAGTAAATACTACGCTGGCACACAATGGAGATCATTTTTTTCACTCAAACTTGGCTGTAAAGTCTTGGACTCCCAAATTTTAAACACTATTACAGGGCCGCCAATTCCAGAGCCCTTACTTATTGGAAACATGGGAGACTACCAGTCAGAGAAGGGCAAGGAAGCACTCCTAGTTGGTTACAACTTGAGGCTCCTAAAATTGACAACGTCACATTACATACATTATTATTTTCTAGCGCTGCATTGGACAAATCACTTCAGAAAAGTTTTGTTTTAAGGAACTCCCTGCGTATTTTACGTCAGATTAAAGCAGGAATTCAATTCCCCAAGGACTCCATTTATACTCCCATCTGTTATAATCCTCTATTTAAACCTGGAGGGAGAAGGGCATCTCATCATTGGCTGATCTTTATATTGGTGATCACTTTGCCTCATTTGCTCAATTACAGGATAAATACAATATTCCAAATTCACACTTCTTTCGTTATCTTCAAGTCAGGCATTATGTAAAACAAACATTTGAGCATTTTGAGTCTATTCCAACCTCTCACTCATTTTATGAAAATATGCAGCTTTCTCCCAATTCTAAACATTTGATTTCCAGATTTGTAGATTATTTCACTACTACTGTTTCCACAGAACATTTGAGGCTGGCCTGGGCTCAAGATTTGAGTTCAGAAGTATCACATGAACTATGGGATGAGGCTCTATCTTGGATTCACTCTTTTTCCATCAATAGTCGCTACCGACTTATCCAATACAAAGTTATACATAGGTTACACTATTCAAAGACAAAACTGGACAAGCTGTTTCCAGCTGTGTCCTCCCAGTGCGATAAATGCTCCGCTGCTGAAGGAACACTTGCACATCTTATTTGGTTCTGCCCTCGATTGTCCTCAAAATGTTATTCTGCAAATATTAAACCAGACCACAACGTGGCAAAATTTGGATGCTCTATGGACAATCACAGATACACGACTGAAGTGTGGTCATCAATAAAGCTCGGAATGGTGGTGGCTAAAAAACTTATATTGTTGACCTGGAAATCCACTAATCCCCCAAATTTTGCGCACTGGCTCAAGGAAATGATTGTACAGACAACAATATGGACAATATGGACAGACAATATGGACAGACAACATAAATTTGAGGCTATCTGGGGGCCCTTTCTGGCTCAATGCCAGATCATCACATCTGGATAAATATATCTTGGACATTAGTATGTAAACTTGATAATGTTGTACTTGTCGGTTGCTTTGTTTTTCTTTTGCTTTGTCTGGCAGTCTGTTGTTTTTGTTTGTTTTGTTCATTTTGTTTTATTTTGTACATGTAAAATAACAAAAATCAATAAATATAATATATAAAAAAAAAAACAACAACTTGGCTGTAAATACTGTTTAAGTGGCGCTAGCCCGCAGTTAGCTTTACCCGTTAGCCTGTTAGCTTCTTCTTCGTGATTCTATTAGTGTGTGTTGCGCCTCCGACCCGGTGCTGGAAAGCTGCAATTGTGCTTTTCCGGCCAGAGACACCGGGGGGGGGGGGGATGAAAGACCCCCCACTCATCCCATTAACACTTGTATTACCCCCAGAGAGACTACAAAAAAGGATTTATTAAGATAAACAAATTACTTAGTCCGGCTTTAACTTTAAAAAAAATAAAATAAAAGTAATTATACTGAAATAGGCTGTTTTGCATTTGGTTGTAGCACCTTTAACTTTGGTTACAGCACATTTGCTGTGGCATTGTTTCAATAAGCTTCAGCTTCAGATCCAGTGTTGCATTCATTTTTCATCCAGATCTTGTATTGATGATGGGAGAGTGTGACCACTGATCACTGCGCAAAGCCTTCTCCAGCACATCCCTAAGATTCTCAATGGGATTAAGATCTGGACTCTGTGGTGGCCAATCCATGACAATTATGCCTCATATGCTTTCTGAACCACTCTTGCACAGTGTAACCCCCATGAATTCTGACTTTGTCAATGGAATGTGTCCGTGCCATCAGGAAAGCAGAAATCCACTGATGGAATGACATGGTCAGTCAAGATGATCAGCTGATCTCATTCTTTGGGGACATTGTGTTGCTGAACCTAGACCTGACCAAGTGCAGCAACCCCAGATCATAACAGTTAGTACCATCAAACATGCTAATCCTCGCAAGGAAGAGAGTCAGACCATGGAAAAGATCAAGTTTGGTGAAGATGTTTTTGACTGTAATGTTTAAACTTGAGGGCTAGCGCTTTGAGCGGGAGATGGACTCACTAGCCCTCTTTCGACAGCGCGAACGAAACAAAACACCGCAGGTATGTTTTTGATGAGGGTTCGCATTATAAGATGGTTAAAACTTCAAATAAGTCGATTTAGCATGGTATTAGCCCTTTTCAGCACTTGGGTGAAAATCTGTTCTCAATTGTTGTGGTGATTTTCATTTGGACAATAAAGAAGCTGGCAGCTCTTACCCGCCGCGATGTCGTGACAACTTAGCAATGCAGACTCTGTTCCCATGCACATGAAGCACACATGGGTGCCCGCTATCCTCCGCGCGCAAGCATTGTTCAGCAAATCGCGGCTCATAATTTGCTTTCCAAAATTGCGATGTGTCATGGGCACTGAGCTTAAGTTTAAAAGGTGTGAATAATGTGGTGAAAATTGCGCAAAGTGACTTTTAAAAGCAACAAAAACCTGCCGTCTTGCAAGTTTACTGGTATTTAAACAGTGAATGTTACAAAAAATTAGCTGTGGAGGACGTGCTGGACAAATCAGCTTTTCACACGAGGCGCTGAAATGCTTTCCTGCCATGAGGTAAACTGACACAGATCTTAAGTGCTGTTCTACCATCAACCACCATATATCAGGCCCATGCACACAGGCAAGCTGATGGAATTGTTTTGCTCACAGACACAGCAATAGTCATCAATCCAGCTGCAAGGATTGAACCCTCTGTGTCCGAGTATGTGTCTATTAATATACACAGTTGGGTGTAGAACATGTCGGATGATCCAATGTCGGTCCAGTCTGTGTTTAAGTGTTCACTCTTTCCTCATGGTGTGATCCTGTTCTCCCTGTGGGCCGGTCCCAGCTGACAGCTGCTACTGCACCTCTGACTCAGCCTGGGGTTGAGATAAATCTAATAAGAAAGAATTAGAAAAGTGGGTGGCTGCACACTTCAGAAATAACATAGTACAGGATACTTTACTGTTTAACTCTTCATTGCAGTCACACTTTGGGGGTCATTTATCACAACTGGTGCTAAATTGCAGGTGTAAGCTGGAAAATACTATTATAGGGATTGTCACACCTAATTTACAATTTGAAATGGTAATGGTAAGTGGTCCCAACTTATATAGCGCTTTTTCACTTACATTAGGCACTCCTTTGCAGCAAGGAACCGTTCACCCATTCACACTCTCATTCATACACTAGTGTGTGCAGACACCGGAGGCAAGGTGGGTGAAAACCGTGTGCACCTTCAGGAGGTGGGATTCAAACCCCCGACCTTCCAATCATGAAACGACCTGCTCTACCATTTGTGCCACCGTCGCCCCCCCTCGAAATGCACAAGTTCACCCCCCACAACCCCTCGCCCTCACCCCTTCTCGCCCGCGGAGTCTGGTTGGAGGAAAAGGTTGCTGTACATAACACCGCCATTGGCCATGAGTTTTTCTCATCCCCCAAAGGAACTTCCCACTTCAATGCGCTAAGTCTGGAGTGGCAAGATCTGAAAGTATGCTCCTAGTCAGCACACAATCTTATGCTATAGGCTTCGTTTAGAAACAATAGATCGGGTCCTTTGTGAATTATGTCAGTGAAATAGTCCGGTTCACTATGTCATTACGCCGGATTCTTGTGGAGAGTATCAAAACTATACAATTGCAAAACTTTATTAAATAAGCAATCAGAAAAACAATGTTTCCATTTGCTCTGATATGTTAAAAAAAAACATTATGGGGAGTGGAAATTTATGAAATTTTGCAGAAAATTCCATTTGGTCGTTCCAATTAAAAAAGTAAATGAAACCCTTGTCATATGTTTCATAGAGTTACCGTAGTGATGACCAGAACTCCCCATTTACTCTAATGGAAAAATGGAAAAAAAAATTGCACAATTTTACAAAATGACACGGGCAAATGGAAACATTGTTTTTCTCCTTGCTTGTACCATAAGGTTTCCAAAAATATGTAGTTTTCATACACTCCACGGAAATCCCACAACAGTGGAAATCTAAACATAGTGAACCGGACTAAAAGCTTAACCAAACCAAATTATTTACCTTGTCAGTGTAAATATGCCCAAAAAACAAAACCTCAGTGTGCTCATATAGCCAAAGCAGAACACAATGTCTCCTTTTAAACTTTGGATTTGTTGATAGTCTTTGGTAATTACATGTTTAAGTCAAGGCAGTTTGTAGAAACAACTTTTTGTTAGTTGTTTGTTCATTTTAACCATCAGGTGATTAAATTGTTTATGTGGTACACTCTGCTTTTATACTAAAACACCTCAAAACAAGCAATTTTGTTACCATCCATATTGCGAAACTAAACCACTATATTGAGCCTTTTATGCTACGATTCCACTACAGTCAATATTGTTACATCCGAGTGAATACTTCAGCATAATTGACCTTACCTTTTGATAGCTGACCTGGATTGGAGCGCCTGACTGTGTGAATAGTTGTCCGAGGTGCGAGGTGTTTAACGGGCCCAATAAAGTCCGTTCTCTTTCATTACCGCGGCCGGCTAAATGAGCTGAGTTTGTGCGTGTTTAGGGAGAGTGTGACTGTTAACTAGGTAGTACGCTGTGTGCATGCATTCATTAAGCATGTGTTATGTTGTTAATAGCGAGGTACGTTTGGCCGAGCAGAATGGGCCAGTTAAAAGCCGTGTAGGACTTGTGCCTAACAAAGACGAGCCTATGTGTTTCTCAGTGCGTGTTGCTCCTCACCTCCGCGCAGCTGTGAGAACATAAATGCCAGCATGTTGTGTTGTGCTGGCAGCTTCGGGAGAGCCCATTACAAGATCCTGTCCTCAATTTGGCAGATTTATAAAGCACACTTTGGTAATGATGTCAAAGTTGTTAAATTATTATCAACAAGTCACTAAGATAGAGGGATTGTGATGGAGTTTGCCAAACGTTCGTTAGCCTTGTCATACTAACGTTGTATTCAAAAGTTATAATAAATATACAAATTATGAAATAGGTTAGGAATCTTTGGCAACACTTTTGACTTTTTTGAACTGTCACTGCACTGGTTTTGTAAAGATGTCTGCAGAAGACGATACAATAATAATAATAATGCCTTAGTCTTTTTGTCTCCATGGCGGTGCACAAACAAGCAGCGGCTTCCCTCTCCCTTGACATAGCAGCGTTTTTGCATTTTTCGACAAACTGCATTTGCTGTTTCTGTGTTCCACATTGTTATACTGGATACTTTTGTAAATTTTGGGGGGTGAGGCTGATTTTTCTGCAGAGAGGCCTTGCTGGTCATGAAAGACACAGCTTTTTAAAAGGTCTTTGAGCAACGTTTGAGACCAAGACCTACACATCCATCCATCCATCTTCTTCCACTTGTCCATTGCCAGGTCGTGGTGGTAGCTGTTGGTGCCCAAATCACATTGGACCAGCCCCCTATAGTTCCTCCTGCAGGTGATGGGTCCACGGGAGGATGGACTCACGACTAAACGGGCCTGTTGGTCTCTCATAAGGGGCTTCTGAACCACTCTTTGTCTGACCCGTCACCAAGGACCTGTTTGCCCTTGAAGACCCTACCTGGGGCACAAAGCCCCCGACAACAGAGCACCCAGGATCATTCAGGTGCTCAAACCCCTCCACCACAATAAGGTGGCGGTTTCAGGAAGGGGCCTTCACATCCACAGATTGCTTTTTTCTGAAACACTGTAGGCACCAGGAGACCCTGACACCTGCAGCACAGTGGAGGCGTCATGTCTCAAGAGGTGCTACAGGGAACAAAAAGGGGCAAACGAGGAGGTATCCAGGCAAGACACAATTGTAGTGGTGGGAAGGACCCCAGTTTTATAGGCTGGTAGCTTCATCGGAAGTCTTTTATTTTCACCATGTAGCATCATGAAGTCAAGCTCAGAGATCTGATTGTCTGGAACTTAGAGTTTGCATGTTCTCCCCGTATCTGTGTAGGTTTCCTGTGGGTGCTCTGGTTAGGTTGTCCCACAGAGGCACCAGGCAGAGTCGCAGCGGCTCAGGACTAACTCAACATCTGATCTACACAATTTCGTTGCAATTATATAATGACAATAAAAAATATTCATTCATTCATTTATATAACACTTTTTCTCTTCTTTTTTTCACGCAAAGTCGCTTTACAATTTCATGCATCATTCAGTCACACCACACCAAGTACCAACCGGGTCCTACGCCGTTTAGCTTCCGAGATATGACAGGATCGAGCACAGCAAAGGCATTGTGATTACAATTGTATAATGAAGATGTGTGGGCTCGGTCAAACCAAATCTCAACACACCCAAATCAAAGTTTCACTGCATTGACCAGTTCATGACCCTACACTGTGTTTCAATATGAAAAGAGTTTGGAAAAAAACAAAAGTCGTATTGAATGATTGCTGGCTGTGTTTCCTAGCATGTCATCAGCGTACCAAATGCACCTACATAATGCCTTCTCGTGATAACATGAACTCAAGTTAGTGGAGTAAAACTAAACATTTGCCGTAGTTCTAAACACACAGAACAAAGGGTCAGATTGAAAGCAGGGAAACAGTCCATTTGTGACTCTAAGCGAGCGCTGGTTTGACAGTCATTCACTTTAGACCAGCCCAGGCCCCGTCTTTGAGCAGGTACAGTGTTTGTGAGCACGAGTTATGAAGTGTTCATGCGGCTGTAACTTCAGGTGTGGCAGTTTATAGTGGCTCCTGGGAACTTTGAAGTTTCTCACAGCTCCTTAAAAATCCCCAAACGTGAAACCCTCATCAGATCTACCTGCAGCACACTTCAATCAGGACCGGTGGCTTCTGGGCTGGACGTCAGGCGGACAAACATTTTGATAACTTCTCCTCGCCCCTTTTCAGTTTTCAAGTTGACTGCAGTAATTTATGGCAAACAAATATGATACAGACACCATGCAACTTTGTAAAATGAAATTAACCTTTTAACCCCCGAAACGGAAATATATGACCTTATTCATATATAGGTCAAAAAAAGTTGGTTTGACTTAATTTTGATGCAGAGTATTTTTATTGAGGCAGAGATTGAGTTGGTTTGGCATTGGTTAGAGTGTCCAATGAACGGAAGGAAGAAATAAAGCACTTTTCACAGACATGGGGCCCGATCTTTGCGCCAGTGCTTTTACTGGTAGCCCGAGGGTGTTGCTTAGAGAAAAAGGGGTCGGCGGAGGCGTGGTACGAAAAGTGCTGACTACAACAAGCACAACTACAACTCCTCTCCTTTAACATTATCATTACGTGCAGCCTCATGCATCTTAAGCGCTTGCAGGACAAACTACAAACTATTTCTCCCACTGTGAGTTAAACACTGGGCATGTCCCAAATATATCAATGGTGGCATTATTAGAAGAGTGTGGGGCAAACTCAATGGGATCCATGCAGAGTTATTCATTTGCAGTCATGTGTTTGTAGTGAGCAGCTTCACTCCAGACACTTGGATATACCCTCAATTACAATCCACAGATGGCGCACAGGAGCCAAGTTTTTTTTTTCTTTTGCTCCTCCCAAGAAATATTGCTGATGCATGGTGACGAGACTCAATCCCTGACAATGATTGAGTCATTAAAGGCAATGATTGTGGTGCGTGCGTGATTGGTGGTGGTCGGAAAGGTCATTTAAGTGGTAGCCTTGTTCCCCCTTGTCAATCCCAGGTTAACAATGCAAATTAATAATGCCACAAATGTATTTTTGAGTGTCTGTAAAGTAAAATAAGCATTCATTAAGTTTTTGCATACATGTAATACACTTATAACCATTATTGTGGGTACCTCAGCACCTGAGAATGTCCATCCATCCATCCATCCATCCATCCATCCATCCATCCATCCATCTTCTTCCACTTGTCCGTTGCCGGGTCGTGGAGGCAGCTGTTGGAGCTGCCTAAATCACATTGCACCAGCCCCATGGCTCCTCTTGCAGGTGGTGGGTCCACAGAAGGACGGCCTCATGGTTCAAACCGGGCCTGTTGGTCTCTCATAAGGGGCTTCTGAACCGCTCTTTGTCTGACCCGTCACCTAGGACCTGTTTGCCATTGGAGACCCTTCAAGGGGCACGAAGCCCCCGACAACAGAGCCCCCAGAATCATTCGGGCACTCAAACCCCTCCACCACGCTAAGGTGGCGGTTCCAGGAGGGGCACCTGAGAATGTGAAACACAAAAACAGAAAATGCAAGGTTTCATTTTCAGCATGCTAGCTAATCAATAACTCTCTCTCTGTATTCACATAGCGCATTTCAACCTAAGCGCTGATGAATCTCAAATGGTTGACATTTCCAAGTTCTTTCAATTACGCAATACAACACAAGTAATCCAAAACAGCATAGTAACTGAATGAAGAAACACGCTCAGTAAACAGGGTTACCAACTCAACCTTGCAATAATAAAGATAATTACTACTCCAGGTATGTTTTTGTTAAAGAACATTAGACACCATTTTTGCTAAAACATGGTTAACACAATGATATTTAAGATTTTGCTAAAGATTGTAGCCAACTTTCTTTAGTTTGGCCACTATTGTGTTGTTTATAGTTTCACTTCCTTATTGGACACTGACAGGAAGTGACATAGATGAAGGCAAACAATTGTATCTTATCCTTCTAAAGAAGTCATATTTTCAAAAGCATTAAAACCTGTCATTTGCACTTTAAGGGAATAATGTTATAACATAAATAATGGTTATGCACACCCCCTTTAATTAGGTACTGAGACAGATAATGTTTTGCCAAAGCCTTACCCATGCCACCTTTTTCGTGCAAACTCATGTGCTCATAATACAAAGCTGCAATCACGCGCCCAAACTTTAACCATCTGTTAACGAAGGCGGATGGAGCTTTGCCTTTAATTTAGTGCAACTTTTATGTCCCTCTTTAATGAGTCGTTCAACATGTGCGCCGGTGTCGTATGCTAGCTCCTCCAGTGCTAATGTGCTAATCTGCTGTTTAGTCCAACCAGATGGCCTGCTCTCCCGATGCAGCCTATTGTCGGGATGAAGGAGGGATGGAGGAAGTCACCTGCTGAGATCTACGCTCATTAAAAATACCTTGGCTCAAATTACCACTGGTTTCCTTGGCAATGGGTGTGAAAAAATATCGAGTTACTATATTTGTCTGAGTACTTTACAAGCCTTGGGTTAATGTATGACAAGATTGCACTTTATTATTTAGCCTTGATATCTTTGCCGTATAACTGTTTGTCAAGAAGAAGAAGAAGAAGAAGAAGATCTTTATTTATATAGCGCCTTTCACAGACATATAGTCACAAAGCGCTTTACATGAGACAATTGTACATTCACTCCATACTCAGTGGTGAAAGCTACGAAAGCTAAGAAAATACCCTTAAAGGTGCATTATGTAACTTTTCATTCGGATATTAGTGTGTATTTGACCTTTCAGTATCCCAGCAGCTCTATAAGTGGTTAGCATAGGTGGTTTCCATTACAGAGACCTCTATAACCCTCCAGGATCAATCGTTTTTAGGGATTCTGGTACCTATAGTATATAATGTTAGTATGGAAGTATGGATTTATTATCCAAGATTGCCGAAACGTGCAAAGGAAACAATCTAAAAACACTTCTGGTCTGTTTTTGGGTGTTCATAGTTTAAATCTCCAAAAGTACATTTTGCATGATATAGGCCCTTTAAAGTGTGTATATCTTACACCTTAAAGAGACTATACAGAGTTTAAAAATGTTAAAATAAGTATTTTCCTCCCCCTACATGTTCTAGTAATGTCCTAATGCAGGGGTGTCAAACTCATTTGGGTCGTGGCCCGAAATCCAGCTTCCTTGGTGGGTCGCGGGCTGCATAAAACGTGATAAATATGTGCCCGCATCTTTATAATGTTAACAAGAAAATACTATTGAGAGAACAATTTGAGAACATATTGCTGATTTGGTCAAAAGCCCAACACTTCACACTTGTATTGCGCTTTATAAGCCTGTGTCACAAGTTTCACATAGAACACTGCCGTCATTGTTCATTCACTCCACACTCGGTGGTGGTAATGTTCCATTGTAGCCACAGAAGCCGTGAGGCAGACTGTCGATTTACTACTTGGCTATAATGTGTTGTTTATATCTTGATGGGGCGACAGTGGCGCAGTTGGTCGAGTGGGTTGTCTCATGATCGGAAGATCGGTGGTTCGAATCCTGCCTCCTGAAGGTGCACACTGTCATTGTGTCCTTGGGCAAGACACTTTACCCACCTTGCCCCGAGTGTCTGCGTACATTGGTGTATGAATGGGTGAGTGGATCCTTGCTGTAAAGCGCGAGTACCTAATGTAGCACTAAAAGCTAAGCTAACCTAACCTAAAAGCACTAAGTTGAGACCATTTACCATCTCTTATTATGTCAGTGCCCTCTGCTGGACACGTGTGGAATTATTTCCTTTTTTTTTTTTTAAGCTGCCCCCAAGTGGTTGGAGTGAGCATTCTGGTTATTTCCTTCAAAATTCATAACTCTGCACAGGAATGGGCAAGAGACTTACCTTTTTTTTTGACATACTCATGAGTATGTGCTCTACAAGTCGGATTAAATCGTCTTTGTAGCCCAGACCTATTCACCACAACTGCCTCTAAAATCCTGCACGGGTCAGAAGTGCCATCATATACAGGCTAAATATAGAACCTGCAGTTACGCATAAGACCTGAGGTGGCAGACCAAATTTCTATCTAGTCCCTTTAAGAATAGATTTCCATATCTAGTTTCAAGGTATAATGTTTGAAAACATTTTTTTTTAAATTGGTTGATTGTGAGATTACATAATTGGATTAAATATAATAAACCAGACATCAGTTACTCTAAAGTGAGTAATTATCAAGTATCTGATACTATGTTTTGAGTGCATAAATCTTAAAGTAAACAAACTCTTACTTGGGTGAATATTCTGGTCATAATCACTATTGAACTATGTTACATTCTACTAAACAAACACGCCTTTTTTATTATTTTGTTTCTAGGTATGCCCCCCTCTTGGTTGGTTCATTATTTACCCCAATCTTTCGAAGGCATCTCACAGTTCCCCATAGCGCTCGTCATGCTTTGGCATCCACATCACACGCCCGCGCTGGTATGTGCTGACTTCATATAAAACTAACACGTTTGGAGAATAAAATCGGAGCAGGAGATGAAAGCGAGTGAGATCTTAAAGTTAGATTGGTTAAAAAAAAAAAAAAAGGGGGGACTTAATGAAAATGCCATATGTAACTTAATCAGAAAGACCACACAGCGGGAGTAGACATGTTGTATATCTGTCACAGAGGCCTATTTTAAAAGCGCTTTTCGCCAGTGCCCTCTGTACGTCTATCAAGTTCAGACCAGCACGCATGAGTGGATTCAACAAGTGGGGGGAGTACGGGGTCATAGGCGAGGGGGGAGAAGGAGGGATGAAAGAAGAAAAAGAGGGGAAAGAAAGTGGCATAAAGCTCTAACCGCATTCACAATGGAAATTTTTAAGTTAAATGTTATAAAACTTCTAAGACTTTTCAGATGGCTTCGGAAAGCTGCTGGAAATGTTCTGTTTCCTCTTACTGCTCCACTGTGCCATCTATGGAAGCCTTGTAAGGACAAAAAGTACTGTGCGCCAATTCCTAAATGTCACAACAACAGACACAGCAATGTTAAGGCAACTCTGCTGTTAAACCATCCTGCAAGGAGGAGTACAATGCCTGGTTCTGGTCAGGATTACCTGTGAAGGATTGGTCTGCATGTTGTAGGCTGATGAGGCACACTGGTTAAATGGATGGATTTCATTTTGGATGTCACAAAAATCTATCACAAAAGGCTAAAACTGATACGTTTGCCTCCAGTCCACTGGTGGTTTGGACCAATTACGAGGCAGCATTGTTGTGATGCGCAAATGTGCTACTACATACAAACACACAAAAATCAATCTTTAAAACTAAATATTGTATTGCCTTACTGTAGAGCTCAACAGGTGAGGCTCTGCCCAGTAAAAATCACAAAACGTTCAGGAAAAAAATAAATAAATAAAGGGTTTGATTGAAAGAGCAATAGCAGCTAATCAGCTGTGTGGTAACTCGTGGACATAAATCACACTATTTGATATTGAAGCTTTACTTAAAATTGTATAAAGTGAAAAGCTAGAAAATAATTTTGCTGTAATTTTAAGACAGGACTAGACTAGACAGGATTTAAAAATGTAAAAAAAATATGTATTTTCCACCCCCTACATGCTCCAGCAATGTCCTTATGTGTAAAATATGCCCAGACCTAGTCACCTCAACTGCCGCCAAAAGCCTGCACTGTCACTCAAGAAGTTGGCAACTATCTCCATCATCATGCTTATGGCTGCAGTTACGCGTAAGACCTGAGGTGGCAGTAGCGAGACAACTTCCATCTAGTCCCTTTCAGTGTTTGGTATTTTCTTGTAAAATATTGATTAGCCTCCATCCATCTAAGGCAGTACTAAGTAACTTGTTTACCTTAATAAATCGTAGTCCCTCTGGAGGTACTAAGAGTGTTAATGGGATGATTAAACAGTGTTTACAGCCAAGTTTGAGTGAAAAGAATTATCTCCATAATGTCATTGGATGTTCAATATCCCTCTCTCCCTTTGTCTTTTCTGTCAGCGTAGTATTTACACCTTTACGACACCTGCAGTGGCGCTTATGGCCTCTAGGGGCATGAGTTACTTAGTACTGCTTTAAACTCTTAATATCACAAATCATAGTCCTGCTGTTCATTATTGTTATGTTGATTTTAAATGTGCCTGTGTTTTTATGGAAGTGTGTGTGCATGTTTTGAGCCTGTCAAAGACGAATTTCTGTCGCTTTTGGGGACAGACAATAAAGTTCTTCTTATCTTATCTATCTTAAATTGTTTTTTTTTAAAATCCACAGAGATTCTTAATGGGTTTTTACTGCTGGCACTGGGTGGAGCCTGGACTGTTGAGCTCTATTGTCGTGCTTTGATGCTTAGCCACGTTTCAAGACTTGATAGTGATTGGTTTAAACACTGCTTGCTAGTGACAAATTCTCAGTTGAAAGCCTCTCCTATCAACAATTTAAACAGAAGCTAGATTGATGTTGCTTTGTGAATGTTAATCGCACTATAATATCGAACTGCCTCCTACAAAAAATGGAGAAAACCTACCCAGAACATGAGAACTCCACACAGGAAGGCATCACATGGTTCAGGAATCAAATCTGGGATCCTTTTGCTGTGAGGCAAAAGCGCTAGCACTTTACAGCCTATTGAATATTCAAAAATATTCACATTTGCCTCTCCTGCTTGCTCCCATTTGCTCTTGGCACAACATTTTCCAGCATCTGACAGGCAAAATGGCCATGACTACACCAACTACGGAAAGTTTTAAGTAAAATCTTATAAAATCTAAGACTTTTCAGGCGGCTACAGTCGAGCCGCTGGAAATATTTGGATCAGGTTTGAGCCACATGACCGGAGTGACTATCTCCCACAGTCGTATAAACACACTGGCTCCATCTTTCAACAAAAGACAATGAACTTTCTTGGACTGTCTACGCTGTCCGCACACCAAAACCACAAGGCTAAAAATGGGTCCTTGTCATAGGCTATTAGGAGTAAATTTGCTGTGTCCACAAAGTTTCCTTCCAGCGTACTGCCTCCTCACAGTGTTTAGACACACAGCCCATCGTATTATTATAGATAATTAAACTGCTGCACTGAGGTTCAATCAGACAGAGAGCCAAAAGTGTGATCATATGTGATATTCAAATGTACAGAGATGCTAACAGTGACTTGACTTATATGCGCCACAAAGTCAATACCCCATCAGACAACATGATAAATTCAAAAACATGAAAACCCGTCACATGCACTTAGACTCTCCACTGGTTTGCGACGCATTGCACTGAACTGCAGCTACGTGTGATTTGCCGTGCGCTTATCTCCAGCATTAGCCTTTGACCCGAGGTTTGCGGACAGCCACAGAATGCACGGTTGCTCCTCCGCTGTATTTATAGGACCGCTCAACAGCCCACAGAGCAATGATTTATGAAAAAATAACAGAATCCGCTTCCCCGCTGCACCTTCTGTCCACACTGTATGAAATATGGAACCAGGATAAACAGTGTTGACCCTGGACAAAGGAGAACAGAGGAGCAACACGATCTAGCAGGACAAAAGAGAACAAGGAACGAGTTATGATTTTGGATAATCTGTGGGAAAATTACAAACATGTGTAATTAATAGTCCTTGAACCTTGAAGAGTAGTGTACTATCATTGGAAAAACTGAAGCGTAAAAAAAATCCTGCTCTTATTATGTTCTTGTTTAAAACATGCCTATGGTGGCGCTCAAAATGCTGGCCAACACTCTGGTAAACGTCACATTGAGTAATCCATAAAGTTTAAGTCTAGACTCTAGAGCAGTCTTTGTCAAACTTGGACTTTTTCAGATGCTACTCAGGATCATCTTTACTCATTTAAGTTTAAAGGTTTTACTAGTTTAATTGTTTAAATGAACTGGGCCTGCAATTTAGTTAGCTAATATTAATATATACACTATTGCTCAAAAGTTGGGTTATTTTTTTTTTAAGAAAAGCACTGCTTTTTCTTTAATGAGGATAACATTAAATTAATCAGAAATACAGTCTAGACATTGTTAAAGGGGCTAGATGCAAGTTCGTCATTTTATGCTCACTACTGCCACCTCAGGTCTTGTGTGCAGCTTCTATATTAAGCTCGTGCATGACGTCACTTCGGACCCGAATTAACACTTTTTGAGTGACAGTGCAGGATTTTAGAGGCAGTTGTGGTGAACAGGTCTGAGCTCATTCTACACATTAGGACATGACAGGAACATGTTGGGGGAGGAAAAAAACATAATTTTAACATTTTTAAACATTTTTTGTACTCTTTAATGCCTATTCTAGCTGAAAACGGGTGATTTTTAATGAAATACCTACATAGATGTGCAGATGCACATTTCTAGCAACCATCGCTCCAGTGTCCTCATGGTATTGTGTTAGCTACTTGTGTTAGAGGGTAATTAATAATTGTAATTATTTGTGTAATTGTGCTAGCACTGCTGATTACAGAAGCTTTAGAACTGGCCTGGGTGACCCCAAATTGTGGAATGGTAGTGTAGATATTTTCCCTAAAGTCACTCCTTTGCTGATGTCAGTGACTAATCAGAATCCCCAGTGCCATAACTTTAACCAATAAGACGAGCCTTCCTTTGAATTGGGTCCAATCAGGAGAGAGCTTGAAATCTTTTAGTCCCTCTCCTCATTTTGCAAAACAGCTAGTTTCAGGTCCAATCGTGAGGGGAGATACTTGATTGTTTGCTTTAGAAATCATTTGAAATCTTACAGACTTTCGATTTAAATTAGTTATGCATTTAAGTAAGGTGTTTGTGTTCAAGTTCAAGCGCTTTTGTGTTGTAGCAAAGCAAAGCATCAAAATATCCTGGAAAAACAAGTAAATTCATGCGAGGAAGTCATCTAAACCATTGCTACGTGGACATTGACATTTTTATAATGCTAAGTGAAAAACGAGATGACATTAAAGCTGCGTAGCTGAATGACTCGTGCAGGCTTCATAACAATCAGCTAAAAGGCATGAAAACATCCCCGCTCTCTGTCGTGTTGAAAGGTCAATGGTTTTCTTACATCGAGAACTCGCAATGTGCACTTATCTACTCGACAAGTGGTATTTACCATAATTACGAGACCACATGAAGGCCGCATTGGTTCAATCTATGCCTAATGGTAAGGTCACACATTTGATGAGGTCATACACAGTGTGAAAAGTTTGAGAGCCACTCGTTTTAAGGTCTTTCACCAAACTTTGTTTTGATCCTTTTGAAGGTAATGTCTCTTCTCTGCAGAGATCAGCATATTTGCCAGCTAATTGCTATTACACAACAGTAGAAGCAGGTTGTGCGCCCTCAGCTGGTGCATTGTATAACTACTTTTTTGTCATTTTTCTCTTAGGGATATTTACTAGATACTTCATTTCAAGTTCTACTACAAAAATCTCTGAAGAAAATCTCATAGAACTGGATCTCTAACATACCATTTTAGTTTAGTTTTGATAAAGATAACAACAGACAAACAGAGGGAAGAGAACATGTAACCATATTTATGAGCAGAATGTGTTTATGCTTTGTCCTGTTGATGTCTTCTTGTTTTAATCTAACAGCGGTGCCAAGGAACTGGAACAACAACAACAACAACAGCAGGGCAATCAGTAAATGTTTTATGTGAACTGAAGTGAGGTGAATCAGCCTGGAAAGCCTGAGTATGGCCCTAATGTAGATCCAAAATCTGCATCTATCACTCCCTGAGCATTTTGTTACACTGTGGTGTCAGCAGAGTAAGGATATAATACAAATGTTCTATTTCGAGTACCCAGTGATTACTGTATTGCCCCCATGCACACAGTAAACACATCCAAACAGTGCGGCCCAACAGTGATTAGTTCAGCTTTGGGCATATTAGGAAAAGGGGAAACAAACTGTCACACGCACCATTAGCTGTTCCCCCGCCCCGCGCTAGAACAAGACAGTTGTTGTAGAGCCGTACAGTGGAGGGACATGGACACTGATAGTCACTGACAGTAAGCCCAGCCGCTAATCCTCGTGTGTCGAACCAAAGCACTGTTTCCTGGTGCTGTGGTGCAAAAAGCCTCCCCAAACTGGGCTCGTGTGGCACCGCACAGTCAACCCTCATCCACTTTTAGTTTTCATGCTGTGGTTTTTATGTGAGATTTTGTTTCCTTTTGTGTGTGTGTAAAGATGCAGAACATACAGTGTGCAATTCTTTGTATCGTCTGAGCCAATACAAGAAAACAGGGCATGAGCAGAGCAGAAACCACGAGTGATGGGTTTTTTACTTGGCAAAGCAGCGTCTTTTTATGAATTGGGACACAAAGTTTTATTTACATGACACAAATTTCATAGGATAATAAACGTGCTGGCAAGAGAATGGACACAGGTTCAGTCAACGCAGTCCAAAATGGGGTCAACCATTCCCGGTACCTATGTTCCCCAGGTTGGGTATTACGTCAAAGTGAAAGAATAAACATATCAGACATGACAGAGCACAGCCGGCAACATATGCGATATTTAATTGTTCATATCAGCAGAGAGTTATCGCTTATAGAGAAATTGCGAAGCGCATCATCACATACAAAATGCACAAGATTACAAATGTGATTTAAAATAAAAGTAGACTATAGCATTGATAAATAGCTTTTTATTTTACACAACACAATTCGGCAATTAGGCTTAATGCTTGTCAGTGTTTCTATGGTTTTAGCCGATGGTTTAGCGCATATGGAATTGCTTCTGTTCGCAGGACCTATTGGAAACTATAGCCTAATTGGAATTCTAAAAGACTGGGCTGAATGAAAAGCATTTATTTAAAAAATAATAATAACGCAGTTCCCCGTCAATAACAAAGACCCCAGGGAACCTCGGTACGCACCCGTCAAAAAAATCTTAGTTTATCATATTTATCATATTGGTTCATGCTGGAAGCCATATCATCTCTGTAATACAGGCATCACCTTTGAGTGTAGAGTAAGAAATCTGCTTTGCTATGTTAGCATATTAAGTACCCATGTGGTCCAGATGCGACTCAACCTTTCAAATGAATCCAATAGAAGTGGGAGGGTCTTTGTACACCAATAGGACTTAATAACATATGCTATTTAAGTATTTCTTTACAATAATTATGTTTTAGCGGGCGCAGACCCTAAATTCCTGCCTACTCCTTTTGAGCATCATATCCACGTTATTTATTTATTTATTTATTTATCTATTCACCTACACATGTTGGCTCTGTTCCTTTGAAGAACTTTGTGGAATTCAGATGCTCAAATAAAAAAGATGAATTGAATTGAGGTGATTTATAAGCAGCTGTGGATGTTAGCACTAGCATTAGCATTAGCGTTGTGATTAGCCTATTAATTTGTTATAACAAATAAATAGGCTAATTAAAATGAAAAACGTTAGGACTGTAAAGAGATAACATAGCATGACCCAATATATATATATATATATAAATTATGATGCTATTTTTTGTTCAGTTCTGGCTCATTTACAACGTTTGACTGACGTTCAGCTCGCCTCAACTGTGACATAGTGCTCGTATTTCAGATATATCAAAATATGAACATCATTATAAGTTTTCCGGCCTAACCTGTCAAGCTAAGTTTAAGCAGTAATCCTCAAACTTAAAGCAGTACTAACTTGTTAACCTTAATAAATCATTTTCGTAGTCCCTAGTGTTGATCGGATGATGTCTTTCATCTCCCCCTGGTGTCTCTGGCCAGAAAACCACAATTGCAACTTCGCTGCCTCCGGGTAGGAGCCACCAATACACACTAATGGAATCACGAAGAAGAAGCTAACAGGCTAACGGGCAAAGCTAACTAGCTAGCACCACTTAAACATTATATACAGCCACGTTTGAGTGAAAAAAATGATCTCCATTGGGTAATTGGATGTACAATATCCCTCTCTTCGTTTGTTATTTCTGTCAGCGTTGTATTTACTCTCACGGACAATTAATGAGTAAAAAAATGCAACATGCTACGACACCTGCAGTAGCGCTTATGGCCTCTAGGGACATGAGTTACTTAGTACTGCTTTAATAGGCTGGTTAGTTAGCTTTGGGAAAACAAAACAATTGTCTTCAGTTTTTCAAAGTAAGCAACCCTTTTTAGGATATCGAAGAATTAGAGCGCTGCAAAATGAGATACATTCATGTTTCTGGCTCGATCTCTATCTGGACATAAACCTCAATGACGCACGATTTGTCCAGTTTAATTTGTTTTTGTTGTCCTGTGAGCAAAACCATGTATCGCCATCTTTCACTTACATCATTATCCCTTTACGATGTAGATTTACTGAAGCTTGTTATTTCCCATTTCCAGGTGTGAAGATAAACCAATAAAAGCATAAGCTGCTGAGTTACTGCCACGCAACAGACAGGCCTCCCCCCCCCCCCCTCCGACACGGGCAGGTGTGGTCAGCGCTGTCCAGCTGTAGCCTCGCAACATCCTCGCTGCCTCATTAACAAATCATAAAAGCCCCACCGTACATACGGATGGAGGCGGGTGCGAGAGGCGTTCATGTGCTCCGTAAACGTCCGACATCAAAGACTTGGCCAGAGATAGCGGCGGTCGATGTGGTGCTACGCGCATTAAGGCACTGGCGGGTTCCTAATCATAAAAACACCAAAACTTAACTTGATTTTTCAAAGGTAATTAAAGAGAATGGATGACGTGGGCAAAGTTGGATCAATAAATGAAATATGAAAAGGCGGAAAAGATGAATGGGCTGAGAACGAGTGTAAAAGTGTCTATACAGCACTGGAGTTTAATAGGGCTTGGAACGCAACCATAATATTCCGCTCTATAAAACTCAGTCAGAACCATATTTCTAGTAAATATTTCAATTTTAATATCATCTCTCTGTCAGTGTGTGAAAGCAATTCATATGCCGCCTTTACAGTATAGACATTTAGAGCCATAATCACATGTGGCACCTTTGTGAGGCTAAAGTGTCCGCAGGCTTCTTACTAAGCTACACCCTACAGTTATGCCCCTTGAAGAAACAGATCGACTTCATGTGCCAAAAGACGTGGACAGTGTTCTTTTATACCAAAACAAGTCAATCAGGAGCAGAGACTCACTTGTTTGAATGGCCAGGGGGTGCATGTTTCAGCGGGCGTCAACCTCATACCCTGCAGTTACAACCAGAAGGGTTTTTTTCCCCTTCAAAACTCAAGCACTAATGCAAGTATGTGAGTATCCTACTGCTATTTTGTAGGAATGACCAGAGCAGACAGCTGAACCACAAAAAAGTCCAGTTGTTTTGTTGACGTAAAATTTGCTTTCACCGTGTTCGGACCCGGACATTTTTGTTTTCCTCTGTAAGCGCTTCCAGGGAGTTGGGAGAGACGATGACAGAAGATGACATGAAAAAGTGAAGCCAGATAATTTTTCAGTGATATTTTGCTTACTTACTCTCTGCGTTGAGGGTTTGGCTGTGAGGAAATGGGAATGATGGAAGCTGATCAATATATTTACACAGGGCTTCATCAGAAATGTTCATTACTTCAAAAACAGAAATCAAAGCCAATGTCATGCTCAAGTCAGACTTGCAGTTTGGCATTAAAAACACAAGATGGCGGCGCCCATAGTGAGTTCTTGAATGAGGTGAATAACTTGTACTGAAACATATATGCAAAAATGTAAGAGTAAATTAGATTCAAAGTGCTCAATAAACAATTGCACATAATTTTTTGTGCAGTCAAAAGAGGGAATCTGAGGCACTCCATGTACAAAAAAGTGAAATCATGGCTTTAGTGTTGTCCTGTACCAACACAAAAGATCATCTATACTTTTACAGCAGTGATTTAGAATAAATTGGATTCATCTTACTCAACTTCCAAGAAATTTCACTGCAGTCATGGCCTCATTGTTGCTCTTATCCACAATGCATAAAATCATTTAGCTGCCTTTTACATGTCAATAGTCTTCAGGAAACTGTAGCAGTCACATCTCGATATGCTTGCATATACAAACGATGAGGTGCCAACAAAATCCCTGAAACTGCAGTGCACGCCTTTGTCCAGCAAAAGGCGCTGTGTTCCCAACACAAGCATTTAAATGCGCCGCGTGTGCACAGAGGAAGACAATTTATTCGTTTCTTCCTGGGAAACTGGCTTTTCAATGCAACTCTGGAGCTTTCTAAAGTAAAGGTAAGTCATTGCTCAGAGAGGGCTATGATGTGACCGTTCTGAGTTCGTCCTCGTAGTCTCCTGTTCACATGAGGAAGAGCGGCTGAGAACGGCCTCTCGCTGCAATATGGAACTACCTCCTCCAGAGTTTTCAGTGAATTAGTATCATAGATGTATCAGACTATACGAAATGCGTTGTTGTGTAAAAGTCCGATACCAATGTATCGCCATTTTGTCTGCAGAATGTCCGAGTAAAATTTTCGGTGCACAATATTGTCCCAAAATGCAATGTTTGAACAAGCAGGCTAAAGATTTCACTCTGATGAGGCTTGCAAGATGTTTCACTGGAGTCATGGCCTTGCAAAGGATCACCTACTTGTACATGACCTGTTGGAGTGAGCAAAAGTAGAAGGTGACTAATTCACAGGCTCCTTCAGAGGCCATGTTGCATAAGGAGTTTCCTCACGCTTCGAGGCAGCCTTCCAACCGTGCCATAAAAGCTGGTTATGTAAAAACTGTTGCTAAGCTAAAAGCGAATCTATAGAAGCGTAATACGTTTGGAGTTGGAGTCGTTTGCGGTGCTAAAGCGATGCTGGGCAGAGCAGGATGCCAGGCCGTGCCCGTTAAAGGCTCTAATGTGGCAGTGGTTGCACGGCGGTTGGCACGGAGCGGCAGGAAGAGGGGAGTGAGTGGGGAGGCTAAAGTGAGAGGGCTATAGTTACACATGGCGCACCGCAGGCATCAAACGGCGGCGCGTATATGGCTTCTCCGTGTCCTGACTTCATCCCTCCCTTTTCCCCCGTTCACAGTGTGGTCCCGGGGCGATCACAGCGCACCCTGCCCCTCCGCCTTTCATCCTCTCAGCTTTTTCTTTTCTCTCTCCGCCGCCGAGGGACAGGGAGAGGGGGAATCAAAACACCCGTGCTTCCCTGTAAACTCATCTTTTATTAATCAGGCCTCGGCAGTGAGTCCGGGCGGAAGGAGGGAGACGGAGAAGCCAGCGAGTCAAAATCATCAAAATGACCACTTACAAATGCCTGAGGGTGTTTCATATTTCCCTCAATGCAAAGCCGTCTCCGAAAAGCCGATGTGTTGTGCCTAAGTATGTGTCACTGGTTTAGAAAGGGAAAGGCATGAGAGGCAGATGACTTACTCGGAGTTCACCAAACTTTAACTCTGCAAAAAAAGGAATGTCCACAGTGGGGTCACGAAGTATTCATGGTGGTAGTGTAAACATTATTTTATTAGTTTTATTTTCATTTATTCCTTAAAGACGTGTCATGTGTCTTTCCATATTATAACCTGGTTTAAAAGCAGCACAGCAATAATGTGTGGCTATAGACAGGGTTTACTTTAAAGGGTCTGCTCAATGCCACTAAGTTTTTCTTTTTCCTTCTTTTTCCAGAACTTTATTTAAAGCAGAACTAAGTAACTCATGCGCCTAGAAGCCATAAGCGCCACTGCAGGTGTTTTTTTTACACATTAATTGTCCGTGAGAGTAAATACTACGCTGACAGAAAAGACAAAGGTAGAGGGATATTGTTCATTGTGCCACAACTCAGTGACACAGTGGAGATCATGTTTTTCACTCAAACTTGGCTGTAAATACTGCTAAAGTGGCGCTAGCCCACAGTTAGCTTTGCCTGTTAGCTTCTTCTTCGTGATTCTATTAGTGTGTATTGTGCCTCTGACCCGGAGACAGGGAAAGTTGCAAGGCGGAGACACCACTGGGAGATGAAAGACCCCCCAATCATCCCATCAACACTTGTATTACCCCCATGAGGGACTACGACAAGGATTAAACAAGTTACTTCGTTCTTCTTTAACTTAATGGTGTGTGTTTAATTATTGTTGGATAACAAGTGGATTCAACAATAATTTAAATAGATACATGCATACTTCTTTGAGAAATGTTCATACTGTCTTCTTAGTAGAAACTATTGAAGATGGTTCTTTTAGTAAGACAGAAGTTTTTTTTTTACATGCTTTACTAGACACATGTAGTGACAAGTATCACTGCTGGATCAGAGAAGCCAGCGAGATCAGGAAACGTGCATCAACATCTGTCAACCGGGACGATAGAGCATACACCTTATCCCACACCTGGGGTGCCGTCCTGGAGAAAGTGTCAAAAAAGAACCTGAAGAACATGGTGGTAAATCCATGTAAGCCGCCGTCACTTTCACCACCAGGTGACGCCTCTGAGGAAGCTTACAGGAAGTGATTGAAACTAGTAAAGGGAAACAAACCTTCTATCTAAAAGAACCATCTTCAATGGTCTGAATTTGTTCTGAAGTAAAATAAATTTGATTATGAATATTAATATTTTTTGAGTATTCTTTAGAACTTAAAATGTTTATTTCTACTTATTCCACAGGCAGACCATTTGTTTGAAATATACACACATCCAATCTGCTTTTTAATTTATTAATTTGTTCTTCATCTAATTAGGATCACCCAGCTGGGGTTTCAGAATCTCGCTTTCAAGGGAGCACTGACCTAAGAGGGGACCCTATTGTACATGTTTTTTTGCTGTAGAGGATGCTCAAACACATTGGAGGAGACCTACAGAAGAACATGCAAGCTCCACAGAAAAAACTGCCAATGTCCCAAATAAATGTGTTATAAAATGTGTATGTGTATAAAAGTTACATAAGAAAAAACTGGTGCTGTGATCCATATTCTGTTAAACCGGACTTGTTTCGATCATTTCACAGCTCAAATTGCCTTCACTCCTAGGCACGTCTCGATAATAGCCACACTGCCTCACTCTTTTCTGTGGCATGTGCTGTGTTTCCTTAATTATGTACCCGCTTTCCTAGACTGGGCCGACTTACAACTTGAGATAATCCCCCCTTTTTTTTGCAGTGCTCCATTCATGAAAGCTCTCCGCCGTCCCGTTACAGCTCGGAGCGGATATTCTGGGTGGTGTTATTGCAGGTGTGGAGCTGTGACCCTGTTATCCCGGGAAGAGGGAGAGTATTAGGGGCACGCCGCGAGAGGAAGAGGCTCTATATGAAAAACACATTGTGGCCCGGGGCTGTATCAGTGAAGTGGCGTAAAGCTACAAATAGAGGCTTATAGACACATGCACAGGCACAGGGGCGCACACAGGGAATCCATTGTGCGTGTATATTTATAAAGCTGTGTGCATTACAAATCCTCGGTGGGATCTCCTCTGGATTTGCAGGTTTTCGGTCTGACGTCTTGACTAATCGGACATGTAGAACAAGTCAGATTATTCATACAGGAAAACAATGCAACTTAAAAAGAAAAAAAAAAACTGACATGTCATGATGCCCAATGGTCGAGGGCAGGGGTGGTCAAAGTGGGCAAATGCAAAAAAATATTATTTTGTTGTGAGATAGAGATGGCATTGTGATTCCAAGACAAACATTAGGTGTAGAGTGAACCTCCCTAAAACGGTTCTGAATGTTTCCTTGCATTAACCACTTCTCTTTGACCCTCCATATACGCTTCAATATGCAGTCCTCGATGAAAAAAGTTTGGACATCCCTGGTCTAGGGCAACGATGCTCAAATGTTCTCAACCTATAGAGACGAACTGAGACACAAACAGAATTATTCATCTAGGCATTTTGATGTTTGACGCTCTTACAATATGAAATATAATTTTTCCCTCTTAAAATAAAAACAATATTGTTTTAATATAGGGCGATGGTGGCACAGTTGGTAGAGCGGGTGATAGGGCCTTTAAGGCAGAGTGTTGAGACCTTTAAAAATGGCCCGAAAACATTATTTAACATTTATTTAAAAAGGCCTATTAATCGTTTCTACGAAGCCGTTCACGTTCAACGTTTTGTTCTTGTGCTTGCTTTGTTTTACTATGTCAATGTTAATTTTTGTTTTTATCTGATTTTATTCACCAGCTGTAGCACTTTGAGGTTTCTCAAAATGTAAAGTGCAATATAAATAAAATGTATTATTATTGTTTTTAGAGCGGGTCATCTCGTGTTAGGAAGGTCATGGGTTCGAATCCCAGCTCCCGCAAATGCACACTGTCTTTGTGTCCTTGGACAAGACACTTGCCTCAGTGACTGCGTACATTGGTGTGTGAATGAGTGTGAATGGGTGACTGGTTCCTTACTGTAAAGCACTTTGGGCCTGATAAAAGTAGTAATGCGCTATATAAGTTTTGTCCATTTACCACTAACAGTAAAAATTATCAAAACAATTTATCTGAATTAGTTAATTACTGAAAATTGTCCTGAACCTGTTGAAAACTACCGGGTCGGGATCAGTCCAGCATCATGAGTTCACTTAGCATCGTCATTTTCACACTATACTCAATTGATGTCCGGTAAAAGCTACAGGCAAAATAAAAATACATGAAAATGAAATGACAATGGTTTGACCCCAGCTACTGACACTGCCTATTGTGGCTATATGAGCAAGAGACTCATTCGGAGTGTTCGTCTCCATCAACTGTCCACAGCAATCCTTCACTTTAAAATGTGATTGCTTCGTGGATCCATGGGCACAGCGCTAAAACTGTGGACCTAAATTGCAATGTGAAGAATCCTTTAGTGCTTCTCTTTTTCTGGTAGAATCCTGGCCCATCTTCAAACTACTGTGATAAGCTGTCGCCCAAATACATATTGATTTCAACTTGTCAAGAAATGTTTGTGCTTTTTTTGTGTCATGTTATAGTATAAAATCTGAATTAGCTTTGACTTTTTTAATGATAATTGTTGATCCGAGCATCGATCATGACACTGAACTTCAAAACTGACCTAAACTCTTTTTGGCAAAGGCTCACTCACAACCCTCCGAAAATAGTCATACAACCGATGTTTAGGTCCAGACAATTGCAATAAGACGAGCTTTCCAAACCTTTTCAACTCTGTCCTTAATGTCCCGTTTTCTGTGTTTCATGCAACCCAATCCATACATGCGGCGCAGAGACGGCCCGTCCCGACGAAAAAGTCCCCGAAATAATGAACAGTTCCAAAGCGACCACTGACGAATGACCCGTGGTGTTTCATTATGAGCGCAGAGGGATGGAGAGACAGTACGAGCGTGTCTTATTGAAAACAGTTCGTACGATGCTTCGTTAAGGCTTTTGATGTCGAGGCCTGAGTTCGTTTGGCTCTCCGGAGTTAAACAGTCATTATGGCCAATTAAGCTCTGTCAAAGGCTTAAACATAGTAACCGGCGTTGGCCCTGGAACACGCCGCTGTGCTGTTTTTGGTATATTATAGATCTGGGTAGCGTCGAGATATGCATGTTTTGATTCAGTAAATACAGTAATAAAACAGCATTCCTCATATCTGCGCTAAACGCTAGTTAGCAATCGGCTGGGCGCACAACGCTGCAGGCAAGGGGAAGGCGGCCATACTGGACACGCTTGCCGCCAATTCCCGATTTTAACGACTCGGTTCTTTGATTAAAAAACGCTTAAACGGTTCCAGTCGAGGCAGAGAAAGAGAAAAAGGGGGGAATAAAAGTGCGACTTCTAAGAGTTGAAAATAGCCGTTGTTCTGGTGATTTTAAGAGGCACGTGCGCTGGGGTTGGCCCGAGATGTCAAGTTACGAGCTGCAGATGTTTGCATGCTCTTTTTATGATTGTTGTTATTTTCAAATTGCGGCGTTTCCGTGATGAGCTCGGCACTCGTTACGCCGAACGACCATGTGTGCATTCGCATGTGGTCAGCGAAGACGGGGGAAAAAAAAAAGAGAAATACCCCGACAAAAAAAACCTGGATAACATTGCGTTTAATTTACCATGGTTGCAATCTATGTTCGTTTAGGACATTATAAAGTCTAATCCCTGGAAACTGCACTAGTGGTTATACAAATGAGAGAGTATAGCCATGCACACAGCTGTACAATGTTATTCTATAAGAGCTAAATGATTATAATTACTTTAATATTCATTCATCACCAATAACCTACAATTGTTTCATGTAAAGTCCACATATCTTACAGAATCATTTTACAATTTGAATAATGTGAGGGACTAGGCATGTCAGGGTTTTGAATTGGCCTAAAGCGTCCAAAAGGGGAACAAAGCTTTCATTTTCATGTAATGGCATGCTAGCAAATCATTGGCACCATAACGAACACATCTCCAACAAGGACTGGATGTTCTACAACATCAGCAGCTTTTTACCATCTGAAAAACATTGCTAAGATTAGAGGAATAGTAATAATAATAATATTTTTTATTTGTAACGCACTTTTCATTTGGAGAATCTCAGAGTGCTACAAGACAACACACACATTAAAAACATCAACAATTATAAGCTTTCTCAAAAAGGAAAGTTTTCAATTTAGCTTTAAAAAAGTCCAGGTTTTTTGTTTCCCTCAACTCCACGGGGAGGCTGTTCCAAAGCCTTGGTGCAGCAGAACAAAAGGCTCTGTCCCCCATGGTTCGGCGTTTAGTTGAAGGAACATGGAGGTGAAGGCTACTGGATGACCTGAGGGTGCGGTTGGAGGGTTTCCGTGATATGAGTTCTTGCAGGTATTGTGGAGCATGACCAGTAATGCATTTATGGGTGAGCAGCAGGATAGTGCAGCAGCAATAGTGTCAAAACCAGACTTAGAGAGACTTATCCATGCATTTGTCTCCAGCAGGTTAGACTACAGTAACGGCCTGCTCACTGGCCTCTCTAAACGAGCTGTCAGACAGCTACAGTACATCCAGAACGCGGCTGCTCGAGTCCTGACAAGAGCCAGGAAATATATTAGTCCAGTGCTCCGGTCTCTGCACTGGCTTCCTGTCACTCGGAGAGAATTTAATTAAAACAACTCTGCTTGTGTACAAGTCTTTTCATGGTTTAGCACCAAAGTACATCTCTGACATGTTACAGCCGTATGAACCATCTCGGGCCCTGAGAACGTCAGGGAGGGGTCTTCTGGGGGTTCCCAGAGTCAATAATAAACGTGGTGAGGCTGCGCTTCAGTTCTGATAATGTTCAAATCCAGGCTGAAAGCAGTTCTTTTTGCCCATGTATATGACTGAAAGTATTTTATCTGCACTCTTGCCTTTTACTGTAATTGATAAATTTTATGTTGACGTTTTTATTGATTCTCCTTGTCTTCTTGTATTTATGCAACTGTGAAGCACTTTGAATTGCCTTGTGTATGAATTCTGCTCTACAAAAAACTTGCCTTGCCTTCTTCCGCGGTCTTGGCCCGTATGCAGAGGGACTACCATCAGCCCTGGGTCTACCTGTAGGGAGACAGACCATGGGAGTGGGTCTCTCGTTCTGAGGTTTCTTTTTTCTCCCACTGGGTTGTTGAGATTTTCCTTGCTGTGTAGGAGAGTCTAAGGACAGGGGACGCCGATGTGGCTTGTTCCAACTTGCTGCCGACGCTTATTTACATTATGTTTGCCTGGACACTTCATTTGCCTGAACTTTTCCTTGTACTGGAGTTGGACCATTGGAGTGTGACACGTTATCAGTCTGACTTGTGGAGACATTGGCACGATTGTCTTTTTAAAATCTTAATTGTTTGTCCAGTCCAAGTCCGGAATAAAGTTGAATTGAAATTGAATTGTATTGCCAATTGTTTTGTTTCATTGTTCTAATGTCCGTGCAGTCTTGAGGCAACTATATTGTGATATTGGGCTACACAAAACAGTTGATAGATTACCGGCGTTTCATGTTCAAGCTGTGACGTAACACTACTCTTTTGAGTAGTAGAAGAAGAACTGTCAAAGCGAATAGGACTACTCAAAACAAAGGGGACAAAGTTACAAAGTTAAATTACATTCATTTAATTGAACCTACAAATGAAATGTTGCACTTTAGCTCATATTGTGCAGCCCCATGTCGATGTATATTTATATTCTACAATGCGGCGATGTGTGGCTGTGTGTCTTGAGGTGCCTCTTCATGTGGTTTTGCGGGTTACGAGAGGAGAGTATGTTTTCACCTCTTCCTTGCCGGACGCCCAGTCGTAAAAACGGCACCTGTGCTCGCTCGCCCCGTCCCGGTCTCTTTGAGCCAGTGAGGTAACCAGACGGTTTTACAACAAGCAAATGATAAAAGAAAAACTCGTTTCCTCAGTGCTGTTTATAAGGTCCATGAAGTTCAAGAAAATGTTGAGGAAGAGAAAATGTCGAGTGCTGTGTCAGATAAATCAGGTTAATATTGGGTAAAAAGTACAGTTCTTTGTAAGGAAGTGGGAACGGTGGCTCAGTGGTTTGGACTCATGGCTCATAGCAATAAAATCCTAGGCTTGATTTTTGTCTTTCTATATATAGTTGTTTGTTTTGTGGTTGTTTGCGTATGGTTCCCTTGTGTGCTCCGGTTTTACCTGTCATTAAAAACATGTACAGGGTCTAACTTTGAGTAAAAAGGTAGTTGGGCTTTGCTGGTTTATAAAGGCCCAATAAATTGAATAATAAGAGTGACACATGAGTTTCTTAAAATCATTGACAAAAACAAAAAATGTCACAGTGGTAGTTGAGAGTTCAGCATCTTCCTTGTGAAGAAGACAAGCGATCTATATAGGTCTTGAAGTTTTGGAGTAAACCAAGGCCTCTTTGGTTGATATGCTGCAAGAAAGTAGTACTGATCATTCATATCAATAAAGTCAGAAAACATGATTTATTATTGGTTTATTTGGTCAGAACAGTGCATGTTAATGTTCTCATTTCCATCCGTCGTCCCTCATGCGCACTCTCAAAACATTCTCATTCATCCTGGCCTATTGTACATGTTTTTAGCGGTAGGGGAAACCGGAATGCATGGATGAAACCTATGCAGACACGGGGAGAACTAGCAAACTACACAGAAAAGACTCATCCCTGGTGGGAATCGAAAGCCGGACCTTCTAGCTGTGAAGCACAACCACTAACCGCTGTGCTATCGTGCCGTACATGAGGGATATATTCAGTCTCTTTAGTCTGACCTGATTCAGTCGTAGTTCAGTCCTGGTTTAGGCCTGCAGGTTCATACGTTTTAGGTTGTATCACAAAAGCACATTTTCCATGCAGCTCTTCCAGTATTGTTCAAAATGTGTGTGAAATTGAGCACTTCATTCATTCACCACTATATACAGCAGCTCCCATGGTCACAGCTATTGTGTATAAACGAACTGCACTTCATTGCACTCAAGCAAACCTGTTTTGAAGTCGGGACATTTCTCCTCTGACTTCCTGCAATCATGACTTAACTTCGCAATTAACGGACCGTGCAGCGAGTTAAAAAAAAAGAAAAAGAAAATCTGTCCGACGGTGTCTCCTGCTGACTGAAGGAAACAGCACCGGAGCCTGCCCCGCGGAGACGCTGACCTGTGGCGACCCGATCCAAGTTCAAAGTCAATGACCTCAGCGCATAATCAAAGTGCAACGGCCGCGTTGTAGCTTTGTTTTGGATCCATGGAGTTTTTTGTTCTTTTTGATGTCGGGGCAGGTATGAGCTTTCTGCGTCTCTGGGAGGTCCGGGGCAAAAAATAAAACGCAAACAGCAAGAAAGTGAAATAAGACGGGATTTTAGAGATTTGTTTTTGAACTTTGACGACATACCTCAGCGTTAAGCATAATGTAATCGCAATTTTAAAAGTTGCAAGTAGCAGATACTGTGATTTGTGATACTTTTAGAGACCATTTTTGTATTTGGCAGTTCATTTTTATTTCAAATTTTAACATAACTCCTGTGCAATTAAAATTCAATCAGAAATACCACAAATTGGCAGCTTTATTTCCAAAAAGGTGCAGCTCTGCAAATAATAATGAATATATTAACAAAAGTATTTTATTTATTTTTTATGTATAACATCATTAGCCTTGGCACTTACAATCAACAGGCCTTTCCTTTGAGACAGACTATTTGGATACTATTATAACTCCAGCCTATTTAACCATGTAACTCCGAGGCTTGACATATCAAAACCTTTTTTAATCTTTTTTTCAAAAATGTAATTGAATAATCGGCTCTAGTTTAAATTTCACATTAAAATAAAAGCTTTTATCAAAACCAATGTGCTTTCTCATTAACACCACTCCAGTAGGTAAGAATATAACGGGCCTTGGCGACTATTTTAATGTGCGTCTTTTTTGCAAAATTTCGCAACTTTGGAGACGCGCAGACCTAAATGAAAGACGTAAAAAAAAAGAAATCGTAAAATAAAAAAATCAATAAATGTCATAGATCCATTTATTTCTATCAAGCGCGTCTGTAAATACCAGGTTTTCAATGGATGGTTAACTTTACGAAGCAGACCAGGGGTCACTGCACTTGGATGACAAAGAGACTGCGCGCCAGAGAGAGCAGGATGTACTCACAGTGGCCCCAGCGGTTTTCATTGCAGCGCTGGCACAGAAAATGCAGATCGCTGTGGAGTTCAAAATTATACAGTCCCCATCGGAGCTGTACCTGGGAGGACTGCAGCCGACCAGACGCTCCGGACCCGTCTCTGTGGCTGCGGAGGGAAGCAGACTGTGCACTTCACTCCTGTAAGCGAAGATTCAAATGTAAATGCCTGCAGCCTATTTACCCGAAAAGAGTGAAATAAATACATGAAAAAATGAATAAAGCTATAGCTTTCAGATGGCATCAGTAACCAACGTTTATGGATTACCTTGTATTTAGGCCTAGTCATGAAACTACTTTATAGTCAATCATAAATAGCGTTTCCCTCTGAGTGAGGAACATCTGCATATTCTAAATAACATAGTTTATTAGTTCAGTTGTCAGTCAGAGGCCATTTGAAAACTAACCATAGAAGTTGTTATTTGTGAGGAACATTTTCCTTCAGCCTGTGCGTCCATAAAGGCCTGGCAGGTATCCACGTGCCCATTAGCACTCGCTAAATAACTGTTAACAATATATTACCCAGACTCCCCAGCCCTAGTCCCGCCGCTCGGCAGTGTCCCCTCACAGCTCATAACAGAATTATGGCAAAGATTGTTCAGAAATGGCCCATTCAGCACAGAGGCCGCGCCCGGCGCGCGCTGTGCACAAAGCACGGTTTACGCACGCACCTGCGCAGAGGCAGGAGATGATTTTTATTTATTTAGGCTTTCTGTTTATTCATTGTTATGTTAGTGTCATATAGTTTTATAATGCACACTTATCGTGTTGCCTTTAGCTTGAACTGGAGTGAAAGAAAAAAATATAAGCCAACATCTCACAAAAC